>NC_083644.1:20504354-20854354 GCF_963576545.1 Limanda limanda | reverse complement strand
CCCCCAACCCCCTTTCCCTCGTTCTCTCTCCCTCTCTTTTTGGCCCCTCTCTCATCTCCTGCTCCACTCTTGCATCAGTCTTTTTCAAACAGCTTGTGTTCAGCTGAGCTCACACTTCAAACATGCATTTTAAAAGAACCGAAACTATCTCATGTTAGGGAAAAAAAGCCCCTGAGTCTTATTTGCCCAGGACTGCCACACTCTCTCCCTACCTCTCTCCTTCTCTTTCCATTCAACCCTCCATCCCGTCCCTTCCCATCCAAAATGTTGTTTGTTTATCATCATTTGGCAATCCAGCTCCAGGTTGTTGCATCAGAATTATCAGCGTGACTAGCGCCAACGCACAGTACATGTGCGTGTGTATGTACTGTTGGTTCATTTGTGATTTCAGAGGGAGTTAGCTCATCCCTGTGGCTGATCCCGGGAGCCAGCTGTTGGCTGTAGACTATTGCAGCCTCACAGCATGGCAACATGAAGGTAACGCACCTCATATAACGTACCCCCTATTTCTGCATAGGCCCGACTTGAAAGGCTTTACGCTCTCTCAGCAGGCACCTTATCCCTTCCTCAATCCCTCCGTCCATCCATCCTTTCTTCTGTGTTTCCCTCCCACTTTTTGCTTGTTTCCATAGTAGACTGTATTACTAGGTGTTTAAATAATTACACATAGCGGACGAATGGGAACCTCAGGCTCAGTGTAATGTAACCCCTCACTGCAGCGTTTTATGCCATCTTAAAGCCGGGTGCTGATAGGCCAAGCTGTGATCCTCGTGTGTATCTCTGTGTTGGTTTGCCCGGCTGTTTAAAACCAAGCCTGATGTAATCTGTGGGAAAAACAGCTTTCTAGTGACGGAGTATCTGGTTTGAGATCCCCAGGCTTTATCTGTAAAGGGAATCTGTCAGCTGAGAGAGCTCTCGTGACAGGGTCTGAAAAAAAGAGGATGATCCGTACTTAAGAGTTTAGGCAGATCCGAAGTGTTGCTTGAAAATTGCGTAATTTCTCATGTTTTCTTTTCTTTTTTCTTTCAAAGGAGAACTTTTCCCACAGGCCGGAAAAGCAGGTGGAGAAACAGAACAGAGCAGCTGACGTAAACAGATTGAACAGTATACATAATAAGTGCCCTCTGTCATTTTACGGTGCCACAAAGCAACAAAGCAAACAAACTTAATCAAACACTACAGGTTTTAAACTGCATCTTTGTGTGGAGGCATTTCGAAAAATCACCAGCGTAAAAGTAGCACTCGCCCACTAAACACTCAAACTAGGATCATGTGGTACAACCAGGCTATATGTGGCTAGTGCACCATCAATAGATGAGCTGTACTTTTCACCATCTCACATGCCAAGTGTAGGTTGCTTTGGAATCGGGTGCTGGGAATTGGCTTGCCTAGGCTCCCACTGATTTATATACGTACGAGGAAGGTTGGTGGATGGAGCCTGGCTCACAGCTTGAGTCCTGTTAATGCAGATGGCTGTTTCTGTACGGCGTATGGGTTGGGTTTATGTGCAATGCCAATGAATATTTATGTATTTAAAGCACATTTGTGGTGGGAGGCTCCTGTGGATATGAGAACAAGACTTTGACTCCCAGCTGTAGTGAGTGTCAGGGGGTGTAGGGGCATTGGAGTGTGGCTTAGGGGCTGAGGATTCCTATTCAGCTGCAGGCTTTATGGCTTAAAATGTCTTTATTTATCACTAGGACTGGAACATGAATATACATGTACATAAATATTCTGTAAAAGTGATTGGGCAGTCCACCTTTGTTATAGATTTGTTTATTACCTCCAACAAGGAAGCAGTGTTTGGTGTTATGTGTGTTTGCTTAACTTTTTGTGGGAATATGCAAAAAGTACTGAACTGATTTGCCCCAAGTTGATGGGCGGGGGATGGGGCATAGCACAGGGAAGAACCCATAAAATGTTGTTGCGCATCCAGGACTTTTTTTTCATCACCTTCCTTAAAACTGTGCAGTAGGCCATTTTTCAACTTCGTTCAATTTCTCAGGATAGAATATGTGGGTCTTGTAGAAAAGTAGACTTATCAGGATTGTTTGACCTTGGCAGAGATATTATTTATAATATCGTGAAGAATATAGATGAAGAGGATAACAGCAACAGTGGTATAGGAAGACCTGTATTAGTAATGGAACATATTGACCCTTGGAGGGCTGAATCAGGGTTAAATCAGCCCAATATTCCTGTTGTCTGAGCCCAGCTTTAGACACACACATCAACACATACAGTAAATAAGCATGTATATGCGTAACTCAAATAAATATCTGGGGTTTTTGACACATCTTGTGGTTTTGCTCTTTACTTGGAGACGTTGAACGAGTTAATTACTCTTTAGGATCTTTTAAATAAAAGTCTCAGATATCCTCATGGCAGTGTCTGTATCACTTAATGAGGTAAAACCGCAGAGAGAACATCAAATGGATTTTCAGGGCGGAGTTTGCAGACTGAGTTTCCAATAGTGTAATAATGGAGTGTCTTCAGCTCCTTTCGCACTTACCTACTGAGTGTATACTGTACAGTACAAGGCCACCACTAATCAAATTCTCTCTCTTTCCCTCCCCCCCCACGCCTTCGGCTCTGGTGCATCTCCAACATCAGGTAAGAAATTGTTCTATCACTCCAGCAATCAATAGCAATATGGCCTGTAGCTAGCAACACACTGACACTGTCTACACTCAAAGATTTAGATGTGTGCAAATGGCAGCAGTGATATTTTACTCCAGACACCGACAATATTATCAGAGCCCAGGTGAAGCAGCCCAGTAAATTCACCTCTCTTCCATTGTTTGGATCTTTTATCAAGACTGATGCTCCCCACGTAATGAAAGCTATTTGGCAAGAGCTGTCGCTACGTGGCGTCCTGGGAGGGAGCTAAAAATGCTCTGGCTCACGTTGAAAACAGCTCGGCTCAGGCAGCTGCACCGCTCCTGCCGCTGTGTGGTGCGTCTCCTTAGTCCTCAGCCCTCTTGTGACAGCTCCCCCCAGTTTATGACAAATGGCGGGGCGCTGAGCAGGCTAACAGGGAGGTAATGCCTGTTGGTTCATTAGTAGGCCAGGTCACTGTGGGCTGAGGACCAGACACACATTGCTCTACGCTCCCTGCTCTGATGGACAGAAACACTGGTGTCTTGTGCAAAGAAATATAGTATATAACAAATGGAAACCTCATTTATGGATGCACAATTGCAAATTACATGTTGTAACAGATTTCTCCCCTGACCCAATAAGACAGCTGCTGCTGTAATGGTCATTTGTCATATAGTTTGCACTTATCATTCATTGATGTTTGAATCGTCTTTTAATGATCCAGTCAAAGATTTTCCCAACCAAGTCCTGACTTCTAACCCACAGACCTTGGCCCAAAGTACGGAGAGGAAGTGAGTCTCTGGTGGTCAGCTGGCATTAGACAGTTGATCCCATCTTAAATGCCATCCATTTTTAATCAAAATATTCTTTATTGGCTGTTGGGAACCCCCCTAACATCTGTTCTACCTCATCCTTGAAAGCAATAGGCAGGCGCAGCACCATCCTTTTCTACCGTTCTGTCCTTCATTTCCTCGGTCCCTTCCCTACCACTCACAAACCCTTTCTTTTTTATCTCTTAGTCACTCACTCGCCTCTCTCCATCCTATCTAAGCGCTCTCAGAGGGCCACAGCCCAAACTGCTGGCCCTGTCTGTCTATTAATAAATGGCATTAACTACCTGGTCCTTCAGGGACTATTCATTTTAAAGATGAACTACCTTAAAGTACAACACAATGCCATCTCATTTTTACTGCTTCCTCATTACTGCTCAGGGCAGCTCTAGACTCATCACCAGCCCTTCTCCTCTGCCCCCTTATCCCACCATCCCTCTATCTTTTCATCCTGCCTCAACCACTCCCTTCCCTCACTTTCCTTTTGAGTGAGTGAACGGAGCATCCATAGCTAAATCGATAGCAGAACAAGAAAAATGATTATGATGACAATGGTAACAAAGTTTCCTTTTCTCCAGATGGATTTCTAATTTTCATAAACTCCCATCAGCGGGATGGTTTTGCCTTTGAATAGCCAGTGTTCCAGCTCCCATCTCCGCAAATGCATTTACAGCAATTGCGATGATAAACCTAGGCCCTCATGCTAAAGTGTTTTATACTTGTATAATTACCATAATAATCAAGTTTATTGTGGAGTGGCGTGCTATGCACTACCATGGGTGTTTCATTCTTAGCAATTACTGTTATAAATGTGCCACAGCTACTGTGTATCTGCACAATAAGCTTCCCAGGCCAGTGTGATCCATGACAATGTGGTACACTGCTGGCCCTCTAAATCATTTACAGTTCAACATATAGAGCCTGTAATGTTGGCTTTAATTACCCCCACTCACAAAAAGCTTCACTACCATGCTTACTAATTTTACAGTAGCCAGCTAATATCACAATCAAAGAGATCAATGCAGCTACAAAGAAAATTTGCATTTGGTTGTCCTCTCATTAAGTATTTTTAAAGTATTTTTCTCCATTATATTTTTTGGTGTTAGTAGAAGATAAATCTGAATGCTTGCAAACGTTGCATACGTCTTCCCTTGTGTCTGAATGTCAAAATATTTGTTCCGGGTTTGTTTTAGAACCATGGCAAACGGGTGAAGGGAAGGTTTGAAGTTGTAGAGGAACAGCCTCATTATACTCACCAAGCTGCACAGTTATTCTGTATGAAGTGGAGATAAAAGCAAGGGAAAAGCTGAGAGCAAGAAGAAATAAAGAACATGGAGAAAAAAGAACGTGGTGAGAAAAAAAAGTGGAAGCTTGAAGGAAGAGAAAAGGGGGCTGGATCAAACACGTAAGGGGGAGGAAGGAAGGGAAGAAGGAGGGGAAGCTCCATGTGTTTCTAAAAAAAGAAGCAAAATACAAAGTTAAAGAGATCAAATTATTGCAAGAGATAGGGCCTCCACCGGTATGACTGGTTTATCAGCTGAGCTTAATCGTTTAAAGTCTCCTTCTCACTCTTTCTCTCTGAAGTCCTAAAGACAATTTCCAATTACTCTGTGCTGATATGGCTAATGTTAATTAAAACCTGAATGCTTCAGCCCTTATTGTGCTGATGTTTTAAGTGTCAGAACCTTTTTCTTTCTTCTTTCATTTCTTTCTTCTTTCTTCATTTCCTTCTCATACAAAATATATATACACATACAAGATGGGGGGGGGGGGCTGTAACAGCATGCTAGCTAACACTCACTGTCACCACATTGCATGCGTTTAACAAACGCAGATTTTTGGCAGGTGGGGTCGATGTCTGCACTATATAATGAAAATACTCTCATCGTTTTAAATGGGAAAATATATTGTCATTATAAAATTTGGTGAAATTACTTAAGTTTGTGTATCGGTAATTTTTAAACAACACATTTAAACATCAACATGATGATATTGAGTTACTATAATCGTGATACAAAACTGTTCATACTGTTTCATGGCTTATATATATATATTTATACACACATACATACCAGTTGTGCTGACCTTCACAGCAGACTAAAGACATTAAGACAACTTCGAAACTATTCAGTGCATTTCCCATGCATATGAATAATTAAAATGCTTTCTATCAAATGTTGTCATCTTAGTCTGGGTATGATGTGTGTGTTTGTGTGTGTCTGTTAGTAATAGTGATAAACTACCATTTACTTCAGGTTTACACTCATGGCCCAGTGTGAGCAGCTGCCAAGCGAGCCTTTAAAGACTAGTTCAGAGGCAGCACCTTAGCACACGTGCTTTAGCTCACTAATATTAATTCCTCCACCTTACACTACACTAACATTGCTCCCACACACTACTGCTTTAATGCAGGAATTCATGCAAAGCAAGCAAAAGACGACTCGTGCACAAACACTAATACGCATTGTCTGATGCTTGAAGATACACGCAGACAAACATATACCGGCCTTCCCCAGGTTGGGCTTTCATTCAAGACACAGTCCCGACATTCTTCAAAGACCAGGCTCCGCTGGCTGCGTTTCATTCTTCTCTTGTGTGTCTGTTCTCTGAGACAGATGTACTGTATGGTTCTGCTGAACTACTGACTCGAAGAAAATCACTCTGTTTTTCTACAGAGACGCGTCAATCACTGTCCTTCAATAAGCCATCTGGCACCTTCTGGGCAGTGGCTAATATTTATAGATGGCATAATTATATTCACATTGTATGACTGATTATATGGTAAGGAAATAAGCAGACTTATTATGGTTTAACTTGTCTAACAGTATTCTAACAGGCCACTACACCTGGCGTCCAACAAGAAGATTGAGGTAAAATCGAGCGCAGAAATTCTTGTTGCAGTGTTATCATATCATGGTTTCACAAGTGTGAGTGTGTGCGCGTGGCCACTGGAGAACTACATTTAAGCTCTCCACCATAGATAAAAAGGGTTAATTTGACACCTCCAAAAGCTATTTCGACACCCGGGCGACCGTCGCTACTCTAGCTGCCCGGTTTGACATTCTATCTTGTTTGTATCCTCCCACATTGAATATGCAATCAAATCGCTCCCCCAGCAGATGAAATGGCATCCAGTTAACTCTCATATCCTCCACATGCATGATGTGAAGGCTCCTCATAGCGAGTGTATGTGTGATGAGGGGGTTGAACCAACCCCTGGGATCTGCTCTGTGATGAAACATTCAAGAGGAGTTGCCAGAGGAGTGTATTCCACAACCGGCTGTAAAATGAAGCTCTGGAAAAGCAATCTCCACTCACAGAGACCTATTGCTTTCATTACCACCGAAGCTCTGTGCATCAAAGGCTATATTTTACTAAGATAAACGTTATGTCGCGATTCCTCGACGGTGGGAGGGTCTGGATGGTCATTTGCATACCTTATACATGCATGCTGAGTATACAAAGAGCTGGATAAAAACATTACTTGAATCCTCTTAGTTCATTCTGAACCTATCATACTTGGTAAAGTGTGGAGCATGTATATTATGCCCATCCCACACATATTAAATGAAGATAAATAGATTGCATTAATTGTATAGTATCCGCGCTAAAGGCACTGATTAATGCCACTGTTTGCTGATTCAGGCCCTGTAGTGATTTATGAGCACTTTTATAGCTGATAATTTTCATCATGCACATTGTTCATTGTAAGACATTGCAAGTGGAATTATGTATGTGTGTGCGCGAGTGTGCGCGTAGTCCATAGACACACGCTGTAGCAGTGAACATGCAGGGAAATGCCATGAGCGTGTTTGTAGAGGTGAGTGAGGGAGCAGTCAGCGTTTGTTAAGCTAATCAGGCAAATGAGTGTCATAAAGCAAGCCAGAGGCAGGACGGGTGCGGGCCGCCGCACAGAGGAAACCCACTGAGGAGAGAGAACCACCCCCACCCACCCACCGTTCTCCCTCTTGGGAATAGACCTACCCACCCTACTCACGTCCCACACATTACATTTCAGCAATTAAACATTGACTGATGCCTGACTGATCAAGGTTACCAGGCCAAGGTGAAGCCCAATGAACAGTGTCACATTGCTTTATGGTCTCTGTCCCATAGGTCTTCATTTTGATGGACCCTGCAGTGCACTTATACACTCTGCACATTGAAACTATCCTCACATGACCAAATGTCAACATTATTTGTCCTTACAAATGGACCATTGCTTATGTTTTCCGCACAAGTGACTCTTGAGATCGTGTAGACTTTTGTGTCTTAATGACTGGTTGTTTTTTGAAACAGCATATATTTATGTTCAGTTTCAAAAATTTGAGTTTTAAATGAATGAATGGCTGTGACTCGGTAGGCCTTTTGTTTTTGTGTCCGACCCTGAACCGAGCACAATGTTTCCCCTGATGACAGACAAGTGCAGAGTGAAAAATCCACTAGCTAGCCTTGTCATCATGACTGAACCTGACCCGAACCCAAATGATTAAATAAAAAAATGGACCGATCCGTATTGATGGGCTCGGTTCCGTTCACGTGAAACGCTCATGTTTCAATCATCAGGACTAAAGACTAACAACTGCATTGGAAGAAAAACATTTTTTTTTATTTTAAAAAGTTGAAGGTAAAAGCATGGGCACATTGAAAGATGAGAGTTGGCTCCTAAGGTGCAATTCAGTAAGAAATATCCAGTCACAGAGATTTAAGTCCTTTTTTAGATACCTTCCCTACAGTGGGCAAAAAAATTGAGATTATACTGCCAATATGACGCAGTTTACACATACAGCTGGAATCATAGTGGGGTCAGTTTTGGATGAATTCCACTGTGCTGTGCTTTATCCATATTTGCAATGATAAAGTGATTTAATGTCCATATCGATTCACACTTCTGACTGGCATTTTCTCTATAGCAACAGTGGCTGAGGCTCATGGGTTGCAATTTTTAGAGCCATCTGTCATGCCTAGCTGCTGGAACGTTTTTCTTAAAACAAATATTAATTGAGTAAAAGATATTTCCTCTGTCAAGGAGACTCCTGTGTTGAATTTGATTATGACATTGAAGGAAAAATTTTGAAATTCAGAATGCTGAAGAAACTCTGGTAGGCCAAGGTGTAAGACACTATGCGCTGAGGGAGCAGGGAGAATAGGCGAGTTGGTGAGTCTGTCCGTTTGGATGTGTTCTGTCTTCTGCCTGGCACACAGACCAGATCCCAGAGGAGAGATGCAGGTTAATCAGACATGTTGCTCTGAATTAGAGTTTCCCAACCTCCCAGCACCACCACTACCCTCGCTGATTTCCTCGGCCTGCCATCCTCCATTCTGTGCCTCTTTCCAGTACAAGCTTCTCGGCAGTAATGGAGATAACTGCCGTGTAATAGACTTTTTTGTCGTGTCCCCTGGTGTCAAAGCGGCCTAGGTTCCCTGTGACATGGCTATTGATTCCTGATCGGGCCTGCTCACTTGAGAGGCTGGGGAGAGATGTAGCGAGAGATGGAAGGCCGGTCCAGAGGCTAATGGGCCAAGGGGGCAAGGCTGAAGGGTATGGGGCCAGGCCAAGATAGACCTCTTCAATAACAGTCCCTTGGAGCTACACTGTCCTTTAGGTAAATGACTCATTTCATTATAATGATTTACTGAAAACCCCCCTCCTGTCCCACCTGTCATAGCCAGACTTTTTTGCTCTCCCTTGTGCTCTCCCATGCTGTTTCATTTTCGCTTCTTCCCCCTCCCACCCTATTTCAATCCCTCCTTCCATCTTACCCTCCACTGGCCATTCAGAGAAAGGATCATAACTCAGGTCAGGCCTATAAAAGTGTCAGGATGACAGCATGCATGGACCTTGCATTATAGGGTCAGCCTGGACTTCATTATCACAATTAGACTGGGGTTCTGTTGGCCGGCTGGATGGGGGACTGCTTAGCCCAAATGCAACCATGTACTTCCTAACAACCCAATGACTGGAAAGCACAGAATTCTGCAAGCTTCCATTAGACGGTCCAATTTGTAACACGACAAAGAACGATTACAGAAGAGAACCTAAGAGCGAAACGGACAAGTCACTAAATGTTGCTACTGGAGGAGAAGCAAGTCAGCATTGATTTATTTATTTATTTTTGGAAGAAGTTCAGGGTGACGAAAGTTTCAGAAAAATAGACTTGACTAAATAAACAAAACTAAGGCTAATCTAATATGTGGACACCTGTCAAAGGATTGGGGGTTCTGGGGGGAATATTATTCATGTGAAAGGCCATTGGAGGATTAGATTGAAAGGTCACAGAGAGGGAGAGAGAGAGAGAGGAGAGAGAGAGAGAGAGAGCAAGAGAGAGAGAGAGAGAGAGAGAGAGAGAGAGAGAGAGGGAGCAACATAAGGAAGGCAGAGCAGCTGTTCAAAAGAGGACAAGAGTGGAGGAGACAAGAGAAGGAAAGAGTGGGAGAGGATGCCTGAGAGTGTGTGAGAGAGATAGTGAGAGAGAGAGCGAGAGAGAGAGAGAGACAGAGATTGCAAGAAGACGAGAGACTGTATTTTTAGGAATTAAAGATTTATTGACTGGAGAAACAGCAGAAACGAAAAGGGAGCGTGATAGTGTGTTGGAGAGAAGAATGGACATGACCAATAATTTCAAAAGGGGAGTGGAGACACCTTCTCCTTGTCATTTTAATTTGGGGTTGGACAGTCTGTCTGGAAGAAGACGATGGGGAGACAGTGAGAAGCACACACGCTATAGAGTTGCACATATGTATGGGTTGTCTCATACCTGGTCTAAGGTGTACGAGGAGCTGGAGTCAGAGACTGTCCACCCTGCTGCTAGGATCCATTAAATCATTCAGCAGTCAACCCAGTGCTTTCAGTGGACCAGGTGTGGCCTTGAACGATGCCTGTTAAAAAAAAAACTAATTTCCATTCAGGGGACTTTAAGTACTTAGGCTTGTCATGCCCAGGAGGGCAGTACGGTGTGGTATAGAGAAGTGCAAGCAAATCAGAGCGTGAACCGAGCCACTGTGAATCGCACTGCTTTAAATTGAACGGGAGCATGGCTACTATGGTCTCCCTCCCTCTGAGTCTCTTTGTTACCGTACAGCTCGTGACTGACTGGTCGCACTGGCCGGCTAACTGATTTGTTAGCTTCCTCAGGCTGGTCTGCCAAAAACAGCAGCCCCCTACTGACCCCCCCTCCCTCTCTCTCTAAAAAAGGTAGCATTAATATGCTCCAGCAGTATTTCCCCTATCCTCTTTAGAACCTAATCAGACTTTATTCAGATTTGCACAGCTGTAGTTCATGTATTATGCAGCATTAACTGGTACTTCAATAGTCATTAATAACGAGTCGGCTGGCCTCTGAATAAACGATGATGCAGGAGGATGATGAGGTGTGCGAGCATTGGAGGGCAGGGAACATAGCCTGTCAACTCCTACAATGTATGTCCTTCAAATTGTTATTTATTCCCTTATTGTGTGCCACACTATGACGTCAATGACAGCAGCGGCGTAGACGCAATTATAGCAGCGGCAGCTTTGGAGCACTGACTTTGAGTTTTAAAAGTTTTCGAGCAGGGGAGCCCTGAGCGCCCTTTGTGGAAAATTCTATTGAAATATTTGTTTGCATGGCTCAGTGGCATTTAATCTCCTGTTGTTCATCAGTTTCCGCTTGATTTATTTCTTCACCTTCGCCTATTTATTGAATTTAATTACACCTCAAATCCCAACGCAAACCTACTGCTGCTAAGGGCTCAGGGAGGCGGGGGTGCAGGGAGGAAAGGGGAGGAGGTTGGGGAGTGATGTCGAGTATAAACCATGACTCAGACAAATTGCCTACTCCTCCCAAAGACATGCAGTATGAGCTTTGTTTTATTTAAGCATGCTCACATGATGACAAACATAAACACACACACAAACACACATTACATGTTATTTAGCTGACGCTTTTTTCCAGAGCGACTTACATTTTTAGTACACTCAACATTTATGAGGGGCCATTTAGGGATTCAGTATCTTGCCAAGGACACTTCGGCATGCAGATGGGGAAGAGTGGGGATTGAACCGGCAACCTTCTTGTTGGAGAACGCCCACTCTACCCCCTAGGCCACATTCTTCTCGTTTCCCACCTACACACACACACGCCCACGCCCACGCCCACGCCCACACGCACACGCACACGCACACGCACACACACACACACACACACACACACGCACACACACACACAAGTGGTTTGGGGTCAGTAAATCAAGCTAAGAACAGTCCAGTAAGACACACATCCTCTAAAACTCCGGCAAATGATCTGTAGTCTGTCTGCGGCCTCGCCGACCACATAAAATATCGGTCAGTTAATTAGGCAGTAATTGTGCAATGTGCTCTCCTTTTTATGTGCCATACATTGGACCATAAAGAGGCCAGTGTGAAGATGACTGGGAGAGAGGGACACCGAGGTGTGCACTACTGCATCAGCCCATTCCAGGGCTACATATGGCCAGAGGTCACATATATTTCTTTTTTGAAGGGGACTGGAAAAGGCCCAACCCTCTGCTGTATTTCACTGAGAGGGGTAATAACTGGCTGCGTGCCTTAACTCTTACCTCTATATATACACCGTGTACTAAGGCACAGTTTACTCTGTTACATTTCCCTCATCAGTGTGTCTCATTTATAATGTTTGTATGTGATCTGCTTAAAATTTGAGTCGGGTCCAGTAGTCTGACACCACTTTGTACTTGTCAGCAGAGCATCCAAGATGGACTCTTTTCAGAGTTTGACTTTGACTTCTTTTGAAGAGATATCATTCTCTGGAGATCCAGAATTGAAGTTGAAGGTATCATGACGTGCACGGCTGAGACCACAGAGCACGCTAGAGGATTCATTTCACTCTCTCCTTCTGTGATTGAATGGGCATGGACTTGGTCATCAGGTTCAGATATTAGAGAAAGGACATGCTTTATGCTTTCCATCTCTCCTTTTATGGCCTGTGCTTACACACTGGAGCTAAACTGAAGTTGCTATGAATGAGCATGTGCCATATATGCTCACATGACATCTCACTCTGTATTTATTCCTGATTCTCCGTGTGCTGATGCATCCTGGGGTTAGTTTATGTGTTGTGCGTGTGCACAGAGCTGCAAGGTTTTGTGTGCGTGTGTGTCTGTGTGTTTGTGTGTCCGTGTGTGTGCTAGTGTGAGTTAGTCAGTCTGCTGCTGTACTGCAGGGCCAGCAACACACAGCAGCTAGACAGAGATGTGACAGTGATGGCTCCTTAGCCCCGGGCCACAGCTGGGAGGCCTGAGACACACCCACGCTACTGACCTTCACTGTCACCACTGCAGTAAACACACACACACACACACACACAAACACACACACACACATGCATAAACACACAGGGACACACAGCACAGCAATGCACTCACATGGGTCCATGTAGCTCAAACACATAAGGGGGACAGCAGCCGCATGCACGCACACACACACACACACACACACACACACACACACACACACACACACACACACACACACACACACATCATTCTTCTCGTTTCCCACCTACACTCAGCTCTTTCTCGTCTGTTCTTCTCCCCTCCTCTCCATGAGTCAGAGCTTATCAGGCCAGCTGAAATGATTCACCACCAGCTGGAGCTGCTTTCTGCATCCAGCTCTGTCCCTCAGACAAACTCCATATACTGCTACTTCATTATCATCCTCACTCAACCCAACTGTTCGATCTCACACCGCCACACTCACTCCCCTCCTCCTTGTGCCCCCCCCCCACACACACTTGAATTCCATACCTCTGCTGTGTTCGGCAAGACTCATCCCTTCTTCTCCATTGCTTTTCTTACTATTCGTACCTTACCAATGATGCCAGCAGAAGTATTTTTTTTCATCCCAAATTACAAACATGATTCTTGCGTTCAGGATGCTGGATTCAGATCTGTGCAAGGTTGTAATGACTCTCCTTGGCCTCCTGGCTTCTCTATAAATATTTATGCTCGGGGTGGTGAGCCTACAGGTCATCACGTTCTGCGCCTGCTTCTTCTGTCAAATCAGTTGTCAGGCTAAAGCATGATGTGCATAAGTAAGCGTCACGCAGATGGGGAAAGATTATATATTTATCTTGGACAGCTACAGGCTTGCACTTCTGAACCCATCTGAGGTGTCGCAGTTCTCGTCTACTTTCTCTTTCGTTTTATTTTCACTGCTGTTAATGGGACCTATCGTGAATTCAATCATGCATATTCATTTATATTCTTAATTTGAACTGTGTGAACTGACACGGCTAGAGCAGCGTTCAGTTGGTCACACCTAATGTGACCATGTAAAATTTATCCCGCCCTAATTTACATTCAAATCAGTCAATATACTTAATACTGCATTAAACCACATCACTCAATAGTTCAGCCTCAGCTTTTCTAGGTGCATCCATAATCCACTTCCCACACACACCCTTATACAGTCTGTATGTATGCCCGTCAGTACATAATGCCAAATGTTGTGCTCGGAGTGAATCCCATGCTGCTTTACTGTCGCAGTGCGTTGTTGGTGTGTTGTTTTAGTGTCACAATATACTAAGAAGTACGCTAACAAGTGTTTTTTTATGGTTCGTTAGTCTATTACGCACTGCAGGGAAATATCTGTGATGGTACGCAGAAGAACCGAGGAGGATTGGCGATAATAGGGCACAGGAGAGGAGAGCAGGTTTTAATGGGGCAGAAAGGAAGGAGATATGTTTGTGTATCTTAACCACAACAATAACATCAGTGGCTACTGCACTTCCCTTGATCTACCATAATAAAACTGTACACACAAACATGGGAGAAAATAATGTTTCTCCTTTATATGGATAGCTGTACTTGCAAGACCTTTTACACATGGGACATCAGTTTCAATAATTTATAATTCAGTCCTCTGCTAACTCTTGTATCTTACTCTTCCCAAATAAGTAAAACTGTGTAGTGCAGTTGCAGGTGTTTCAATGCATTATGTATTCTTGAATAAAATAGTAATCTTGCAGGTTCTTTGAGGCCACGGAAGATATCTGGCAGACTAGAGATACATTTTTTCTAGTGAATCAGTGCTGAAGTATAGCTTTTGGTATGAGTTTTTCAAGCTGGCCATCTTTCATATTTAGGAATATTAGATTGCTCACACATGCTGGATTGTGTGTATGTGTGTAGAGTTGGGTAACAAAGTCCTTCATTGCCCTGCTTCCAAGCAACAAAAACATCACTGCATGTGTCTAGTTACACTTAGCCTACAGTTAGTTGACATGACAACAAAATGCCCTGGAGATAAACCTAGAGTTTTTGCATCTATTTATATTTGTATAGTAAAGTGAAGTTTTACTTTTAAATTTTTCTTTTAAACCATGCAAGCAGTAAAAAAAGGCAATTTCTTTGTCGACCATATCAGTTCTGACACAGTTCCATAACAGGAACCATTCAAAAAGTATTGCCTTAGCACCGTCATCAGATTTTTTAAAAATGATAATCAACCCTCTTTGTGTGTGTGTGTATGTGTGTTTGTGTTCAAAGCTTTGTGTGCGATAAAAAAGACATATTCGGTTCAGTCAAGAAGACATGCAGCCATTGTACTGCTGAGCAAGGCAACTGTCGGTCACATGTAAGCTGCACCTTATGTACTGCATTAGCGTGTACATGCTTCTTGTGTGTGCCTATGTATGTTTGTGTGTACCCTATGCATGTGCACACACACACACACACACATTACATGCAACTGTCAGCACACTACAGCACTGTATATCAGGTCCATGCAGCACCATTAGATCTTTCTATGACATTTGATTTACACGGGCTGTCAGAAGCCCTGTGTGCTACCTTCTCTTCCAGGAATAACCTACATCTCCTCTGAAAGAAAAAATAAAGCACTGAAACAAAGACGTAAGGGTGGAAATGCTACGTGTGTGTGCGTGTGTGCGTGTGTGCGTGTGTGTTTGTGCGTGTGTGCGTGTGTGTTTGTGTGCGTGTGTATGTGTGTGTGTGTGTGTGTGTGTGTGTGTGTCTGTGTGTATCCACGCAGCCTGGGGGGTAAGAGTTCCTGCCACACTTCTGATTTACACACTCCAAGTCAATGTTGAAGGAATTAGATAATTAGCTGCTGAAAATATCTGTGTGTATGTGAGAAAGTGTGTATGTGAAAGTGAGAGACATGTAGTGTTTGCTTATGTGTGTGTTCATGCGGGGGGAGGGGGGGGGGCGCCGTGTGCAGTTACACAAGCCCTAAGATTGAGGGCATTTGTTGTTCTTGTCCATCTTCACTGTAGTCGCAGTGAGTGAAAAGGTGAGCCCTCTGCCTTCCTTCAGTTTTCACTGTGGTGGATTAGGGGCATGCTGTGTTTGGCGTGAAGCTTCAGCCATTCACAGAGTACTGAGCAGCAAGGGTGGGGGGTGAGCTTGTTGTTTGTGTATCCTTGCTGTAAGGATACTGATGTGATGAATGGAGAGAGAGAGAGAGAGAGAGAGAGAGAGAGAGAGAGAGAGAGAGAGAGAGAGAGAGAGAGAGAGAGAGAGAGAGAGAGAGAGAGAGAGAGAGAGAGAGAGAGAGAGAGAGAGATTTCAAGGCTAATGCCTGAGGGGATGTCAGACAAACCTGTGTATGTGTAATAACCACGGAGGTTAAAATGCTACACCGGCACTAGAGATGGCTGCCAAATATTTTGACATCCACTCTACCTCCTCCGCACAGCTGCTGCTGAGGTTAAGGAAGAGAGGGATGATTTACAGCGGAGAGAGAGATGGATGAATGTGAGTGAGAGGAGGGAGAGACTGGAATGTGAAAGAGTGTGGGCAACCGAGGTGTTGATGTACACTCAGTAAGAGAGATTGGGTGGGAAAGAAAGAAAAAGCTGCCTGCAATGCCCGCCTGTCTGTCTCCCTTGATTTCTCTCTCTCAGCGCTGTGTGCCCGAGGATGCGTCCATAGTGCTATTTGTTTCAAGGTTGTTCTAAATGTGACTGATGTGTACCGCCAACACGCTGTTTGCTTTGCTTTCTTTCACCACAGCTGCATGCGAAAAGAACGTCACACCTTATTAAATGTGGCACACATAAAAAAACAAGCAGCACAAATGATGCAGATGGACGTTGCAAACAGGGTTATCTCCATGCTAACATGGTGCCGGGCTGAGTGTTTAATGGCGTATTTAAATTTGTCATCCCTGTGAGCTGTTGAATGCCTCTACAAAAATCAGTTATGGTCTGCGAGATAGGTCACTTGATGCACAGTGTTTATTACCAATTGAAATAGGGGGGAAATTACTTTGCCAGCAGATAGGATGCTTTGTTTGTGTGTGTGTGTGTGTTTCTGTGTGTTTCTGTGTGTGTGTGTGTGTGTGTGTGCGCAACGTCTCCATAACCCCCCAAGGGCTGTATATATAGATTGTGTCTCTCATCTTCTTTTTATTCTGGTGTGTATGGATAAATAACTCCTGTTCCTTTTAGATTAGCCGTGACCTTTCCACCCCTTCTCTGTGCACCTAACAGGCCCTTACAACCCTTATCCCATGATTGCATTGTGAATCCTTCACAGTAACAAATGTCAACTTCATTGATTGGCCATCTTAGCCAAAAATAACAGATGCCTAAAATTAGGGGGGGGTCCGCCATGGCCTGGCCGCGGGGTCCCCAGGCTTTGCTGAGAGCGCGTGTTGTGAGAGATTGCAGAGAAAATAGAAAACCTTACTCATTAACTTCAAGTCCACAGCCCCAAGATTTCATGGATTAATCAATGCTAACCTACTTTATCAAAGACACTTATCTTCCACATACAGAAATCTATGCATGTCCCCGGCCAAGAGGTCGATAGCAGGAAATATTTTACATTGCCCACCCTTTTCCATCACTAATCCTCCTTCTCTCTCTCCGTCCTCCTCAGTCACTGCCTCTGTGTCTCTTCTTTTGCCTATATGTCCTTGGGATGGGAGCGTGCGTAGAGAAGGGAGACCCATATCAGATAACTTATTGGTTCATTTTGCCCATCTCTTTCCAATAATGTGTAACATTACCAGTGTTATTAGATAGGAGATTTATGGTGCTTGGCCCTGCTCCTCCTCTTCAGGATGGGACATAGAGGGGATAAGATAAAGGAGAGAGAGAAAGAGAGAGGGCGAGAGAGAGACAGAGAAGGGGGAGGGAATTAGGTGAACGGAGAGACGGGGAATGAGAATGAGTGAATCCTCTTTGACTCCGGAGGCCTTAATGTCTGACTTAGCCCTGTAGTTAGAGGGTCATTTCACCGAGCCGACTGACGGACCACAGGGCCGTGAACTTCTCCATTTCCCTCCTCCATCCGCCACCCTCCTGCTTCGCCTCCACCCTCCTGCTTCGCCTCCATCCTCCTGCTTTGCCTTCCTCCCTCTCTATCTCTCCATCTTCCTGAGTACTACCGTTCAGCAGCCTTTGATCCTCCTCCCTCACATCAATCAATGCAGACAGCAGAGAGAAGTGAAAGAGAGCGAAGGATGACTCGTCTTCCAGTGCTTCAGGTGCTGTCTCTGCCGTGTGTGTCAGGCAGAGGTCTGATGCTCTGTTTATTTATGCACTTATTTATGTGTTTATTAAGCAGCGCTGCTCCCCTTCTGTGCTCCTGTTTTCTCCTCCGCTCCCTCCGAGGCAGTCTGCAGAGGTGCTGTCAAGTTATTTGATTTTGCCAGGGTCATAATGTTGTAAACATTGCTGATGTTAACAACCATACTGAATAGGGATGCCTCCTTATCACTGCTGCCTTTTAAATCTGCGTGGAATTTCCATCTATTTTCTGTATTTCAGCTCTCTTTACATTTGTTCACTTTATCCCCGACACCTCCTTCCCTCCCCTTCCGGCTCCCTTTCTCTCTTGTATGGAGTAATAACTTGCTCATTATGCGATGTAAGAAATATCTACTAAGAGATTATGCCAGATATAAAAAGCTCACAGGTGATGGGAGTCAGAACCTCTCTGCATCCATAATGAGGCCCGGGGATTGCAAAGCACGCTCCACAGAGACCGAGCATCCTCCAGTAGCCCCGCACCGAGGCCTAAGTCAGCTTATTGAGAGAAAACTCGGCCCAGGCCAGCCCAGCTCAGCCCAACTCAGCCTGGCTCAGCTCGGCTCAGTTCAGCTCCACTTGACCTTGGTCTGTGTAATTAATGTATTTACTGCAAGCTCATCTGCTCTTGGTCTGTCAGTCAATGGGCTTGGGAGTTTTGTTGCGCCCTTGCATTGCTGTTTGCCCGCTGCACCCTTGGCCTCCTCCTCATCTGCTCACCTCAGCTGCTTAGTTCTGGGGAACGAACAACCTACCTCCCTGGAGCTCTGTCCACTGAATGCAGTACACCTCTCCTCCCTTTTTTTAGTCTACTATCCTGCCTGCCAAGAACTGAGAAAAATCTGCCAATTCTATCCAAATACATCTCTCTCTGTTCCAGGCTTTGCCTTCAAGATGTGGTTTCAGGTGTTTTAGCTATGGTCTTGCTTTATTAATGATAGCCTTTAGTTCATCTTCACTAAAGTTGTGTGGCCGCATATGGATTGTGTTTATCCTTTAATGTGCTTTTGTGCAATTAAACAATGTTATTATGTCTTTGTTTTCATATGGAAAACAAAAACTACTAAAGGAGGAACATTTTATTCTATTGAGCATCAAAATCTGAATCTGTATCCTGGAAAGAGCTCTTGGTGGGTCATATTTTTTCAAATATTTATGCTCAACCTCAAATCCTCAAGCAAAACAACTGGAAATAAATATATGTGAAAAAGAGACAATTAAAGCAGAAAGTAAAAGTTGTGAATTCTTAGCTTGTGTGCTGCTTGAATGAAAAAGTGGATTTCTCAGTGGAAGCATCTTAGAAATATGGTAATATTAAGGAGGAAGGGGGCAGGTCGGAAGCAAGAGAGGAGATGAGGAACATCTTTGTCCATGACAGGAGCAGCGAAGGACAAATGTTTGAATCATTTAAAACTCAGGAGACCGGGATCTGTTACAGTGACCAATGGCAATAGGGTCTATCTCGTGGAACGTATGGCACGCCTTGGGCCATCACTCCCCCTTTTCTGTTCCTTCATTCATCCATTCCTCCACCTCTACATTACTTACACTTAACACACACAGGTACAGTGGCAATAAAGAAGTGTGCGGGTCAGCAAGAGAAAAATAATGTGGATAAAAACGAGTAAAAGTGAGTAGAAGGAATGCTTTAGTGGAAGAGAAAATTCTGACAAGGTGGAGAGTTTGAGGATGAATAGTTAACAAGACTAGGTAAAGATACTAGATAGAAATATCCTACCACTAACATTTTTATGTTCATGTATAACTTTTTCAGAATTTATAAACCGGTGAAGCTCATAATGAATCCATACTGAGTATTTGCAACTCTCAACAGAGATGAGAAGAGAAGCAAGATGCCTCACTCGTTGGCTACTTCCTCCATCAGCTCTTAGAAAAAAGGGTTTCTCTGTACAGAGTTGCACTTCTTGAGTGACAGCTGTTTGTTTTGCCTCATCTGATCAGCTCCTCTGATTGGCGTTTGTATTGATTGCTGGTCAAACCAATTAGAGGAGATATCGGCTGATACTGATCGGTGGCTGATCGATCAAAGCACCCTTAACTGTGATGGTATGGATTTATTCTCACCACGGTAGAATAACCCCTATCCACGGCAACCGCCAACCCTCCAACATTTTTAGAAATTTGTCCCCCTTTTTTTTTTTAGGCACCAGCAGCTTTTACTTGGTGTTTGTTTCCCTCTTTGACCTTTGGGGACTATTAAATGCCACTTCCCTTTAAGTGAAGAAGAAAGACAACTTCACCTATTTTCGAAACACTGTTAAAAGTCAGACATTGCTGACAACTACACAAAGTACACCCACACACACAGACACAGAGACAAAGTCTTCACCCTAACCCAAACTAACATTAAGCTCTTACACTCAATGACCCTTTCCCTCATCTGTTCTCTCACCTTCCTCTTAAGTGCATCTCTTTTTCAAGATATTTTCTGTTTCATCTCGTGTAAGCCTGAAGGTTTGCCCAATGCGAAGGTGTTTTCTTTCTTTCCGTAAACGTTTCACTTGGGATATAAGATATCGATTGTGATGTTTTTTATTAAAGGAACGTGTTTTGTGAAAGAGAAGCAGCTCTGGAACAGGAGGCATTTGCAGGACACTCTGTCACATCCACTCCTGCTTCTGAGCTGATGAGAATTAATGCACTCTCTTATATTCAATGAGCATGTGTACCTGTGTGTTTGTGTGGCTTTGCATGTGTGCTAATGGATATCTTTTTTTTTTTTTTTTAAGTGTCTATACTCTGTGTATACATTGTCTGTAAAGCTATGTTTGTCAATGCGTGTGCGCTTGAACAACTTTTCTGTCACCACAGCACAACAATTTATTACAATTTGTCTGCCTGGCCCTGAAGTCTTCATTAGACAGTCACGAAACACAGAGATGGGGCTGCAAGGTCGCCGTCCAGCAGGCCAAATGAAGATGCGGCCCCTCAATTTACCAACTCTATGGGGAACACTGCAGACACGAATCCAGACACCAAAACGTGCACGAATATACACAAACATATTGTTTTTTCTCTGCGCATACTCTCAATCAGCTCTCAGTTTCCATGTTTTGACAGAAAAGCTGTGAAACAGCAATCAAGCACAAAACTCAATCACAATCTTTCATCAATGGTGCATTTTACAATGGGTGAATGATGAAGATCGAGTTTCCCAGTTGATCCGTCTGTCCACGGACGCTGCGCTGTTTGCAAAATGATGCATCAATTTAGAAAAATTCAGAAAATTAACCTGATTGCATATTCATCTGTGCTTATCATCATAACTATTTATGCTAAGGATATCATGGCTGAGTGTATTTGATCACTTCACTACAAACAGTCTTCCCAGACGGCTTTGTTGTATCTTTCTTTGCCCATTAAGCTGTTCATTAAAGAACGGCCTTGTCTAGGCCTACAGGGGTGTGTGTGTGCGCGTGTGTGTGTGAGTGTGTGTTAGTGTGTGTGAAGTATCTGTGTGTAAATGCGTATGTACATTGTGCGTGTGCAGGGCCCTGTGTAGATACAAAGGGAGAGTATGCATATACTGTATGTTTGCATACCCGCCCCATTATCCATGCTTCGTGGCACTGTGAGCGGGGATGCAGATTTGTTTCTGTCAAGGTTAATAAATGAAGAAATCAAGGTGAGTGTGTCTCAATCCAGACACAAGGACACTGGGAGAGAGGGGGGGGTGGATCAGACACCCAGCTGGTACCTCTGAAATTTTAATTAGGCCCTCTCTTTACTTCCCCTCCACAGCCAGACATTGTGGTAGAGTATTCAGACATCAGTGGAACTATTTTCTCACTCAATATTACCTCAGCCAGTGATGGGATGGTGCGGAGCCCCCCCACCTTCTATCCACCCATCTCCTCCTCACTCAATCTTTGAAGCACACATGGTTTATTGTGTTAATAGTACTTTGTGGAGTGTACACCACCATGTTCTGTATTCAGTTTAATGGAAACACATTCACACAAACAACCTGTAAAAGTTGAATAGGTTGACGCAGAATATTAACGCAGGTAGATGCGGAATATTAACCTTTACATTGTTTTCCCTGTCAGCCTTATGGATTTTGTCCACCCTGCTTTGCCTGTTTATGAAGCATAGAGTTATAGGATACTGTCTTGAATTAATTTCAAATTTTCTAATGGCTGCAAAGAATAAAACCTGTTGTCCGCCGCAGAGTCTGACCCCGACTGCTTTGATTGTCGTTTTTTACCCGTGAAGACATACAGATCCTATACATTTCAATAGACTACACAATGTGAAGAGTTTAGTCAGGAACCATTCATGTTGTAGTCAGGAAGTCGTATGAAAGTTAACATAAAATTCTAAAACAAAAACCTCTATATAAATCGCAGTTAGGCTACAATGAGAATTCACACTATGCTCCCTTATATGTAACACTTCAGTTACCTTCGGGCTTTAAGATTAATATTCAAACACTAATTTAGGAACACAACAAATACAGCTTATTTTCTTATTAGTACATGTGTTTAAGGTTGTGAGTCAAGCTTTTTTTTTTTTTTTTTACAATTTCATCTTTCAAATGTTCCAATACTTGAAATGAGTGAAAGGCAGTTTGTACCACTTGACATCACATGTGGTACAGCTCATTGGGACGTCTGCAAACAAATACACAAGCATATTTATTAGCTTTGGCTTTGGAAAATAGCACTAGGACAGTATTTTTCCAAATGAAAATGGTCACAAAACTGCACGTTCTAGATGCAAATTGCTTATTTAGGTGTGTGTGTGTGTGTGTGTGCGTGCACGCTTGTGTGCGTGTGTCTCTCTCTTTCTCCAAACAAATCAGATTTATTAGCCACTGTTCCAGGGTGATGTGATTTTATTGCCCTGGCAGTCTGGAAGGAAAGGAATTGGAGAGCAGAGCAAATATAACAGAGAGGAAAGTATAAGAATATAAATGTTGTGCCATGTTGCCATCTGTGTGTGTATTTGTGTGCATGTGTGTGTTCATAACATTCTTGGAGGCTGCAGAATGGTACTTTATGATTTGGCTCTCTATCCTCCAAATAGTAACTCTAAAAACTCATAGTCCTCATTGATGGCACCTTACAAAAATGCTAATGCACACATTTGCCATACTTCATGTGTATACCAGATGGAACGATTTCAACACATGAATTATTTACTCAACTTTAATCCAAAACAGCTCAGCCCAAAAGAGCCAAATTAGATCTTCCCACATATTCCCAGTCTTCCCATGGGGAAGTGGTCTCAGACTTTTAGACCCCCACCGTAAATAGAAGTCCAGATGAAAGACAACTTAAAGGTTTGTATAATGAAAACACAGTTTCATCAAAGGCATCACTTTCATGAATTAGTTATGACGAATAAACATGACTCTAAATATAAGATCGACACAGCAGCATACATAAAAGCTCGTCCATTAGAGAGCTAATAATTCATTTTGCACGTTGTAGCTGGTCAAAATGTCTGGTTGGTCAAATAGAGTTAAATCATATTTAGCTTCGTTCTTCGACTAATGTTCTCTTTCATTACCAATTGGTAAAATGGTCAAAATGATGCCCCATTCATGCTTTAGTTGTTTTAGACAAACTCTACTCTCAGTGATAACCTTGTTTACGTAGAAAACCGAGGGAAATGGCTCATCCTTATCCTGGTGTTCTCGCATTCTGTGGTAGAGGAGATTGTATTTAATTGCCTCAGCAGTAGATAATACAACTCCAGTAACTGTTTATAGCATTGTTCAATGATTTTTGGAGGATTATTCCATTTTTCTCCCCAAAAAAGATTTAAGATTTACCTGCCGATGTTTTTCAAGATGCCCCCTGTATATTAATCTCATTAGGAGCGCTCTATAGGAAGTGGGCAAAGCACACTCCATTATTTATGGAAGTGTAATTATCTATGGTGTCACGAGCAGGCAGGAATTTACAAGACCCCGGTTCTGCATCAGCACAATGGCTAGCTAGGTAATGAAGTGAACACACCTCCAGGCCCTGCAATACACTGTGTGATCTTCTCCCTTGTTTTCACTGTTGCTCTTGCCACATTATTCTACACTATACTGCAGAATGTCTCAGCAAATGCATACCAACTGTAAGGTTTAGAGGCAGATATGTTGGTATTTAGCTTTGATGAATATATAATATATAATGTAGAATATCGGTTATATATATTATACATATTAAAATACTTCTCCGTGGACTCTTTAGTAGTGTAGTGTATTCATAAGTTACTTGATTGACAATTAGTTAGGGTTAGAGTGATGCATCAGCATAACAGATTACGTAAATACCTTCATTTGCGTGGAATGTATTTTTCGTCAAACTGTTCCAAATTATGGTGGTTCCCACTCCTGCTTGTGCTGAAAATAAGACTTCTAACATGCAGTTTTCTTTGAGGTACCTGTGTCTGGGTGTGTAGCTTATGTGGAGTATGCAAATGTGAAACAATAGACCAATAACATTCAATGTCATTTGAATACTAAAAATTATACTATAAATAAACAAATTAACACGTTATTTGAAGCAAATATCCTTTTGGCATTTCGGGAGATCACAGTGTATTGGCCCAACTCTACTTTGTATTCTTTGTAAAAGTGAAATGGTCAAACACTCGATCACTGAGTTACTCAACAAAGACTCTTGAAAAAACATTTAATGACAACACCCTTTTCCAGAATATTTGCAAGTTGTAAGCAGTTAATACATCTTTAAACAATTTGTATTTTTCAAAAGAGTTGGCAGATTAATGGATAGAAACATAGTGTTAATTGCAGCCTTACAATTAATTACCAACTTTGAAACTGGGTTTATGGTTCAATTATCAGGCAAAAATGTCAAACGTCGCTCACTGTTTCCTTTTCGTTTTTTCTTTAAATTAGCTTAATTTCTGTAGGATGTAATTGTAAATGGAATAGCTGTGGGTTCTAATTAACATCACCTTGATCTTTGGTAAACTGTAATGTTGGTTGCATAACATAAAAAAATAAAAAATAAACTTTTTGAAAATAATTGATAGTGAAAGTTATTATAATTTGTAGCCCAGCATTTCTTGAGCTGACAGCAAAGAAGATCATTTGCAAAAAAAATTCCTCTCCATATCGCTCATTTTGTTTTACACGAAGATGAACTAGTAGATGTTGGGAAAGTTGGTTTTCCATGGCGCATTTGCATATTTTGACATAACAACTGATTAAGAATGCAATCTGATACTCTGCAGTAGATAAAAAGCTTTTCTTCAGACCGATTCAGCTCAGGATATTGTCAGGTTTCTTTCAGCATGTACTTGTTACTGACAAGAATTTAACTTTGATTGTGCAAAACGTTCCTGAATACTGCGCTGTTACTGTTGGATCGAGGATTGCCTTGAAGAAATGTGTGCTTTTACTGCTTTGTGGAATGGACTATTATGGAAGAACATTAACATTGAGAAAGAATTTGGGACATATTCTAAGTATGTGTGGTTTATTGTGAGAAAGGAAGAAGCGGAAGCAGAGACAGGAGTGATCCAGGCTGGCCGACTTTCCCTCTCTCCGGCCCTGCATTTCGTTATGTGTGTGTGTATCCACAGCAGCTGCTGCGGCAACGATAGGGTCATTTACATATAAATGAAAGTTGCCGATCACACGCTGCTGACCCCATTTATTTCAACGGACAGACAGACAGACAGGCAGGCGAGGCAAGCGCCAGCGAGTTGCAGAATTACTCCAAATTACCGCATTTCCATCCCCACATCAGGGCTGTCAGGCCTGCAACCATCGTCCCGGCAGCTTTTTTTCTTCACTTCACCTCCTCCTCCACGCACCCACCAGCAGGTCTGGAGCGACTCTAATTGGCAGCAGTGAATTTAAAGGACCTGTCAGTGGCTGAGGCTGTCACCACCCAGGACATTACAGCAAAGAAACAACATAGCCAGCATTGCACAGCATAGCACAGAAACAGCACATTCAGGTTAGCACAGCAAACTTTGCACATCACAGTGTGGGAATAACACAGCTCAGCACAGCACAGTATGAGCAACAGCCCAGCTCATCATCAACCACAAATCTGTGTCATGTGCAACATCCTTTACCACACTTTACCTGTTCATATTTCGACATGTAATTTTTCTGTCAGCTTTCCTTCCATTTCTCTTTATTTCCTTTATTTGCTTTGTTCTAGCTTTCATTTTAATCAAAGTTTTCCGCTCAAAATTCAGTCTCCATGTTGTTGTTCTTCCATCATGTTTTCCTCCCATACTATATTCTGGTCTGCGTGAGCATCTTGATTTGAATCCTGAGCCATATGCCCTTCTAGCATCTTCATGTCTCTCCTTCCTTTCATACACACACACACACACGCACACACAGACACACACAGACACACACACACACACAAACATACACACAATCACACACACACACATTGCAGTGTACACTTTAGGTACCACCGTTCGAGGTCTCAAGGTTTTACAAGATAGATTAATGCTACAGGCCTATATGATCTTAATGTGACAGCTGTGTCCTTTTCCAGGCGGTAACACACTTGCACACACATAACTGGGTATCTCCACACAAAATATAGTATTTTCTTTTTTCCATTATAAAAAGGAGAGTGATGAAGCTTCATAGAGAGAAGCAGCCGAGCCGGTGCTTGTAGCTGCTTTATTTAGCTGGTAAAGCAGCCTCTCCTCTTGCTTATTTGTCTCTTTCCTGTCTCATTCTTGGTTAGCCAAGCACGCACCCTTATTGGTTCATTAAAAGGAGTCTGCTGCTGCTGCCCGACTTTGGTATAAGCAAGGGAGAGAGGGAAAGAAAAGAGGTAAAGGAAAGGGGAGAGAGTCAAAACACCACTCTCTAATTACTCAAGATTGATGCATCCAGTGAACATCCTGGTAATCAGTGTTGTTTTTATTTGTTTAATAGTAGGACAGGGATCACAGGCACGCTGACCCTCTGTGATCATTAACAGAATTAATGCAGGGAGAAACGCACACAACTCGTCCCTGCTTGCCTGGTGGGGAAGCAGAGTGTCAGAGTGTTGGTTTGTGAATCCATATGTCTGCATGTGTTTGTGCACACGTCTTGGTTTGCATTTACATTTGTTTACATTACGAGTACTGAAATTAACCAACCATCCATACCCATCTGGATTCACTTACAGAGATGGTTATTATTCTGGGTGTGATCACTCCAGTGTGGAGCCGCCTCCGCTGCCTCCTGCTGTCAGCACAGATACCGTTTTTACTTTAGCAGATAACATGAGGATGGCAGTTTCTTGAAATCTCAGTATTACGACCAGTATGGAGCGTTATAAAGTGTGCTTTTTGCCGTAAAATACATTTTAATATTCTATTGAATGAAAAACAAATTTGTAATGTAACTGAAATTCATGTTTTTGGATTTTGGAAAAGTAAATATACAGATCATCCATTAATAGATTCATGACACTCCATATGCACATAACTTTATTCTGTCTATGAACGATTTTGAATTCCTTTATTATAATTATATTCGACTATATTCATGTTGTAGATTTATTTAATGTTAGTCAAGGTCAAGGATTAGTCAATGATTTAGTCAGATTTCTCAAGGTAGTTTTTCTAAATAGATTTTTACTCAGTTAGGCACCTAACAGTTCTGCTCTTATATTGCAATTTTAAAATCTTTTAAAACTCTAATGTCATTTCTTTCTTTATGTGTCTCTACAAATTGCTAATATCAGAGTAGCTGATAAATATCAGAGTAGCTGATAAATTTGTTTGGCTTCATGTTTCCAGGATTTTATTTGTTTCAGCCTCTAAAATTCAGTATCTCTCAGGCAGTAGCTTGTACCTCTCCTGAGAATTGTTTTCTTTTTTACTGCTTGGCTTTGTCTGTGTGCGTCTGATCAGATGTTTTTACCGTCCATCTGTCTTCGTCCTGAGACGCAGTGAGAGAGCACACATTCATTTCTGCTGTTCAGAGATACTGCAAGGTGGCATATGGATTTGGGTGAAGTCATGGAAAAAATGGAGGGCAGAGTGTAATGGAGGCAGCCATTGGAAAAGACGGTACTCTAATTTCATGGTAATTAATTAATGTACAGTAGCTGTTTGCTGGGGATCAAGCTGCCCCCAGGGGCTGACATGCTAAGCAACTGCCAAATGTCATGACTCCTGACAGGAGGAAGGGGGTTGGCTTAGATGGGTCAATGAGTAATTAAAAGACCCTTTTGTACCGAGATCCTGCTCATATCCTCTTAAGAAGACTCGTTGTTGACCTGTTTACTATGAACCAAGCAAGTTCTTATTTTTACCATTGTATGAACCGCCAGTGTTCCAGAAATTTGAAGTAACACAACTGGATCTGTGTCCTCCCCGACAGACCCTGAAAAGGGGTAAACGTTGGTTGAAAGTGTGTCCAAAGTGTTTTAACAAGTTCATATGACATACCTGTGTCCATGTCCGAAATATCTGCTCTACTGTGGCTCAACACCCATGAAAAGCCCTAGTGCAAAGTTTCCAAAACTTGTGTCTCAAGCTCTAAAACTTACGTGTCGGTTTTGCAGAGAAAATCTAGTGAAAGATGAGCAGCAGAAAAAGCTCTAAAGGCCTAAACTATATCTTGTAGTTATGTGTGACACACAGTAGAACATAGAGAGAGTAAAAGTGGGAGTAAAATATGCAAAGGGCTAAATCCTCTCTTCATCTTCATCAGGAGCTCTTAAGACTCTGAGACAAGTTTCCTCTGGTGACCAAGATTTCCTCTGCCCTCATCACTCACTCATACATCTGTGTGTGCATGTGTGTGAATAGGTGTTTATAGTGTCTTAACAGCCACTGCAGTCTGCCTGTAAGTGGAACATATGGAATGATTTGTGCTATGAATCATGGGTTTCACTGCTCGGCTCTGCACTGCGGTGAGATGTCTGGGGATGTTAATGAAGGCCCAGAATTGCCACTGTATCTTTGAACTGCGAGAGAGAAGAAGAGAATTATAAAAATGCAAAAGGAGAGAAGGCAAGAGCCTGAATTTAGTTTCACAGAGAGGCAGAGACTGCAAGGGATCAGCGAGTTTGAAGGAAGGGTAAGGAAGTCAAAGAAAACTCTGCTTAGATTTGTATGCAACACCCTGTACATCAAAACACGTCTACTACTATATGCTGCTATGCTTTGGAACAATGTCTTAGTTTACATGTACAGTTGCACACACACGGAAGACGAATGTGAAACACAGAGACCTTGAAGGCATTTCAAACCGCGGCTGTCCTACTGTCCTACCTCAGGCTAACCTCAAGCCACCCCGCGATGTAGTGTCAGCAATGACATTGGGATTCTATTAGCAGGTTGCACGAGTCGCTGGCCCCCTGCCCTGTGGTGAGACCCACCATTGATCTGTCATGGGAGATGGCTGCTCCCTGCTCCTCGCTCCCATAGGGCTCAATTTGAACCTTTCCAAAAACCAGGACCAAACCCTCCGCTTGAAATCTACCTGGGGAGCAGCGAGAGCGAGGAGAGCGGAGAGCCCAAGGTCAGGCGTGACACCGGTGTGCAGGTAAAGACAACTGGGTAGGGTCCAAATGGCCAGTGAAAAGTCAGGTTATTTGTTATGGATTTCCTATGAGGGAAATCACCGGGTCTATATGGTGCTGTTTATGGATAAGTGAAAGTGTGTGTGTGTGTGTGTGTGTGTGTGTGTGTGTGTGTGTGTGTGTGTGTGTGTGTGTGTGTGTGTGTGTGTGTGTGTGTGTGTGTGTGTGTGTGTGTGTGTGTGTGTGTGTGTGTGTGTGTGTGCGTCTGTGTGTGTGTGTGTGTGTGTGCACGTGTGTGTGTGCCTGCGCGTACCATCCAGTCGATGTGAGTCTTGGAATCTTCTGAAGGACAGAGAAAAAAAATGAAAGTCTCTCTCTCCATCTATTTTGAATGGGTGCATAGTGATCTGTTTTCTCAGCCTCATTTGTATTTTTACTGAATTAGCCCGGATGCGCAACCTGAACCCACTTAAGCATGTCACTTAGCGTTTGTTGAAGTTTGCAGAGACGGGGCCCTCATCAGGTTTCAATGAGGGAGGCTGCGGCTAAGTGGCCACTTGTCATGTTTATTTATTTCATTTTTACCCGATTTCCACGTGATGTCTGTGTTTGCTGTCCAAGCTGTTTAGAGAGAAATGCAGGACCGGGGGGGAGAGAGAGGGGCTTATGGTGGATATGTAAGTACCGTACATCCCCAATTGGCTGTTGTGTTTCATACAATATTTAAGTTTTCTAAATTGAGGTCGTTATTTTCAGGCTGTTTGAATGGAGTACATATATATAGTGTGAGGGGATGTGTTGAATACAAAACAATCTCTTTGTGAAGGTATTTGAATAATCTTGAAAAAAACGTGTTTACATATATTCATAGAGCCTTTTAATCCTTTTTGACTCGCACAGTATGAAGCAACACTGAAGAACACAGGGTTATATGTGAATTAACAGTATGAAAGTACAAACAGAACAGAATATTGAAATTGCCCCCACAAGCAATTCTCAGCTGTGCGGTGGCAGTGAGACACTTTTTGGTGCTGCTCCATTTTATATGTATGAAAATTTCTCATGGATCCATGATATACATTATAGATGAGGGCTCCCGTTCTGCACTCCCGTCACTAGAGCAGAATTTTCCATGATACCCCCTCCCCACCCTTACTGCCGCCCACTCCTCTCTCCTCTTTCTTCATCCCTCTCTCCATTCATTCCTCCCTCCATATGCCCTCCCTCCCACTGGAGTGTTGTTTCATCCCCATACCAGCTCCCTTTCATCCCTCTCTAGCCCTTTGGTCTCTTATCATTCCATCCTTCCATAAGTCCAACCTTTACATCTTTACTTCCACTCATCCACCCTACCTTCCCTTCCCTTATTCCCCCCTCCCCCTCCCATGCCATGGAGCGTGCAAGAGGGGGAACATGTGACCAGAGAGGTGGGAGACTGCTGGGCCTCCCCCATGCAGTGCCACCGTACGTTGATTTGTCTCCTCCGGTTCCATATTGATTTTGTTTAAAACAAGGGAAAAATACAAGAAGAATGAGGTGCCAGAGGTGACATGAAATACAAAAAGAAAAAGAAGCAAGGGTAGGAAAGAGAGAAGAGGAAAAGTGCCTCCATGTATCAAATCTGTGAGTCTGGTCCTGGGTGGGTTGAGGCTATTATCAGGAGGTTAGTGTACAGCGGGTGAACTCAAAAAGAAGGGAACAGAGAAGAAGACAGGGTGAGCTCCTTTATTTAAAAAACTCATCTTTTATTCCCCCCCTTTCCTTTGAGCTTGCTAAATGAGCTCTGGGGTTGGCTATGTGGCAAATGTATCTCAGTCTACGTCATGCTACAGTTCTTACCTTAAAATGATTCTCTGCTACGTTCAGTTTAAGTTGTGTGCAGAATAATCGATCCCCCCCATTAATTCTACTTAGCTGAGCTTCACAGTACAAGCCTGGGCTCCACTGGTCCACCAAGGCCAGCGCTGCTGAATGGCTGACCTTTCCACGGCTCCGACTGCCATTGATTTTCAGCAGGACTTATTTCATGAACTGGGGTTTGGGACAGGGCACTCAGATGAAGATGAACTATGAGGCACCATCAGTTTCTTTAGCCCTTTCCATTTTCTTTGCACTCCCCTCTCTTATTTCACTCTTTTTGTCTGTCCACTTTACTTTGGAATAAGTGCTGCGCGCCGTATTGGATGAGCTCCGTGGGTGGCATTGTCTGAGAGCAAATAAAGCGTCCCCTGTGTGACCGCCCCTTGAGTTAAGAGCCCCCCATGTCCCCTCCAAGTGATGGTATATGTGTGTGTTTTACGCTCTGACTCCTTTGTATGCATGTCTGTGTCATGTACATGTAAGTGCTTTAAGAGGGCTTTTCCTGTGACATGGCCCCTTGGTATTTGCAGTTAGGAAATAATGCAAAGCAGAGAGTGTGAACAAGCCATTAGAGCACCCAGGACTGCACTCAGAACCGAAGAATCCAGGAAAACAATCCTGACCCCATTGAACGACGGAAACAACATCCAGCTCACGACTGCAGGGGTGAAGAGGAAGGAAACGAAAGAGAGAATGCATCTCAAATCCCAAATGTAATTTCAGTAGGATTTAAGGTCCCATATTGCACAATGTTAAACCTTTAAGTCCTAATTGTTAGACGAATGTGCTCAGATGAACATCATTAAATGAATAAATTAATAAATAATGAAAGCTAAGACAAGGATGGGGAAAAAGTGTGGGAGGCTTCTGAGTGTGATTTAGCTGGAGTTCATACAGAGTGCACAGTGTCTCCCTCTCTCCCTTCCTCCCTCCCTCTCTCCGTCTCTCTACTTGGCCAGCATAAGCTGTACATCAGCGACTGTAGAAAACATCTTTAAATTTATACCCGCTCATGAATACATGCATGCATACAAATGTTCCTGGATGGTGGGAAGCTTGAGGGACAGGTGAGGTCATGGGGTGTCAATGCTGTTACAGTATGGGGTCAGTGGTGTGGATGGTGCAGCAGACAGGTGTGTAGCAAATCCGTTGCACCTCAGGTTAGAGCATCATCACTGGATAACTGGAGATTTCACTGTAGATTAGAGTGTGGGCTCACTATCGGTGCAAAGGCGTTTTCAGGTAATGGATCAGTGCATTTATTTGTCTGGGGAAGAAACAGGGACAGTCTGAACCTATTGTACTGGGAAAGGACCCAGACCTGACCCAGTTAGACTTCAGTGTCAGTGGCTGGACCCACAAAGGTTTCTAGACCTAAATCTCTTACAAGAGATTCATAATTTTTGGCATTTATCTGCGCATATATTGAAAATAGATGGTCTTCTATTTTCCCCTATTACAAACAATTTTGGGTTCAGTAATAGTCTGCTTCACACTGGAGGAGCAGGGGATCAGACTTCAGACCGTCTGGTTAGTGGATGACCCGCTCCCGTTCTGAGTCACACCTGCCTATAGATGTCTCTTGGTTTCTATAGAACCCATTCCTCTTGTTCTGTAAGGCACCAATCCCTCCTGTAGTGCCTCAAACTACAGATAACTCTGCAGTCTAACTGCATCCAACAGCACATACATCCACACATCTTTCTTCTGTATAGTACACGACACAACTTCTTTTATTCCATATGTACTAAACATTTTTGACAAAATGTACTTATGGACATATAGGAGCACACAGTCATTGAACACTGCTCCAAACCACATTCTTTCACCTGCTCCAAACCCAACTATGAGATAAGTCACCCCTGGTGTTGGAGGGGGGGAGAGCAGAGTGGGATTTGGCGGAGACACTTCCAATGTGTTTTCCACTCTAGTGCTTCTTGTTCTCACTTCGTCAGAGTGTGTTTGCCGCAGACTGGGAGAAATGGCGAGAGGTCAGGCCGGTGTGATGCTTGTTCAGCCCTCGGGTTCTGTGCAGTTCAAGGTTGAACCATGCAGGCGCAGTGAGAGGGAGGGGGTTTGTGTTTCTAATTTCACTGTTTCGCAGCGTCACACTTGAGAGCGAGAGGAAGAGAGACGGGGCCAGAGGACGGGCTTGTCCCTTTTGTTTGGGGCTGAATGCGCTCATAGACAAGCAGGGATTTTCTCTAAGTGTCAGGATGAAACATAAGCAGGCTTCACAGCCAGGAGCTGGAGTGGTGGGAGAGTGATGGAACTGTATGTGTGTGTGTGTGTGTGTGTGTGTGTGGTGAGGGTGTGTCTATCCATAGTTATGAGGTCAAATTTTGGTTTAATTTGATGTTATTCAAAGGGCTGTTTGAGAGTTAAAACTTGCATTTAGTTGTGATGGTTAAGGTATGCTTAAGGGGCAAGGGAATGCATTATGGCAATGAGTGTCCTCGCTACTATAGAGAGACTTGCATGTGTGTGTGGACCTGGGGTATTGATATGCTGGGACTGAAGCTCGGAGCAGATGGACGGAGCAGGCTGGTCCTGTGTCGATCCTGTGAGCTCTGGCTCCATCTCCCAATCCCCCCTTTGATGGACACACATGCACACTCACGCAGCCCAGGCAAATGTGCCAAGTCCATATTTCACCAAGTTGATAATAGTGCTATAGAATAACAAATGCTCGATCATCCTATCATTAGCAAACAGTGTGTCAATCTGATCTGCAGCTATGGCAGATGTGGCTGGTTAATGAGACCGAATGGAGAAGTCCTCCACTGACATATCCGAGTAGACAGTCGGATTTAGGGGAAAGGGTTTTTTAGTCTGGGAGCTTATATGTACAGTGAAAGGCAAACAAAGAGTTCAGATAGACAAACCATCACTATTTTAAAAATGATGCAGTTGGTTGATATTGTTTGAAGTTTTCTCTGTCTCCTTTTTCTTGTCTCTGTCTTTCCTGGCACCTCTCAGACTTCTCTCCAGTCCAAAGCCAAAATGCTTGGCTGTGTCTCTATCTTTTCCAGCCGTCCTTCTTTGGCTCTTTTCTCTCCTACCCCTCTCCCCTCTTAGGAGGGATGGCCTAGGGAGTTGAGGGGTAGAAAAGTGCAAGTGCTGGTGAATTGCTAATAGGCAATCATAGTGCTCAGGACCAGGATGCCTACTGGAGGTCTAGGGACCATTAAAGAAACATCATCCCGACATAGGTATGCCAAGAATTATGAGTCAGTGGGCAGGCAGCATTTCTTGGCTTGTATTTGGTCAGGGCGGTGGGCCGTAATCTGTCACAATCCTAGAGTTGCTGTGACAGCAGCAGGAGCATTCTGGGCTCAACACAGGCTGTAAAGGATACATCCACCCAAGGGTGTGTGTATGAGTGTGGTGGACTGTTTGTCAGGGTTTGCAATAAGTGGAAAATGGACCAAAACTGACAAAGTAATTCTCACAAACTAAAGTGTTGTGCAATAGGAGTAGACTTGACGTTGGCTAATTATTAATAATCATGAAATAGGATTATTAAAATAATAAAAATTATCTATCAAAAATAATTAAATTATTAATTGAAGATGATCAGTAATCAAATAACAATAAAACCACTAATGAGAAAATAGGAATTATCAATTAGAAAGTACAAGCTGTCAATTAACAATGATAAGGTTATCAACCAAGAATAATGAAAATAATTAGTCTAAAACAATAAAATTATCAATTTAAGAATAATACTATCTATATTAATAATTGAGAAAGGGGGGCACCACCCTGGTTACCAGGGACCAACGATGTCAAGCTATAATTATCAGTCTCATAATGATAAATGTCAAATTAATAATGTCAATATTTTAATATTAACGATTACTTAATGAACAGTGAAGGCTTCTAAGTTCGAGCACAGGCGATCATAATCCAGCTGCAATCACATACATATGCACAAATAATCACAGACTACAGATACTTTAATTACAAAAGTATTTATTAAAAAGGGGAAATAAAGTTATAATGTTATTCAATGATTTATCATTTTAACAAGCTCCAATATTTCAAAGGTAAACACAGCAGCAGCACTTATCACAATTCAGAAAATACATGGACAACCTGCGGTCTACCTATGTATGTCTGTCTCTATGTGTGTGTGTGTCTGTGTCAAAGTGTCTCTCTGTGTGTGTGTGTCTATGTGTGTGTGTGTGAAATAAAGTTAGTGTTATTTAATGATTCATCATCTTAACAAACTCCCATATTTCAAAGATAACAACAGCAGCTTATCACAATTTAGAACACACATGTAACCTCTGGTCCATCTATGTGTCTCTGTGTGTGTGTGTGTCTGTCTGTGTCTATCAATGTGTGTGTGTGTGTGTGTGTGTGTGTGTGTGTGTGCGAGAGAGAGAAAAAGAAGGGGGGTGGCGATGACGCGTAGTGACATCACATCTAAGATGGAGGCCGATCATGATTCGTGGAATCAAGGCCTAAAAACTCTCAAAATGGCGGATTGACTACAAAACAAGATGGCGGAGCCGTTATGAATTTAGAGCCAGGATGGGAGGAGAGAGAGAGCGGAGGCGTGGCAATAATAGACTCAAAATGGTGGGTTAACTTGCGTTATTCAAGATGGAGTCTATGTTAATGACACCATGTGGCCGGAGCGCACACTGGTGGTCGTCACATGAATTACACAAAGGAAATTTTAGACAAAGAGAATTCTTATCTCTGCTTGGCTTTGGGGGCCGAATGGTTTCCAGATGTGTTCAGCCTCTCTAAGCATAGATTTAACTATGTGACATGACCTGTATTATAAATACAGGTCAGAAGTGTGTATAGGTCGGTTTAGAAGGAGAGAGAGAGAGAGAGAGAGAGAGAGAGAGAGAGAGAGAACATGAGAAAACATGTAAGGAGAGTCCAAAGAAGCTCTTAAAAGTACACGCCTGAGATGAGTTAACTGTGATTCACCCCTCAGCCCTCAAGCGAGCGTTGTGGGCCGAGGTTCTGATCGGTGAAATCACTGCAGACTCACACAGACGTTAACAGTGCGTGGCTGGAGGCTTTCCTCGCGGCCTCAAGCACTAACACAAAACCCGGAAATGAACCGGAAGTAGCGGCTCGTCGTAGCCGGCTAAAACAATGAGACTCAGCGGTCTCGCAACAAATACAATCAAATGTTAAATAATATGCTACGTATCAACTAACATCTGCCCAGACAACATAAGCCTCTTACTGTGACCGTGATTTCGAGGGTTGCCTGCGCCTCGGCGCGAATCTCCCGGAAGTCCAGTGAACAATGTCTTGGCCTCTCAGGCGAGCTCCGGGCTCGGCCGCTGGACCGGAAAAGGAAGCGAATTATTCGTGCTGCCTTGACGGAATGAAACTTCGTCTTCTTCTGTAACAGCGGAGATCGTGCTGTTTTACAGGAACGGAGTGGATTGCCTCTTACTCCTCAGCGGGATGAACGTCGCGCTTCTGCAGGGGACGGCTGGTTTGGAGCCGTTTGTAGATCGTTGGAAAAAAGAAAAAGTAAAGTCTATGGAAGTGTGTGAGTCCGTCCAGCGGGGCACTTCCTGTTTCGATGTCTAATCGCCTCCTTAGTTACTGAGTCGTGTGGTTAGACCTCTTGAGGTCAGAAGACAACTTGAGCAGCGTGAAAAAAAAGAGGACGAAGAGAGTCTCTTAAAAATACCGAGTTAACTAGTAGAACCCCGGAGGGGTTCTGTTGTTGCTTGGGCATCTGAGTGAAGAGAGAGATTTCTGGGAGCAGAGGGGTTTTGTTCTACCTGGGAGGTACCTGCCCCCCTGGAGGGGGGGTCAAGGGTCAGTGTTGCCCTCAGCCAATTAGATGTCAGGGTCCCGACCTTAGTGGGCGGGGATTCGACCTCAGTGGGCGTTTCAGAGTCTCATTTGGGTTTTTGCAGAGCGGCCTGCAACATCTCCCCACCAGGCCCTGCTGGAGGGGGGGCACAGTGGGGGTTCAGGACATGCTTCCCCCACCAAGGCGAGGCTCCAGGCTGTCTAGAGAAGGTGTGAATTAAGACTGAAACTGGTTGAACTGGTTTCAGCTGGGCCTTGTAGGCCTCAAGTATTTACAACCTATTGTTTGATGGTCACTCAGGACCTCACCCCCAACAAAAGTCATCTTCAGTAAATTCATTATATTCGGTGGAAATTGTCAGTCTAGATTATTCATTTCATGAACCTGAAAGTACAACAAGGAATTTCATCAAATCAACGTTGGAAATAACTAATCCTCTGGCTTGCATCATTTCTGTGTGTTTAATCCAAAGTGTTAGAGTCAAATCAGTATTGTTTTACCAAGCAGTGATAATCGAATGCAATAATAATCTGTGACCAGTTTAACTGTTGCAATATAGTTGCACTTTCAAGATGAACCATCAGTAATTTGTTTCATAGATACGCGAGTTTGAGTTATGTTCTGTTAAGAAAGAACAAAAGCACAATATTTCACCACAGCATGTTTCAGTCTATTACACAAGCATTTGCTTATTTAACTTCATATCCTATGACATACTGAAGATATAAATACATGTTACTCATGGTCGTTATTATTTGTAGATTTTTCTGCACAAAGAACTTGGTTCATCTTTTATTGAGGTGAATGTAACAGTTATTCACGGTATGGATTTCAGGTCACATCTCCTCACCCTAAGTGCACTTTCAATAGTGTGCTTGCATGTCCTCATGCTGTATGTGATGTTGTACATCATTACTATGGTTGTAACTCACTGACAGTCAGGCAGCACATAATCTTCAAAGCAAACATCAAAGGCAGCAGCCAGATAGGGAACATGGCGTCATTGCATAAGGGCACCTTTAAGCGTTAAAGCCTCACACAACGCTAGATCTGTAATTCTGTCATGGAACATATCCTCTGCCATTTCCTTACTTCCTGCTCACTCCGGACCCTCGCTGTGGTGCATGCTGGGATTGGCATGATGTTGCCCTTCTGAAGCCACTGGGCTGGGCCTTTCGTCATGATCGTATCTTTCTAAGGACTGTTCCTCAAAAATGAACTGAAGAGCGCAAACCACATCAAACGACGAGCAGAATAAGAAAGAAAGAGAGTGGGAGAGGGCGTCTGTGTGTGTGGGAGAGATGAGCGCCCACCAGAAGCTTAAGCCTCCAGTGTGTTGCGCAGATAAGATTCATTAGATAGGTTGGTAAATGCAAGAGAGAGGCAAAGCAAGGCAGACACACAGAGAGAGAGATTGAGCTTGCTGCCGCTCAAGCATTTGTTGACACAGATTTACAATGAGTCTCCCACTGCTTCACGCATTACAGTAACACGCCATGTCAATAGCTCTCTGGGCTTGAAAAGCAGCCGTGCCAAAGATGTCTGGGAGTGATGCCCTTCCACTGATAACCAAAGTGTGGCTCATAGATCAGGAAGTGGAGGATAAAGAAGGGTAGGAATAGGATTAAAATAATATATTTTTTTTTTACTTTAGTTTTCACTCAATAATAAATTCCAACTCACTCTTATGTGTCAATGTCTACATCTAGTCAGTCTTTTCATTAGTTTTCCCTTTCTTTCACTTCTGTACCATCCCTTTCTTCCCTCCTGTTCCATCTCTTTCAGTCACTTACCCTTCTCTCCCTCTGTTTCCCTTTATCTCTTGGATGCCCTGATACGGGCTCGGAAGGACAGGATATAGGCATTAGCTCAATCCCCCTATCTACTCCCCCTTGTGATCGCACAGGATTTCTCTCACCCACACACCCTAGTCGACTGCACATGTCCTGCAGGACTCAGAGTCACTTAAACAAATACTGGTAGAGAGCTTACACTTCACGAGACAGGAAGACATAATCGACTAGACAGACAAGTATGGCGTGAGGGCGAGTGACAGCGTCTGTGCAAAGGGGTTGAGACTGAGGTAAACACACTCGCAGGTGGAGGAGGATATTTCTATTCAAGTCAATCAGACTCTTCAGGAGTAATAAAGAGTTTGATGAGAAGCGGCACAGACCCGTGCCACACAACTCTGCTGAGTCATGTTGCAAACAGTGAAGGGCTTTTGATGTGTGACATTCACCTTCATGAAATCTTGATGAGGGGCTGTGTTCTACTGTCTGTATAATGAGGGCTGTAGCAGTCAGACAGCTGGCCAACCACTTCAACTGGTAAAGCTATGATAATAGAGAGGATTATAAAGGCTTTTGGAAGCGTTGGGTGGATGGACTTCAGGCTGTCTCGGAGGCAGTTAGTGTTTTGGGGAAAGAGATAAACAGGAACTTGGATGGCGTCAAACAACAGAAGGTCTAATGGTCTTAATCAGAGATGCTGTAGTGGTACTAGTTGTAATGGTACCCCAGATTGCACATGTGTGTGAGTTAGCAGCAGCCTCATTGCTAATCGGTGTATTACAAGGAGCATTCAGTGTGGCAGATGGATATCAACAGTTCCATTCCAAAAGGAGCGATTCTGTCTTTAAAACAATTAACAATTACTTGTGCAAAGTTACTATGAAGCAAATAAACTTGCACTTTCTAAACAAGAGCATGTCTTTTTCTCTATGACTGATAAAACTTACCTTTAAGGAATGTAAGTGCTATACTTTGTGCCAGTGTCAGATATCAGCCTGAGTTTATCCTGACCGAGAAGGGGGAGGACTTTGGGTGGTTCAGAAACAATCAATGGGCAGTAGACATGACATTTCAGCTTGTGTAGTGTTTCATAGGGGATGAAAACCAAGGCCACATCTGCGACACCTGACAGTGTCCTAATAAAAAGAAGAGCATGTTATTTCTTTTTTAATCTTCCAGGATCTTCTCTGTGATGATGACCAATAGGAGCACAGCTGACAGCGCTCTGCTAGAAAATATGAAGTCGTAGACAGATGTTAATATTGCACAGCAAAAGAGGATTGGTGCCGGTGTCTGTGTGAGGTGCACAAGACAGCCAATATCATCCACATTGCTTTGAACGTCATGTTCGTTTCCATTCTTGTGTGCGGCAGTCTAACACTTGCAATTCCCTTCCGGTGACCTCACACACATCATGAAGGACAGCAAAAAGCCGTTGGTCAGGGAGAAATATGTAGTCTGTCATGCCTCTGGGCCAACACATGGCTAAGAGTTATAAATGTGTAATCACCTATTACATCTTGTAGTCTGAATCCAGCATTAGAAAATCGTAAAAAAAAACCTCCCTTATTCAAAATGGATAGAGCGTTACAGAGTAAAAGTCTTTAATTTTTCACAGAACTTTTCAACTTGTTTACAAATGTGAGACAAGCTGAGGTCTGCAGGTGTCTCTCGGTCCATGGCAGCATTTCAAGCATTAAATCCTCTTCGATCTGATAGGAATCCCAATGCTTATAGTGGCTGCCATCTCCTCAGCACCGACTGATGCTTCTTATCAGGACCACCACACTGCTGCAGCAAGCACATTTTCACTTGTGGGTAAATTATAAATCATTTGCACATTCTCCCACATGCATTCAAACACAGATATGAAGAAGGTAACATAGATCTAACACCTTCACACAGACCAGTGCTGTTATTGCATCAGTAAATCTGAACATGCTGTGATGACTTCAGTCAGAAATGCACATGCACAAACCCGCTTGTGTATTTGGGCAGGTCTTCAATTTTCAGAAAGCACACATGTGAATGGACAACTCCACCTGACTGTCATTTATCAGGGAAACTTACAATTACTTAATTTCCAGTTTCCAAAAATGGATGATTTTAGGCAGATTTTCTCCATTTCCAAAATATCTTTGTGTTTTTGAATGTTGTAAAAACTGTAGATTTTTTTGATTTTTTTTTTTACAGTTTTTTATACCTATGACAGCTTAGTCGATGACACAAATAATGCATTGTGGAGAATTGTCATTACACAAGCCGTAGTATACTGTTTGATAAATCTGGTTTAGAGCTACTGCTTGAGTGTCTCACAAATATGCTATTGAAAGCGTAAACACAAGGGAAATACTGACATGCAAATCACATTGAATGTAATTTACTTTCAGGCTATGAATGTAGAACCCTTTTTCCCTCTTCATTCCAAGGACTCCAAACTTTGTTACAGGGATTTATTATCTGATGGAAAATGTGCATTGTTTTGTTGTAAAAATGCATCATGGCAATGGTTTGTTTTTTTCACTCTAAAACTACACGATCATGCCGTCACATTTTCATGTAAAGTAGTGAAATCTCTTTTCAGATCCAATTAATTTACAATATTAAGAATTGTTCATTACCAGCCTCAGTAAGCCTTTTTAATCTGATCTCCATTTGTAGTTTTATTGTTAATGAACAAGTATTGTGATTGGAATGAGGCAGTTCATAACTAATTCATTACACCAGGCACTCTTGCACTGTAGCTCTCCTACTCCCTGTGTCTCCTCCCTACTGTATACAGTACAGATTTATTAGCTGGAGCCAGGGCCCCCGGACAGTCACCACTCAGCACTCCCTCAGATCAATAATTGGAAATATTAATTATATCAGCAGAGATGGCCTAGTCAGAAGGGGGCTGTTTATGTTCCTGTTACTGAGCAGTGCAGCAATATGAGCTTTGATGGCCCTCTAATACGTATTAATGATCCCGGGACAAACATTACTCTATATTAAACCTGAGTGAAAGCCAGAAGACACCGCACGTAGTGAATGGCCATTACAGTTATTTTATTGCAAGCGCTGTAAGTAAGTGCTGTTGCATAACTGTTGTAAAAAGACTTTTACTACTGAGAGATGAGCTTCTACAAAACCAGGACAAGATTTACTGCAGTTTTATTTCTGTTTACTGCGTTCCTGTGTATTGGAGGTTCATCTATTTGGATAATATGTTAAAGAAGGTGGAGGATGATCACTGTTGTTGCCTCACAGGCCCTCTCCGGAGTTCAAGCAATGTGGATTGTGAGACTATTGCTCCATCCCACTAAATTCTACTAGTCACAAACTCATTAGTGTCAGATAGAGCCAACGGTGAACTCGAAATCCTCCCCACTACTAACAGGCCAACTCCTCACTACACTTCCGAACTTCCTTGACTAGTTCGGTGTAATTTGAAATCAGACAGTAGAATGTCCTTTGTAGTCGCGGTTCGGGGCCCTTGGTTATATTTCTAAGAAGAAGACGTTTGCTACCTAATCGGGAAATACTTTACCAGGGTACTGGAAATGCGTTGTGATAAAGTCAGAGATCTGTGTGTAAATTCCATGATTGGTAAGTCATCACAAGTTTATATATCTGGATTTAGAAGACTCACTTCTTCAGTTGTCCTGATAACCATTTATACAGAGCCAAAATGAATAAGTGATTGAAAAACTACATACTACACTTTGTTGACATCGGCCGAAATATGTTACAACAGCAAACTATTTCTTCTTCATTTCATTTCACATTCATAACCATAACATTCATTATTGTATAACATTAGTAGTGGATGGTTTGGAAAACCTGGCTGATTAAACCAAGTGACATAAACATCTGCAAGTGGATAAACATGGAAACATAATATCACACCAGTAAAAAATTAAAGTCTCCATCAATACCAGGAAAAAAAAATTACAATTATTTGGCAAATTTATAATTAATATCCCCCAAATGCAAACAGTACATTGCATTTTCAGTGTGATAAGGAGGTAGGTGGTTGATTTGTAAATATACAGTGTTGGTAAAGAGCAGCTGTACCGTATCCCCCTTTACCACTCTCTCAATCTCTCGGTGTTGCTTTCCACGATCTCCCCCTCTTTTCCTCCCTGCTTCTCAACTGCCATACCTCCCTTAACTAAAACGTATTGAAGCAGCAGTGGCTGTTTTACTCAGCTCCATGTGGGTGTGACGAGGAGCTACTAGCCTCCGCCCGCGAAGAACACAGTCAAAGAAATAACCCCCTACAGAATTTGAAGTTAATGAATGGCCTCCATGGTAACAGCAGTGCTTAATACATTTTACTTAAAGTCATCTGGTCTCTGCATGTGTGAGAATGCATATATTAAAAGTGTGCTTTGCATCGTGCACTTAATCTCTGCTGGAATCCCATGATTCTCTTCATGTGTTCAAGCGAAATGGAACAAACTGCAGAGCCATCACTCGTGACTGTTCAGGAACATAATGCATTGCTTTTAGGCAAATAAATAGACCATTAAGCTGGCATGTTGGAAGCTGAACAGTAACTAGCTTTAGAGAGAGCTGCCTCCCACGCACAGGCACCCTGTAGAGACAGCTGAGATCATAACATGCTAGAGGAGCCTCAGCCGTAGATTTGGCCTCCTCCTCCGAGCATTTGAACAAAAATCAACTGGCAGGATGGAAGCGTCTTTTGTCCGTTTGACATGTCAAAGGCAAATTCAAAGATGTCCTGTGTTGCTGTGAAGGAACAGAAGATTTCAAAGTTATCCATGAATTTGTCTTGCGGTTGTTTTTTCCTGCTTCATTTGGAGGTGTTTCTATCGCGGAGGTTGCTTTGAATACATGCGCGAAAATGTCGCGGCTGATTCTGTAATCTATCTGCACATGCTGTGGAGCAGTGCGCCCTGTGGCTTGGCATTAGCATACTGTAGAGTTACTTTGCTTGTGTTGTACAAGGAAGAGAAAGCACTTGTAGATGGGGAGGGAGCAGGATGGGGAGGGAGCCAGGAAACAAGTAGCTAAAACCTCAACCTTCACAAGCATAATATCCTCCCTGTTTTCCTACAAAGACTTAGCTGGTGCTAGTTATTATCTACGATGGGTACATTTATGGAATATTTTCAGTGAAGGAAGGTTACTGAGTTTCTCAAGGTGAAAATGGATACGTTTAGCACCTAATGAATTGGGCCTGGGCCTCTCCCCCATATATCAGCATGTTATTAAGACATTTTAAAATCCCATTATGGTGTTTCTCCTTGAACATGTCATGCTTTTATTGGACTGCCCTGTCTTTAAATGTGACCTTTTCAGCTCTGCTCTGAAATAGAACTGAAAAAAAGATGCATGCCAGGACGATAGAACAATACATACATGTGAATGTGCAAAAATATCAGTGCTGAATGGTTTTCAGTGGGTTGACTGGAATGCCTGATAATGGCAAATAGTTTCAAGCAATAAAAATATGCTTAAATGTCAGCTATAAATGGTTTACTGTAAATGGCAGAGCATGGTAAGAGGTTGCTTTTATGTTTCAATAATCGTGTTATACATTTGTGCTACTTTTGGCCCCAGTGTTATTAAAATGTGTGTTTCTATTATTAAATCTATTTGTTTTGGGTCGAACAAAAGGGGAAGAGTCAGTGGCACAGATCTGTGAAAATGAATCATCGTGTAAGCTTTTAGCGCTAATGTGGCACATGTATGCAGATTAAATGCATACGTGGGTGGGCATATACTCATTATGCGTGCTTACATGTGACTAATGCTTGATTTCATTTTTGCCGCAGCTGTAAAGCACATACTGTAAATTACAGCCACATCTTTCAAACTTTTCCTCTGAATAAATCAGAGTCTGGTCAAATTGTTGAGCTTGAACAACAAAAGAAAAAAAAGGAGGTAAAATTGGGAAGGAGGAGAGCGTGACACAAAAGCTATGATGACAGCGGCATCTAATCCAGGCAATGCCATTCTTATCAGGGTCCAGTGAATTAGAGAAAGGCTCCTAACCAGAGAATCCTTCCCAGCCAGACTCTCTCCACAGCCCAAGGGCCTCGATCAATAGGCCCGTATTGATCTCTCTCCTCCTTTGGCTGGATTCACTTTTATTAGGACTGCCCCAGCGTTTCTCACTTAGACACAAATATATGTAGCCTTTCAACCCTTCCATGCACCTGACGTGAAAAACTACAAACACAAACCATATACACCTGTTGATGTCATGGGTCACTTTTGGAGACACTGGATATATTTGATGGGGACGTAACCATAACTTGTGTTGGGCACTGTTCATTTGTAAGCCGTTGTGGTACCTTTACCTGGATATAGTAGTACCAATAACCAGAGGTACCTTTTTTCAGTACTTGACACCTACTATGTTGCTGTTGTCTCTACTGCAATGGTTGCAAAGTAACCAAGATAAACACTGTAATTCAACTATTAACTATTCATCCAAAATTGTTGATGAATTTGTTGATGCCTCACTGAATGTTTCAACAAATAATGGTTTCAACCACTGGTGCCAATGCTTGCTGCCAGGATGCTAACGTTAGCTATGTTTACTCAGGTTAAGCCGTTGCATCACGTATATTACAGTGAGAGTTCTTTGTGTCGACTTTTGAAAAGTTTAACTACACTTGACTACTTTGAGTTCACTTTATAGTCACTTTAGTCTCTTCTTCAGCTTAAAGGTGAATTACCACCACCCACTGATATGAAGTCTGGACTCCAATTAGTTTCTTGCTATCGCTTTCTGTCTATACTCCTGTGACAATGTCATCCAGAAGCTCTCTCAGGTACTGACATTTGGCACAGTTTGATTAAACATGGATCTAAACTTGGTTTTGCTCAGGTTTTTTGCTAGGTCCCCTTAAAACGTCAATACCCACAACCACAACTTGCTTCAACCTAACTTAAGGTTCTTACTGGAAAATCTGCTTTTTCACAAACCTTTTATCTAAAATTGGACAAACCATTCCCAATGAACTAAAGTACCCTATGACAGAATCATACACAAACATCCAATTAGATGTGTAAATGAGAGCAGAGGTTGTGTTGTTTACTCTGAATAACAGGCAGCAGAAACACTATAGTGCCAAGTCAACTTAGCCGCATGATGGTTTTTCGGTTTTCTCTCCAGCCAAGGCACTTTGATCAGTATCACAGAGCAGCCATTAGTGTGGGATAGAGGGCCTTGACACCTCTGGTTTGTGGCCTCTTGTTGTAACAACGACAGCCCGAGTCGCCAGCGCTAACTTCTCTGTTGTCCTTTCTTCTCTCTCCTCCAGATGACTCGGCCCATCCAGGTGAAACCGGCTGACAGCGAGAGCCGCGGAGGTAGTTGTCTTCTTTTCTTCATCATTTATTCATGTCCCCTTTTTCATCAGTCTTATCTAGGCTAATTCTTTTTATTCTCTCCCTCTGATCTCATCTATTCCACTGCGCTCAAATGCTGCATTTGTCACTCTACCTTTCTTTTTTGTAATCTTTCTCTCAATTCCTTCTCATTCTTATTTTGCTGCACAGACACAATTGTTAGAAGTTGAAACAAAGTTTAACAAATAGTTGGAACCAAACTGATTCTGAATATGCAGTATATTGAAGTTATTTCATGACATCTAACAGAGAGGTTTTGATGTAAGACTACATGTCTCCCAGCTTATGTTAGTTCTTAACAAATTTAAGTGAAAATGTCTGTAATCTCCTCATATACTTAAAGTGTAGAAATTATACATGTTCACCTTTTCTTTATTAGTTGCCTGTTCAGATCGACTGGAATTCTGAAGTGTTCTCTTATTTCTTTTCACTTGTGCCCTTGTACATTATAATTGATGAAAGCGTCTGTTATTGAAAGGATGTAGGGCTCTAATGTGCTCTACAGCCGCCACTCTCTCGTCTTCTATGCCAAGTACATTATCATAGCATTGTAAATTACATGGTGTAAAGGCTCAATACTGGAGCCATCGCCATGCTAAGGCCCTGTTAAAGCCCTCGCTGCTTGATCTGTTTGCGTTTGAAACACAAGAGTAAATGGTATAGAGAGGGAAAATGGAGCAGGGGTACGCTCGGGCTTGCCAAACAATCAATACATTTGCAGGGTTCTTGCCAAGATCCTCATTACTTGGCCTTAATTCTGTTGTGTTTGATCTCGAACGTTTTTGGAGGCTTTCATTGACTCACTGCCATATCTGCATATATGTTAATGCAACAAGGAGGCATCCTTCAAGTCAGTGGCAATGAACCTCACTGTTAATGTTTTTTTTTTTTTGGGGGGGGGGGTGCATCTCATGTGTCAGCCCATGACAATGCAAATGCCCTTTTGTAATTTTTAAGGAGGGATGCTGTTTCTCATCCTGGTGGAGGAAAAGAGAGCGAGGGGGGATTTGGAAGTGAAAATCAGTCAGGAAGAGAAAATACACAAACAATGCCAACTGCATGCAGCTGCTGCACTGCACTTCTGAGGCTTTACCTAAAAACCTCTGCCTGTTTTGGCTGAATTAGGATGACTGGCCTCTTGGCTGCCTGTCAAATACACACAGTCTTCAAAGGACAGCATAACCCCCTGAGATGGATGGAGGAAAGGCCAATAAAGATCACTGTCACTCGCCTATGCTTTTCTGTTTCTTTCTTTCTCTCTTTCTCTCTTTCTCTCTTTCTCTCTCTCTCTCTTTCTCTCAGACATTCATTCACAACTACAGAGGAGTGGTGAGACAAGCTCAGGGGTCTTGTGTTGTCAAGATTGATGTCCTCTATAGCTCCATTGATTTTGCCATTGTGGTGCTGTGTGTCCACATTAACAATGACACTCAGCTGTCTCTTTCCTTGCTTGTGAGTGGCCTGTTTTAGAGATCCCTTGGCACTTGGTCAGTATGGGGTCCTCTTATTGGCCTGCCGTGGGGACCCCACCGAGGAACAAATGAGTGCTAGAACAGAGCTGAGAGTTGCACATCATCTTAAATGAACAGGTCAGAGTGGCGCCACAGGGGCAATCAAACACTAGCATGACTTTAACAGGTTAGGAAGTGGGAAGGGGTAGACAGGAGGTGTGTGATCGTATCCTTTTAGATCTTCTATTTTCATCCTGCTTCTTAACTGCTAGTTTTAATTATTCCTGTGATAGTCACTGGGAAAGATCATTTTGGTTTTCTCAATATCTGTTTCCTCCTCTAGCTGCTGCTGCTACTGCAGCTGATAGATCTTGCTGTTGATGCTGATCCATGGCCTACTTTTACAAGATTTGCTTCTTATTTGCTGTAAAAGACTGAAGAGGATTTCATTGTACTGTCTGAAATCCAGGGTCTTGTAATTATTGCTCCTCTTATTTCACACTGTCAATCTTGGCAAGATAAAAAATTTGTTATTTTATTGGTATGTGCCTTCTGTTGCCAGAATCCAGATCAATATCTTCAGGACTTTAACTCAGCATGCTGTAAAAGGAGCTTGAAGAGCGGATGTAAAGATATTAATTACCCTCTCGGAGGGAGAGACACCGGGGACACACCTACTCTGGCCCGCTCTCTCAAGGGTCTCTTCTCGTCCAATAGGGGGCATATATTCCTCAGTGAACATAGTTGCACTACAGCACACAGTCATACTAATTAGTCCCTCGATCTCATTATGCGGAGGACAGTTCAGATCACCTGCGCCAGGTTTGTCTTCCATGAGGGAAAGACCTGTTACTGTCCCTGCTGGACTTCTGCTCCTCCAGGAGAAAGTCTCTACTGTTATTAAGACCAGACGTGCTCAGACCACATCAGTGTCTTCCTCTGGTTACAACAGGAATCTGCCTGCCTGCAGCCGTCATACTCCTCTGACTAATTCTCATAAATATTTGAGGACTCTTGGACATTTCATCAAAACTGAGCAGTTTCCCAATGAAGATCTCCATAACTTTAACTGTGTTGGACATTAAGCACAAACTGGTGAAAATGACAGCACATCCAGGCGTATAGCTTCACTGAGGCCTTATGAGTAAACTACCTTGCCCATAGAAATTAAAGGGAAATAAATGGAAGAGTAAATTCATCCAAACACTCCATCAACCCCTGCTGCCACCTAACAAAGACACACTGTGAAATGAATATTAATGGCCAATCACCTACCTAATCTAGCAGAACAGCAGCCGTTTCACATTGAGCCACCAGCACCGTGAACGTCTCCGTCACTGATGACGCACACCTTTCTGGGATGCTTCTGTTGGGGGAGACGCGGCGCAGAGTGGAGGCAGCAGGGACCTGTCCTTCTCGTTTTCTCCTGACAGGTCTCTGATATGAAATGGATTGATTTTTCATCACACGTGGCACTGATGACTGGCACTGACTGCTGCTGATATTTCATTTTTGAAGGGCTGTTCAGTGCCTCCTTAGAAGGCGTGGCGTCCCTACACAGGATAAATCAGCCTTAATACTTTGATTTCACATCCGAAACCCCTTACCAGCAACCCCACCCGCAGCTTTCTACCTTTCACTATTTGCAACCATTTTATTCATTTTCTCTTGTCTATCATGTGCTATATAGTTTTGTTCTGGTGCCCATTTTTGTTTTCTTAAAGTTTTGAGCTCATCTATTTGTCCAGAAAGCGGAGCAAAGAGCAGGCTAGCTGTCAGCTGGGAGGCTTGGTGTTGCAGCAGGCCTGCCTGGCACAGCTAAAGCTACAGGCCACTGAGGAGGACTGGATTAGAAACAGGCTCTGCCATTATGAAGGCCGGCCTGCCGCCCACACACACCCACACAGTGAGGACAGGCAGGCAAACACATACACACCATACGGCTCTGACACACACACGCTCTCTCTCTCTGTTACTCACACATGTAGTGGAAAGTCGGATGTACATTATAATAGGAACACATGTGCACACACAGAGCTTTGTCCAATTTACATATTTACACACACGCTCTCTCTCTTTCTGTCTCTCTCTCTCTCTCACTTGCTCTATCTGTCACACACAGGTATCGTGGAAAGTCAGATGCACATTATAATAGGAACACATGTGCACACACAGATCTCTGTCCAGGTTGCATTTTTGCACACACAAACAAAGTGTACACATGGATACAGGACACAGGATCCACGATCAGCTGCGACCACGATCACAAAGGTTTGCTGCGGTTCGCCTTTCGCTCCAGTTCATTGAGATGTGACAGAAAACAAAGCAGGAGAGAGGGAGACGGGTAGAGAAAAAGACTGAGAAAGAGACAGAGCGAAAGGGGAGAAGTTAAATGGAGAGTGAGGGTGGAAAAAAGAGAGAGAGATTGGGAATCTAGATTAAGAGAGCAGGGCTACATGCTCTGTTGCTGTTCTGCGCGCAGCTTTTGATGATGAATTTATCTGGCGTAAAAGACAACAGAGTGGTCTATGTATTAAACATCAGTGGTGTTCTCTTTTTCTTGCTAGAGAGTCGAGCTCCCATGTCAGAGCAGCTCAGTAATGAAGCAAGCAGGAAGACCTCTAAGCTCCACTGATCCCCTTTAGAAAAGAGAGGAGGCCTGTAGGAGAGAGGGGTAGTTAGAGGGAGAGGAATGAGGGGAAGAAAGATGGATGGCCAGAGTGGATAGGTGAAAGAAGGGAATTTGTTCAGAGACACTAAAAGCAGGGGTGAGAGAGAACAAAATAAACAGGGAAAAGTGTGGACAAACCAGAGAGAGGGAGGGGCAGCAGGGGCCAAAGCAAAAAGCTGAACAGTACATCTTCTCCCTTCGGAGGGAAGAAAACTATAGATTACTGGTCACAATGTGCTTGGCTGGGCATAAATGGAGAGATCTTGAAATAGTAAGTAGCGTGTTCAGAGGTGCTGGGGATCACAGGAAGCTAATCCAATGTTGAGGCCAGGTGTGGGTCACACATTCAGAGCTCCCCCCACCCCATCTAAATCCCCTCCGGTGCTCTTAAACAAACAATGCGGATACACAGGCCTTTGCTAGCCACAGGGTTCAGTCGGCTAACTCCGCCAGGGCCGGCCCAGGATGTTCGGGTCACTCTGCCTGTAAGCTTTTAAATTTTACCCTCACATCAGCACAAATAGGTTTGTTTTGAGCGGGAGGGGGTGGATGGGGTGAGTCGGGTTTATGGGAGACAGACAAGAGGAGAGAAAGCAGGAGTGCAACAGACGAACAGAGGCAGAGAGTAGAGATGATGAAATATTTTCTATAGGGATGCGCTTTTGCTCCTGAGGGTCAGATTGTGCTGAGGCTGTAGCAGTTATGCAGAGTCAGTGGAAGAAGTACATCACAACAATTTACTAATACACTGGGTAGGTGGAGATCAATTAGCCTTATCTAACAAACTCCTGATGATAATACCGACGCAAAAGTTGCTGACGCGGCAAAGAACAATATGAGAAGGCAGAGTGATGATGTAATGGATTTAGCGAGTGGAAAAATGCAGGTTTGCAGAAATACTTATTTTCCTACAAAATACGCCATTAATGCAACTTCTGCACATTCACAGACAGAAGCAGGAGAAACTTACATGGGACAAATGAACGTAAACAAGTTAAAATATAGTACTTACAACATCGCAAACTCACTGAAACATACTGACAAATCTGCATGTAAGGAAGCTTCATAGTTGCATGATTTCATATATGCTGCAGTTTTTGCAATACATTATTTTTTGAATATCCACACATACATAGACCCTGTTTAGACCTGGTGTTAACATTCGTCCTGAGTGAGCTGATCACCGTTCAGGGCTAAGCACAGGTCAGAACGCAACGAAAAGTGTTGCCAATGCGTCTTCAGATTTTGTCACTTTTATTTTTTCACTGTGTGAATGCAAATGTGTTCTGGGCCACATAGCTTAGCCGACATCCTGTCACCTGTTACAGTTTCACAGTCGTCTCAAAGTCCATGTTCTTTTTTGGTGACCGCTGCCTCAATATGAACACTGACCAGCATAACAATGTAATAACTCTCTCTTGTTCGTCTGTACATAGAAACACACACACTCACACACACACACACACACACACACACACACACACACCCTCCAAAACACTAACACATTAACCGACACACATATACCGTAAACTCAGACTGGGGAAAAATAATGTCATTGGGTCTTTGTAAACTGGAATGACGTACATGAGTATCACAGGAGACACATTCAGCATGCATTCTAATAGGTGTGAGCAGAGGAACTTCAAACTCAACACTTGTGATCAGGACAGATGTTTATATCGGGTCTGAACAGAGCCACAGATTCAACGGTCATCCTCACACCCCTTTTTTAAATATATATTAAAAAAAAAGAAATGGCACACATTCCTCCCGCTCTGTCCCTGGCTCGTTGCAATGGTCTCGTAGCGTAGCAAAGGTTACTGTTGAACACAGAAAGGAAAGGTCAGAAATCATGTTTAGTTTTCCTGGGGCCGGGAGGTAATTCCAGCGAGCAGATTGTGTTCAGGCGAGCAAGCAGGCAGGGCAGGCCAGTGGTGGAGATGCTCATGTAGAAGGAGGCGAGGCGGGGATGGGGACAAGGTTATCCAGTCAGCCACTGCCTCTCAGCCCCTCTGCTGTCACCCTTAATAACACCCTCTCCCTTATCACCGCAACAATCACCTTGAGAAACAAACTTGTCTTCCTTCAGAGGGGGACGGAGATGGGGAAGAGACGGCCCCCATATGCATGTGCTCTGCCATTCTTATTACACCACCGCAGCCTCAGACAGACTGCAGATCAATTTAGTGCTCAATTTTCTACACTTTACTATTCATTCTCTCTCTCTCTCTCTCTCTCTCTCTCTCTCTCTCTCTCTCTCTCTCTCTCTCTCTCTCTCTCTCTCTGTGTTCCCTTCCTTTTCTCAACGCTGTTTTATCTGTACCCTTTGAACACATCAAAACATGTTGTACAATCCTCCCCAAATTGCTGTGACAATAAGGAATCCTAAGTTCTGTAACACTCAAATATCTCACTTTGATGTTGGAGCTGCCATTTCAGTCATAATACATGTGCAAACTGACATCTCAATGCGACTAAAAAGAGAAAACCCAATTGTCTTATTGACACAAGATGTTTTTACGCAGGATAAATTGTTGACTTCCACCACTGAACCATCATTGAACTTAAATTTGCTGTTTGAGCGTTTTAAAATGTCAGGGTAAGACTTTGCCCTGATGTTAATTAAATTAATATCATGTTTTTAATTGTGTCAGTCATGTTTGCCTGTTCCCTGCCATGTAATAATCTCACATTATTGCACATTTCATAGTACCTTATGTTGATGGTGCTTGCTGTACATGTTCCATGAAGATCCAAGAAAGCTGAACTTGTCTTTTTTTTAGATTCTGCTTGATGAACCTGTTCATTTGATTGGCCATTTAATTTCCATCCACTTAAAATAAAATGTGTGCAGTAGATAACATTTGGTGAAGAACAGCTTCTTCAGCTGCATTTTTGATACCACTTCTTCCCAGTATCTTTTCTTACTCCTTCACTTGAATCTTGTTAATACATGATTCCAGCAGATTTTAAATTCTGAATTTGTGTTACTACAGAAATGCAACGTGTGAAATATTAAGCAATTAATCATAAACTTTGTGCTGTCCATATGATAAAAAACATATTATTCTGTTAAGTGTATCCACAGTGTAGGTAGATAATGGCTGTGACAAAGGTTGATAAAATAGTGTGCGTGTGTGTGTGTGCGCTCGCAGTGGACTTAGTGCTCTGTGATTGCAGAGGAGCTGGAGGAGGCCATGCAAAGGCTTTGATTGGAGGATGGGGTCGGTGCAACCTCGGCCAAATCACTGCAATCACCCGTTTGATGCTTCTCTCTTCTTTAATGACACCACTTCATGATACACCAGGCTCATCAAGTGAAACACACACACAGCCACATCGAGGTCAGGCTCAGCAGATCGGGCAGGCCTCAGAACGGGGAGAAGAGGTCCACCAGCAGATGGAAGGAGAATAGAGCAGGCTGGAGCCACGTGCACACAAGCAAATTAACACACTCTCTCTCTCTCTCTCTCTCTCTCTCTCTCTCTCTCTCTCTCTCTCTCTCTCAACACGTGAGTAAGTGGTGTTTCGTTCATCAACTTAATATTTACAGCATATGATGGAGAAATTATTATTTATAATATAATATTGAATTATAAAAGTGTTCAACTTTTGGCAGAGCTTGGATCTGTGTCAGTCCAACTATACACATTAGATTCTATCCTCTTCTCTTCACTGCCCTTCTTCTTCATACCAATGAATTCTCTGCCCTAAATTTCGGAGACCTTTGCTCCCTTACGCTCCATGGGGTAAGAAAATGTCCTATTTGCTCACGGAGAGGACAAATACCACAAGGAGCTTTGGTGTGTGCAAAGAATAAAAGAAACAAAATTCTTGTTGCGTTCATGCACAATCACCGGTACATAATAATATGAATATACACAAACATTCTCATGCACTCTCATGATGATACATGCACTTGGGAGCAGAAGCCCTACAGCAGTTTGAAGTAGTTAGCTGTTGGGAGCTACACCTTCATATTGTCTTTCATTGTGTTTGATATAAAAACAAATGTTGGTTCCCTTTTTAACGGTTGTAATTTTCTTCCAGTGGTTGTTACCGTATGAAATTCGCCTTGGATCCCTCGTGAGTGGGGGGCATGAAAAGAACATGAGTGACAAATACAAAATGAAAGACGGAGCAAGCACAAGAGAAAGAATGACAGGGCAAATAAGTGATGACAAAGAAAGAGACAGGGAAGGAGAAAAACAAGAGCTTCTTTTCCTCCTCCGGATATATGGGCAGAAAGAAAATGTCAATATAAAAGAGAACTGAAAATATATGCGATGCAGTCACTTTTTTATTTTTGTTTACACGATACAACTTTACCATGGAAATGTCAGCGTAGCACTTTAGTGTGTGAATATTGAATTTAAAAATCCACCACCTTCCGATAAATGAAAATGCCAGCTGATATATTTGAATAGATTTTTAAAAAGTATATATAAAATCTAAAATGTACACATTTGTTGCATGAATGATGGCAGTAATAGATGTCTGAGTGCTTTTAAGCTCTGCACGTATAAAAGCTGTCTCTGCTGCAGGAAGTTAGAGAAACAAGAAACAAAGTTATGGGCAAAACATCCATTGTAAAATTAGATCTGTATTCAGATTGAGTATTTGTGACTCAGCTAAAGCTCCATGTCTGTCCCTGCAGTCCAACCTCTCCTTTCCTCTACCGCTCCATCTCAGCATATTAACTCCATTAGCCTCTCATATCACCCTCCATCTCTCTCACTGTCAGGCCACGCCATTCAACTAAATCACCATGTCATGCCACCACTGGACTGGAAAGGACACCTGCTCCAACCAAAAGGTTCAAGCTGAGATACGGAGGCAGTGGCTCGTCCAGAGATTAGCTTTCCTGCAGGCCACAAAAACACACTGAAATATTGAACCTTGTTAGAAATGTAGCTATGTATCGTCATGTGGATCTTGTTACTTTAGCTGTGGAAGCTATTAAACCAAGACAAGGACAAGGGGATGGCGTGGAGCAGCGCGGCGATGACGTGCTTGCGATGCACCATTAGGGAATGCCAACGTTGGTTCAGTGGGCACCGCAAAGAGGCTTTTAAATTAGGCCCAGACACGTCTCACCTGCCTCTCCCATCTCACCTGCTGAGACGACAAATAGTGCTGGGAGCACGCACACACTGTGACGCACGGCCCCATGATTACCCACCTGCCCACTCTCCATCCAGTGTCTTTCCACCCATCTGCCAGTCAAACGAGTGCAGAGGTAATGGAGAGAGAAGCAGTCATTCTGGGGCTGTAAAACTGCAGCAGCCGAAAAGATGATTGGGCTAACCTTTGCTTTGGTGCATGAAGGAAGAAGGTGTGTTTTAACAGTATTCATTAGTAGCCTTGTGTGTGTGTGTGTGTGTGTGTGTGTGTGTGTGTGTGTGTCTATTTTTTTTTGAGTCATTATTACAGAGCTGTCACCTGAAATACTAGTGTGGATGTTGTCATGCTCTGACTGCCCTGGCCTTGACATGGTTCATTGTAACTTGTTTTGTCTGTATATTCTCCTTTTTGTTTTTGCCCGTCCTATATTCCTCTTCTCGCACTAGATATATCACAAGGTTTATCTTATGTCTGCTTTGTTTACCTTTTTGCGCCCTTATTTTTTTAAGTTTCTTTACTCTTGGCCTTATTTTACTCTCTGACCTTTCCCTTGGCCAACACTCACTGATGAGCCTATCAGGTGAACTGGCATTGTCAGGGATGATTGGCGAATGGGTCTCTGTGCAAAGAAGTTAATAAGCGTATCCCCAGACAATTGAGTTCTTAGGGGCATTTGGCCAGGTCCAAACACAGGCCATTCTGATTGCCTCTTTGCAATAAACATGAAGAGGGCCCCAGACACAGAAAGAATACAAAGGCAGCCGAGGTTGCATTAGGGAATAGGTCGAAAGAAGATTGAGGCTTCAAATGACTGCTGCACCTTCAGCTGCGGGAACTCTGACCCTGCACTTGAGCCAGTTTTATAGAAAGCGAACTTCAAAGAACACTTTGATATCACAGGGAGCTATTGGCTGAGATCTTGGGGTCCAAATTGTCTTTTCATTCTAGATTAACTACAGAGTGGGATTTAGACTAATGACAGAGGTAGAGTAGTGTCTTGATAAGGAGGAGATTCTTATCTGGAACAGATGTTATTTGCTGTGCTACGACAACAGCTGATAGAGATTCACAGTCCTGTTTTTTTCCCCCTTTATTTCACACCTTCTTTTTCGCATCCTCACTGTGGACCTACAGCAATAAACTTGTCACCAAACCCGAAACATGACACATCATCGCTTGAAATATAAATAAGCCCATTCGTTACCTATTGATTTTCCAACCATTAGGGAAGCGAATGTCTTGGCTGTTGTTGATGTGGAAGATATTGTGGGTCAATATTGTGCTGCTCTTAAAAGCCACAGGAGATTTTCATGGAATTCGGTAGGGCCAAAGAAAAGAGGCCAGTTTACAACTCTAATATCAAGAAAATGTCTGGACTAGTTCAGAGACATCTGCCTGGCATTAATGTTATCAGGGAATCAGGGAGCAGTGCAGGCACAATGTGCTTTAGGGAAAGGTACAGCCCTTGACAGCTGCCTGGCTGGACTGCTGGCACACATCAGCCTAATATGCAGGATTGGAAGTGGGGATTGATTCCTGAATGTTAAAGTGAAACCTTGAAGCGCCTCTGCAACCATCCTACTCTGACTGTCGGAGCGAGGGCTACTTCTGCGAGGCGATCTGATCAGGCCTCTTAATCTCTGGCAGCTCAGTTTAACAAGACCAATCTGACAGCAGGGGCGGCAGCCAATGACAGGGGGGACATGTTAAATCTGGGCCTATCAGGCCTAAGACAGGAGAACAGCATAGTTTGGCTGCATGCTGGGTGTAATGATACCTGGTACAGCAATGGTATCAAGAGATGCTTCATTTCCCAGGTCAAGGAGGAACTGGAGTTTGAGATGCCAAGGGATGACGAAATCCCCAGCTCGCTGGCTGTCAGCCCCGTCTCATAGTTGTCGTCCTCCTTCCTACTATCCGCTCCAGCCTGCTGTTATTTTTGGAATATTCTCCCAGCATGTACAACCTGAATTATTTATCTGGAGAAATGGAATCCCTGCGCAACATTCGTACAAATTTATGTTTTTACCGTACAGACCCCGACAGGGCAATCATTAGTTCTCAGGTTTCATCAGAATGATATATCTGAATGAAAATGATCATCATTATCTACAGAATAACTTATTTTTTGGAAATCAGTTTATATTATTGTGAAAATAACAGGAAAGTTATGTTTTAACCTCATTCCATTTCTTTGTTGGTTTGTAAGCAAGATTACACAAAAACTACAGAAAGGATTTCTTCCAAAATTGGTGGAATGATGGAACCTATTAAATTTAGGTGCAAACGCGAAAAAAGGGGCAGAGCTGGGATTTTTTAAATCACATTTGTTAACACTGTGAGATAGGGAGTTAGAAAAAAAACATTTCCACTGATTTCCCAGGGAATAATTCATGAATCTTGATGAAAAACCTGCCTTCCGTCCCTCTGTTCAATTTCCTCGGTTGTTTTTACCCTTCCTGTCATCGCACCATATTTTGTCATATCTGTTTCTGTGTGTGTGTATTTGAGAGAGAGAGCGATACCAGCTACTAATGTCCTTTCTGTCTTTATTGCACATGATGAGTGCTAATTGCTTCTTTGCATTCCTATCACACGAGTCCACAAACAGAAAAAAAAAAAATACAGCAGAAAAGAAAGACAGACGGGAAGCTCCGTGTCAGTATGAAATGAATGTGACCTACAACTGCAGAGAAGCAACGTACAGCAACGGCACGGAGGAAACAAAGGGTTCTGTCAAAACCCAGTGCTATCTCACCGGTGTGTCTGTGAAATCCTTTCTGCGTTCGTGTGTGCATGTCAAGCTGCGTTGCCTTCTATCTGGATGACATTATTGAAAGGTGAAACAGGGAATAATCAAAGATCACAATATTTTACCCTTGATACTGATGCATGTTCGTATGCTGCTGGCAGGAGAGATCTCCTTGTTGCTCCGCTCAGCTCTGATCTGACATTAGAATTCACTGCTACATTTCTCTCTCTCCAGCTCACTTGTCTCGCTCTCCCTCTCATTCCCTCGGTGGCCCTCAACCTCCCCAACCCATCCACCTCTGTCCACTCAGCCTGCCTGCCCGGCTGCAGCTAAAGGGTAAATGTAGCTCAGGGGAAGTGTGTTACCTCCACCGCAGGGTCCCGGGGCTCACCATGTGACCCGGACCTCCCAACATCTCGCTCTCGTACTTCTCCTCCTGTTTTTTTTTTTTTTTTTCACCACGTCAGATCTCTTTATCTCCGTCTGCTCATCCAGAGAAACCGATAGAGCCCTGAGAGCACTTCTCTGCCCAGTTCAAAAGTTCAACTTTTTTGCAGAAAAACACTATTGACAATGCAAAGTATCAATATGGCCCGACAGAGCGTGTTTGAATTATGCATCTTAAGGCAGAAAATACCACAGTTACAATGACCTCTTACATAATTTATCAATTTAGAATATCAGTATAATAATAATTTTATAGATTTTCAGAACGTACAAAAAACTCAAAATAAGCAGAAGGAAAAATATTGCAGGACTATATGCAGTACTGATGCATACAAGAGAAAATAAAAATTTTTACAAATAATAAATATTTTTTGGGAATATCTTTTTCAGGGGGACTTTGAAATAAAGAAAAAATGTTATTAAGTACATTTTTAAGCTGAGCTTAATGTATTTATACAGGGTAAAAATCCTGGCTTTGATTAGCAAAAGAAAAATGTATATATGGAGACATAATTTATCACCTTCACCGAGGAGGTTATTATTTGGGGGTTTGTTTGTCAATTTGTCAGCAGGATTACAGAAATAACCAATTTCCATGAAATGTGTGGTTTTTGGAGTGTGACTTAACCAACAACCCATTCAATTTTGGCACAGCTTCATGGGGGTTAGACCCAAGAATATTTTGTTCACTTCCTTTAACATTGCGAATACGAATTTCTTTGTATTTCTCAGAAAATAATTAGTGTATTTTAATGAAAACTTCATTTATGAGTTTGTGCAATTAAATGCAGGTAGTGCCTCTCTAGCTCAATGAATAAAACAACCTTTTTATAGAGAATGCATATTACGTTTTAATGTGAGGTGTAAACAATGAAATATTTACAAGGATCACTGTGGAATAGCCGGCTAAGATATTCACTTGCAGTCCATGTGAGGTGTGGATCATTACTAACACACCCAACATATTGTTTTGTTTGACCTTACCTTGGGTGATGCAGGATTTTTAGATTAGACTCATTTTGAATGGTTGGCTCAGATAAGCAGGTTGTTTTGCTGTGTGTGGACAGCAGGAGTTGTTCTTTTTAATCTTGCTTTGTGCTTCGGTGCTCTGTATATGTGTGGCTGCTAGTATGTGTCCATGTGTGTCTCTAGCTGTGTGAGGCTGAATGGCACCTTTCAGAGTGGGGGTGAGACCATGTGGTCTGCACTGACTGCTTTGGAGAGAGGCAGGAGGGCCCAGCTGGTTCAGGGAGAAGAGCTCTGTGACTCGCCAAGGCAGCCTCACCGCCTGCCAACCAACCGACACACACACACACACACACACACACACACACACACACACACACACACACACACACACACACACGATTACATAGTGCACGGTTAAGAAGTATACAGAAAAAACAAATGCTGAGAATCGCACACCACTCTCCATGCAAATCAAAAGATTTATTTTACCGCACATGTGGCATTGGCTATGACTGCCGTAGTTTGTCAGTGTGTCTCAGCTGAGCTCGTTCATGGATATAAACCTAACATGCAAAGAAGTGTGAAGAACACATTCAGGCCTCCTGTTTACACAGGGACAGCGCTGTGTGCACCCACAGGGCTTAGAGAGATTCAATCATTTCAGCTGACCTGCAGCCAGGATTTGGTGAAAATAGCCGCCTACTTCCAACAAAATTGTCCAATATCCTTGAATGCAACATGCAGGGGGAAAAAAATCTTTATTTGTTGGCAGCCAGGTGCTGGACCTGCAAATTATACATGACCACAGGTCCTATTGATTCTCTCTTGTTTTTCTCTGTCTGATAACACATTGTTAGAGGAAAGTTGGTCCAGCGGACTCCCACAAATTGTTTTGTAAACACAGTCCAGAAGCTGTCATATGTAACAAAATGAATTTTCTCAACCGGTAATTCTATATTTCTCTCTGATTTAATTTGTGTGGATTCTGTAGTTCATAAAATGTCCTGGAATCGCTCAAGTTTTTCTTTACCATTAAATAGAAGGACTTGATTTGATGTAACTATTTGTGTTGGTTGTGTAGCAGAGAAAAAGGATTTCCATGTTTTTTTGACCCAAAGCTGCAACAATAAATTTGCAATAACCGTAATGTTGATTGCTAAACTTGATCAGCTTTCACAGAGAACAGTGGTTGGTGAAACAATACATACTTAAAATTGATATCTCCTGGGTTGTTGCAGCTCTATTTATTCTGACCTCCATCCCGCCATACGGTCCACTGGGTCTCTAGTGAAATCTGAAGTGTATCTTTAAATGGTGTGCAAGTGCTGCAAGACTTGCACAAATTAGCTGTGTTAAAGTATATGTATGCCGTCGATGGAGGGAAGGCTCACTGGAGGCACTGTGCTGCTTATCTGAACAGCGGCGACGTGAACAGAATGATTAGGTAGTCTAACCATGGGCCGGGCCATTTGCACTACTCTTCTCATACAGCAATTTCTCTCTCTGCAAATAGTCTAAAGGGTAAGCCTAACCAGGGGCTATGTGTGAGTGGATGGACGTCAGAGAGAAACAAGAGCTCTAAAAGGAATTTGTCATTTTAAACAAATTGGTTTGGAGGGAATCAAACTGAGCTTTTCTCCCCATTTAGTCCTAACTGTCACAATGCACTGAAAGAAAATGCCTGGCCCGAAGTGGGAGTGTTACTGCTTACCTGTAAACCTGCGAGAGGACCTAGCAGCGTGTGGTCCCCTGTTTCTCCATTAGAGAGGCAGCTTGGCACTCGCAGGGAGTAATTGGCTGGATGGGGCTTCAGCAAGCTTAGCCACCCTGCTGGCACAACAAGCCTGTCTGTCCCCGTCCCGGAGTTGCTGCTCTGCTAGGCAGGAGCGTACAGCCAGCTCAACTGCTGCCACGTCCCCTTCAAAGCCTGCGGAGAAGCTGGGGATGGCAGCAGCTGTTGTCCCAGGGGAGCCACAGGAATTCAGGGCCTCTGGTCATTAGTGGGAACCAGTGTGCTGGGACGTGCCTGGGCCTTAGACAGCTGGGAGACCTCTATCACCCCTCATCCCTTCAGTCCTTGCGTCCATCCATTTCCCCATCCCTGCCAAGAAGGATTCTGTATAGTCAACCTTCTTGGCTCTCACGCAAGGCTAAGGAAGGCTCGGTCCCATGTGGCAGGTGTGGACGGAGCAGGGAAAGACAATGTGGGATGTGTGCTCTGCAGAAGTATAGTGTATAGTGTATATAGTTATCACAGGAAGGATTTTTGTGTTGTGTTTTCAGGAAAGTTTGGAAGAGAAAAGAGATGGGTGTGCATAGTGTCCCATTATATTAATGTAAACAACTCAGAGGGAAGTGGACTGTGGATGAGGACAGTGTAGTTAGTGTCATTATTTGAAGCAGTTTTAAGATTTACAAATTGTCTAAAATTGTGTTGTTTTAGGTGCTCTTTTTCACCTTTTTTCCACAGAAAAGTGCCTCCAATAGTTATACTTCTAGTTGCAGATGCTTCACTTTTAGGATTTATGAAGACTTTGCAAAGCTCCACTTTCAAATCTGGATGTGCTGCACCTTTTCGTGCATATGAATCTGATACAATTTATATTTCACAGAGAATATGACCTTACTGCAGTCAAAGTCGAAATTTTTTACAAATGTTTATTAAGTTCTCTTTGTAGTTTGAATATTTTGCTAAAACCTTGAGAGTCTTTGTGAGAAAACAAATAATGTTTGATATATGGATATTCCTTATGAATATATACATATATACAGCATATGTAGTCTTTTTCTCAATAACGAAAAAAAACTGTAATATTGAACCGGACGCTTGCTTTATCCTTGCAGTTTCTCTGGTGATCCTGCTTAGGAAGGTGTGTGCGTGCGTGCGTATACAGACACACACATCTGAGCATGTTGCGATACCATCTGACTTATGATTCACTGACATTTGGTGTGTGCTGAGACATAAGTCTCTGCTGAGTGGATTGGAGAGAGCGTGCCCATGTGTCCATGACGCAGTGAGTGAACATCTGGAGGAGCCCAGGCTCCACGTAGGTCTGGACCACTGTCGGAACTCATCATGATGCTGTCGCTGGTTTTTATTATAGCCCTATATCTAACTGGGATATACATCCATAATGCATTTTTCTCAACATTGTTTATGGATTAGGCAGAAAGGAGGCTGGTTGGGTAAATACTCAGCTGCAAGGATAATCAAAAGGGTGAAAAACATATGAAGGGCAACAAAGTTAAAATAACTAAATCGCATTTTAAAAAGCAGAGAAAATGTGATTTATTATCTTCTTTGTCATAAAATCAATTTGCTAATATTTTTACATAAAATATAAAATAAAAATTGTACATAAAATAAGTGATAAGACAGCTCCTCCAGGATTTGATGATCCAAAAAAATAGCACAACTTCAAACAGTGCCCATTAATTGTGATCATAGCAGTCCCTTGTGCAAAAAGTTAATGTATGACCAAACTCACTTCCCTGTCTCTGGTAGTGAAGTTGCCGGAATGTGTCACACTAAACAAAACTTACCAACAAAAACTACTGCCAAAGAGTGTAAGAGAGAGAAATAGCAAAGTCTCAGATATTATGTTTGATGAGATTGAACAGCTTAATTGATAAAAGTCTAAAAATATTGCAACATTCATTGCACTAATCAGAAGATTTTGGCTGCAAATGATTTAAAAAAATTCCCGCTGATCCTGGAAGGATGGACAAACAATTAAATCATGAGGAGAAGATGAGAAAATGTTCGGTTCTGAATTACAGTTGAATTAATCAAAAATGTTGGCAAGTTAAAGTGAAATCATATTCATACAACCGTATTGTAGTGACCCCCGTCTTTATCATGTTTTGGCCCCCTGGTAACGTTTTTGCTTTCTGCAAAAAACAAGAGCGTCTGAGTTCAGCTGGACTTCATGTCAGATACGTTGCTGACAAACGATGCCTGGAGCGAACAAATGGACGGTTGTTGGAGAAGTGGAGTTTCAGAAGCTTCTGTGGATGTTTTGATGCATCAGCCTTCATACAGGCCCAGAAGCACCCTCACGTTCAAACGTTGTTCCACAGTGATGCTCTTCTAAGATTTTCATACACAGACAATTTCAAAACTATAGTCAACACCAGCGTGTTAGAACCCTTACTTATCTTAATTACTGAATAACACTGAAGCTGCATAATGTGCAGTATAACTTTGTTTAGACCATTACCAAGTTTTCCAATGCAATTTCTTCTTCTATCAAAAGAAAACAATGATCTATAAGGCTATGCGTGTGTGTAATTAAACAGACAGGATGTAAATGGAATGCTTCTGCTGCGTTCACAACACTAGGTCTCGGGTAATAAACTGCTGCATGCACATGCCCAGGAGAGAACATTTACTTTTTTCTCCCCCTACATTTTCCTCTGTTGGCTTTTCATGCATTGTTAAATGGGACTGATGGAAGTGCCCTGGCCATTACTCACCGCATTGCCTGGCTAATTTCTGTGCTCTTACAAGTACAAAGATGTCAAGCAGGAGCAGCAGGCTTACCTTGGATTCCCCCGAGACCATTAATCCTTTGGCTGGTGTCGTCGCTGCCTGCACCAGCTCACCTGGTTCACAGCGCTGCCAGTAGACTGCTGCTCCCAGACTTTTTACGCGTCCTATCTATTTATTTTGGTTCCCGACTCGGCCTCCATCACGAACAAAACCGGGTTGGAATTGGCATATATACGCCTTTCTGAGACCAGCACAATCTGTGGAAACTTTTGTAAGTGTACGTGTGTGTCTGTGTGTGTACAGTTTTTCAGAGAATGAGGAAAGTTGAGAAAGGATAAAAACTTTTAAAGACAACACAGAATGTCTTTCTTTAAGAACTTTGTCTCCATGACCTTCATACATCATTTCTGTTTTTGAAAGAAATGCAGAGTTAAAAAATAAATAAATCTACAGTCAATACGAATATAATCCCTTTATATTATCCATGTGATGTTGGGCAGATAACTCTAGACTGGTAACAGTAATTATTCTCAGTTTTCAAGGAGCCTCTCTCAATGGATATTGACCTTTGTACACCATCCTATTATTAATGCATCATTTTGAGGTTCAGTGCCAGTAAAGGTCCATTCTAGAAACGCACATGGCAGCATCCTTTAAATCTGTTCAAAGTTTGCACGTGCTCCTCGCATTCTGCAGTGTGCAAAGCCCTCCCAATTTGATCAACTGTTGAAAAATATTGTTATAGTTGAAGGCTTTTCATAGTTGGTGCATGTGGGTAAAGTTTACCTATAGGTAGTATTGTAGTAGATGGAAAGACTGACACAAATATGATTGAATTCAGCTTATGGATGAAAATCTGTCCTTTGAAGCAGCTCCCTGCATGTTGGATTAGGTTGTTTTTCCACATTGCGTTTACGTCCTTAGTGCCTAGCATCTATCAATGCATGTGGGACTTTTAGTTTTATGCAAATGCTAGGCTTACTGTGGATAATATTCACCACGAGTACCTGCATTTATAAATTTTTAGGTTGGAGATATTGGCCTGACTTAGTTAACCCAATAATCTGAATGGAAGGCCTTTAAAAGGTCTTCTAAGTGATTTTGATAGGTCTTAAAAATTTTGTGGATTATGAAGTTAATTTAATTTTATGAAACTGCATTTACTTCATTCTTACTTTTATTTATTAGGGCCCGAGCACCGACGGTGGGAGAACCTATTGAAATTGCAATTTATTCTTAATATTGATCAGTGCAAAACAAATCCAGTAAAAAAACCTTAAACCTCCAATACAAACTGCTGCTCATTCAGAATTGACCAGATATTATAATAATAGTTATGATATTAATAATAATAATAATAATAATAAGGAATATATAAATCGATTAGTTTTGCTTGTACTGCTTTCATTGGCAAGATCTTATTAGAGAACAACAGATTTATCGTTGCATGAAGCCTGTTCAAAATAACACAAATTTAGCTTGTTGCAATTTATGCAAGAAGATGTTTTAATCAAAAACTTTGTGTATAAATGAAATAAAGTTGAGTGGGAGAAAAAGTGAAAGCCTTAAGCAAATTACTGCCAACGCCCAGTATTGTTCTGTATTCACATCTGGAGCATCGACAAAGTTCAGCCCCAGTGCAACCCAGTCCTGAATTAACAATGCTAACTCCTGCGGATCATAAGCGAACTCTTGAAACATTAAAAGCGGAGCCGCTCTGGACCTGACACTCAGTAGCTAAACAGCACTCATAAAATTGAATAAAGCAAAAGCTGGCTGAGTTTAACAACATTCAGGAGGGGATCATGGCTAGACTTCTGTGTAGTCATATTGATTTATTTAATTCTGTAACTCTGCTTTTACATCGTATCCTAACCCTAACCCTTTCTACTTTTTTTGCCATGTTTGGATGTGAAATAGCTCTTAATTTATATTGATAATGCTCTAAAAAAGTCTAAACTGACACTTTTTAAAAACCCACAGAAACCTTATTAAAGAACGATGGAAACATGCACTCAGTAGTTGTGCTGAACACATTAAACTGGAGCCTTTTGTTTCTTATGCTTCATCATCACAGACCGACTTTATTACTTATTTTGTCAGCTCTTGTGTCTGTTGAGCCCTTTTTTTTAGCTTTAAAATAATTAGCAAGTGTAATTGTACTGTTACTGCCACTGTGTATTCTCATTAATTTTACAACATTTTGTGCATCAAGGTAAATGCATGCAAATGACCTACGTCCAGATCGATATCTTGATTGCTGCAGGCAATTGCTGTTTTATTCGGAATATAAATTCTCTTCTGCTGCCGTGTTAAGAAATAAGAAAATCTGTTGGGTAAACAAGACTTGGGGAAACCATCAATGGAACTTAAGGGATGTGTTCTGGCAGGAATATCAGGTTGTTTGCACCTTGCTGACCAGCTGATTATCCGTTTCCGAGCATCAACTACACAACCACTCACAATTAACAGTTAGTCGTTCAAATATGCACTTACTTTTTTAACAGGGACGCTGCTTGAAACAGAACCATTATACTGACACATCTGTTGTGATGGTAAACTACGTTGAGAATGGTTTTAACTTAAGTGTCACAATGACATGAAAACGTAGGAATGCGAAGTTTGAACCTTTACCACAATGTGATGATACTGTGCATCAGCATGTTAACCATAAACTTCAATAAGTACTATTTTCAGACACTGCTTAGATGATTTGATGCCATGCAGAATATATGGAAATAACAGCTCAAGCACAAACTTGATATCAAACATGTTTTCTCCTGCTTTACGATCTTTTACCCTCTTTCTCGCCATTTCTCTCTTGTTCTATCTATCTGTGTCTTTACTACCCTGCTATTTTCGAGCATAGAAAGAGCACATCTTCATCTAGCAGTGAGGAAGGTGATGGTGCTGCGTGTAGCAGGAGCATGAGGGAGGTGGACAGTAGATTACCTTTGCAATTTCAAGAGAGAATGCAGCTTATAATGATCCGGGATGTTCCCGGGAAAGGTCAGCTGAAATTGCAACAAGCGTAATTAGTAGCTTATCAATAATGCATCCAAGGGTTCAGTGGGTATGCAAGCCTCTCTCTGTGTGTGTGGAATCATCCATGCATGGCTGGGCAGGTGTGTGTTTGTTTTTGTGCGTGTGTGTGCACCTACACACCTGTGAGTATCCAGGGATGACCAACGAGAGATCTTCTCCTGACATTCATTAACATAAAAACACCTATATGCCGCTCAGGGGAGCTGCTGAGCATTAGCATGCAAATCCCCACTAACAAGCCCCACATTGCCCCCTACCACGGTGTTGACACAACTCATGGCATAACAGGCTGATGGAAAACCTCAGGACAAGCATCGATCATTAAGGCAATTATTATTGATCGCCGTATCAAAGTTAGGAGAACAACTTAGTCGGTGGGGGGAGGGGGCGGGGGGGGCGATGAGGATAACTGGAGAATTATGCAGAATAGTATCAGCTCTCATTCAATATCCAGCTTTAGCAGTTAATTACATTCTCTTAAAATTTAGACAAGGATTTAACTTTGTTCGTGCGCTTGTTTTTACAGATTTTCTGTTTGTTTTTAATATTTTCAGTTTTATCTCTTTACATTTGACATCGTCATCTAGCTTAACTCCCATGGTGCCAGATGACACAAGTCGAAGTTAAGCTCATTTGACACCCATCTTTGCTGATTTCATTACGACGGATTGCATCACAGACATGATCAAAAAAGGCGCACTTTACGCTTGTTTGACTTTGTTCCCGATCAACACTATTTCCATCTTCTTCCATCGTGTTGCACATCCACACACGGGCTGATAATGTAGCCACTAACATTTCACTGAACACATCTTTCTGATTTCACAGCATTCATCTGAAATATTTTACTGGAAAAAGGAAACTTGAATATCTTGCATAATTCATCAGGGATGTTCAAATAGTCAGACCCCTGGCGAGCTGATAAGGAGATCAAGATTGAGGTAGATATCATCTTGTCCACGAAACCCTTTCCTCACCTGCTTTTCCTCCTCCAGCGGGTGAAGTATGTGAGCTCTTCAGATCAACATTGTTTGACGGAAGACAGAAACCTGAGGTGCATGTTTGTGGTGAGGAACGGATGGGAGGGGGATTGTGGGGGATCGAGTGGACCTCAGGGAATGTGTTTGTGCACATGTGTTTGTGTGTTTGCAGAGGTGTTGGTGTGTGTGATGTAATGATCCCAGGTTCTTTGGCCCCTGCCTGTTGATAAGTTGCTACAGAACACATGAACAGGGGAAACGGGAAGCAAGCGAGATGAATGTGATTGGATTGCCGGCCGAGTGCAGCCTCACCCATCTGTCTCAGAGTCTGCCATCCCATCTCACAGGCGGCAGGAGGTAATTGGGTTCATTGTTCTCACCACAGGATCTCTCGGATTGAAAGCTTCATTATCTGGATAACCATGAATGTAAATGAACCACACGTATGCAGTGGGGTAATAGGAAAAAATAGATCATTGCTTGGCACAACCACAGCACAAAGCACATCCCCAAACACATACAGTGCTCATGCATATTTTTCTTTTGGAGCAATCAGATACCTACACATTTGCAATCGTGTCTACAAATTTTTTAATTTCCTCTCTCTCCCTCTGATACATGCACGATCACACTCTGTTTATTATTAATTTGTACAAGAAGATAATTGAATGAGATGTACAAATTTTAGACTCTTGAAAAGCCTTTTGAGTTTCTTTCTTCAAATGAAACAAGAGTACGATCAACAACCATCGCAGTTGTCTGCCATCATGATAACCATGATTTATACTTTCATGGCTGCAGCTACAAAAGCTGCATCTGACAATGGTGCGCTGAGCCGCTAATCAGGCACCTGCGCTATCCTCACCGGAGCTTCCACCGTGAGTGGCAAGAGAGGACCCGAAGAACAACAGAAAAGTTTATGTGCCTTGAATTATTCATGCAAAACCAGTGTATACCAGAAACCCGGGCACACATCTCTCTAATTAGGCAGAGTTTGTGGCTGAATGTTAGGCTAAGCCTTTGGACACTTGTGTCACAGTTGATGATGGAACGCTGCTTGCTCCAAGATTCACTGGCCCACAGCCCTCGCTGACAGCAGCCAGGGAAAGGGTTAAAGCATCTGCCTCCTGAAAATAAACAGGAGCTCGCAGTAGAGCCCAACCACTCTCAGATCCTCTGGCAAATCCATCAATTAGCTGCAGATGTGATCTGCATTCAAGATTGCTGCAATTTAAGCATGTCGGTAAAACGGCCTAATCTGGTCTCTGATGGGCTCTCCGGTTTTCAATTTGCTTTCCAGGAGGAACCTGGGCTCTGGTCGGACCTGGGGTGTTAGCCTACAGAGAAAATTGCACTAATATCCTCATATGAATGATCAGCCCGTCCCTCAGGATTCACATATATACCAGCTTTACCATGATCATGTAACTAAAGAGACTGGATGTGCTGTGGGTCATTGAACGGATGGAGCCTGGTCGGAAAGGAGAGACACAGTAAAGTGGAGCAAAGTGCTGTCCTTACCGACTGTGCCATGCTGTGCCTTTGAGTCTGTTGTCGGGCCCTGTCAGATTGTGTTTACTTTCCTGAAGGACGTTTCACCTCTGGAAGCCTGGGAATGAATGGAGAACTCATTTCTCCAACAGAGTCTAGTCAATCACTCCGCATTTATTCTCCTCTCTCGCGGTGACCTCTCCCCAGCCAGGCGAACAATGGCACCCTCGGAAACTGCAGATGAGTTTGACTCAAAGCAAGGCCTTATATACTGGGCACATCAATACTTCTAAAAGCTTGGTGAAATCAAAGAAAGAAAACATTACATCAGGCAGAGGCCATGGGGCACATTCTTTTGCGAGTTTACACTGTATAATACATTTTAAACCATGTTATAGTGTGTGCTGCACAGCCACAATATACTCATTATGTTATTGAAAGTGTTCTGTGGGGTCTATGAGGTACGCCTTTGTGCATCAGCACTCGACACAGAGCGGATGAGAGCTGATTCATCTCAAAGAGGTTTGAAGCTTAGCATGGCTGCATAGTTAATGTCATGACTTGGGTCTGGCAGATGGCAGAAACAGTTAGGGATCTCATTAGATCAACCAAGCGTCGATGCATCGTTGCAAAACCTTTCATTAAAGTTCCATTGCTGGAATACAACGATCTCGCAATATTGGTCAAAGTCAAGAGAGGGTAGAGCAAAGTGTGGAAATTTCACATCTGCGAGAAGCGGAAAGATTGCATCGATGTTTGTGTCTAATCAGGAGGAGATAGAGAACGCTTTGGATGTGTGTGGTTTGCACAACCTACAGTATGTGTTAACTGGAGTCTTTATGTCTTTGTTTTCATTTATCTGTGTGTGCGAGTGTTTGTGTGGGTGTGATGAGTGATGCATCCTTGCTGAGCATAGCAAACAGGATTGTTATGGTCACAGAGCACATTTTGTACTTTTTGCCTTGTAATTAACTGAAATTGGTTTAGCACAAATATGCTGCAAGCGTGAGAAACCGAAAAAAATCTTTCTCTGGTGCAAATTATTGACAGTTGGTGAGGGGAGGCAGTTTTTTCTTTCCTTTCAGGGAAAACAATTCAAAGTGCCTCCATGTTAACACTTATTTTATTTGTATTATCTTTAATGACACAGAGGCTAAATGGACCATAGAGGGAATTGATTAGCAGCACCCTACAGCATGGCAGCCTGGAGTCAATACGGATGCTTTATGGGTTTTTAAAAGACATTTAAAATGAATTTCCATATATGGTTTAAGGCATGGCACTAATCACAGCAAGCAGTCTCCTTATGAATGATGCTATCCACTTGGAGGCATCAGAGTCGTTGGCTGGCAGCAGTCGTTGCAAACGAGGGCAGCGCTGTAGAAGGGATGATCTTAGACAAAGCAATAGACACAGCAGACTGAAAAGAGCTCTCTTTAAAGGCACTGTTCCTCTAGCATGTGGAGGTACCATTATCTGTAATGCTGATCGCTGCTATTTGAAAGATGGTGAAGGGAAATTTTCTGACATTCAAGTTGTGGCCTATTTTTTCTTTTCTTCCAAGTGATAATACCCTGTACCCAACCTGGTCTATTTCTGAGCTAAGTCCCACCAATTTTACCAGGATTACCGACAGGAGACAATGAGTAAAGTCATGGCAGAAGTCACACAGCACTTACCAACTTTTTCTTTGTCATTTGATAGATATATCATTATATATAGCATATAGTGAGGCAGCTGTGACTCGGGAGGTCGTCAGGAGCTGGGCATCTGCAAACCAGAAGGACGGTGGTTTGATCCCTGGCTCTTCCAGTCCATATGCCAAGGTGTCTCTGGGCAAGACACTGAGCCCCACATTGATGGTTGCTTTCATCTGTGTGTGGATGATAGATGTGATAGAAAGTGCTGTGGAAAGAAGCACTGTATGAATGTCTGTGTGAATGGGTGAATGCTACTTGTAGTGTAAAGCACATTGAGTGGTTGATTAGACTATTAAAGCGTCCTTTTACCATTTCAGATCAAATGTTACAGTCTTTGAGAATGTCATGTAATGTCCAGAGGGTATATTTAAAAATGTAACAATTTTAACAATAATGATAAGAGCTAGAATGGCACTCAATCGAGAGCATGCCCCTGCCAAGGTCCAACAGTCCCCTTATGAAACCACATTTAAATTCACTAGAACCTGACTTTTATTTGGATCGGCACCAAATTACACACACAAACCAGTATGAGTCTCCTAAACATGCTAGATTCTTTTCATCAAGATAAATCAATAAATATTAAACATTTATTCTAACGTTTTTGTCAGTGGCCACAGTAAAACAGCATTTGCTGGTTAAATCCACGATTTGGAATGCGTCTTTCGGTTCATAGAGAATGTTGCTGTTTACGTCCTCATAAGTTGAACGCTGCATAACTGCGACTCTGAATGCTCAGAAACTTCCAGCACATCACATGTAGCGCCATCAAACGCACAACCCCAGGTTTGATCTTTCAAAGGCGAGCGGCAGAACATAGTCTGTGTGCTTTTTGCCCTGGCAGACTTAGATTGAGTTTAGTTGTTGTGAGCATTACTGATCAACACCTTAGGAAAGCAATTGGCAGAGCTATTATGCACAGTGATTTTTCCCAGTTACCTCTGGTGATAGGAAAGCGCGGAGGCCCATGCCCACAGCTCAGTAGTCGATGCTTTGCTGGGATCTGTGGAACAGAAAACCAAGCTATTTACAGGGAATACAGCAGCCTCAGAAGTAGCTCCTAGCCTCAGGGTGCAAAATACTTGAAAATAAGCTTCTGGTCTCTTTGATGTGTGTGTGCACCAAATCTAAAGGTATTTTAAGTAGTGCTGCCTTTGAGCCAAGGACAACTCTAAATTGTCTCTTGGAGCTGAAGATGGGTGAGGTGGGGAAGAGGGTTAAGCAAAAATCAAGAAATATTATATTTTTTCTGATGGTTGCATTACCATAATGTACACTTCACACACCAGCTGACAGAAGTATTCCCAGTGGTGCTTTTTAAGATGGCTATCAAGGTTATCTGGAGCAGCGTAGGTTTATTGTTCATCCACTGATGAGTGAGGACAATAGTCTTGGGACGCTCTTGTCATGAAAAGATGATTTTTTTATATCGGGGCGACATAACGTTTCTGTGCGACGCCATCCTGTGTAACAGCTCTAATATGATGGACGAAAACTGTTGTTGAGCAAATTAATTGAATGGTTTATAACATCTGCCTCTTCACAGCTATTTCATTTTTGTATTGCTGCTGCATTAAAGCCCCTGTTCTGCCTGGCAATCTGCTGCTGGTGTTGTTGTTGTTGCTGCTCCTCAACCGTTATTTATCACAACAGATAAGACATCTGTCTCAGAGCTTGGAAATTACCAACCAAAGCAACATAACACACTCAACTAAAGAGCTTAGGGAAGATATGAAAACACATACGAGGGATGAAAGTGTCATGCATGGAGGAATAACGTCTTGAATATCAATGCACAGCCAAAGTCATGTAGCTGAAAATGTAATGAAAGGGGAATCAGAGTGAGATTGAGTTGGTGGGATGGAGAAAACACAGATCCCACCGCGGCTGCTCTAGGTGGCCACTCTGCGTGGTTCCGGCCTAAGCTTTAGCTGGCAAAGAGGGAAAACGTGACAGTATACTGTGAAAAAAGCTTTCCGCTATTTCACTCAGACTGTAGACAAGTAAGGACTCACACAGCAGAGAGTCCCAGGAGGTCTGAATGGCACACAACATCCTAAAAGACCCCAATTTTGAAATGGGGTGCTTACTATATTGCTGTAACTGTGGCTTTTCAGGTTTCCTTTTGACTCCAAAAAGGGAGATGAAAAGCAACATTTCACAATCTCGAAAGCCTTTTTCACACTGAGAGAAAGAGTTATATCATTTTTTTTTCACTCTTTAAAAGTTATTTGGTATTTTTTCCCCCCATTCTGTGGTCAGTAGGTCACCTTACTCCAATTCCTCGCAGAAGCAATGGTTCCTCTCTCTGCTGTTGTGACAAATGTTGATTGAAGCGCACATCTGAAGACACATTTAGGCGGACCATATTCCCTATTTTTACAGAAGTGTAAGACCTATTTGGCAAACAAATAAAGTCTTGACCTTTGTACATTTACACAGTTGGGTAAGAGTTCACAAATATTGCTTCCAGAACCATTTCCCTCATCTCTAAATGAGATCTTGCACCTGATATTCCTCCTTTTCCTCCAAACTATTCATTTTTATTTTTCACAAGGTTTGGGCAGCTAGGGTTAACCAGGGTAGGGAAGGGATTATTGCCATTAAAAATACATTGAAAATTTAGCACAAACACATAGCACCTTATTGTTTGACCACTTATATCCTTTTTTTAAATCAGTCATAATTCTGTAGGGTAAAGTCTTGTTAGAGAATATCATGCCCTCCCCTTGATATACACTTATGAAGCTCATTCATTCATAGGTGAACAATTACTCGGCAAATGTGATAACAGAATGAATTAGAATGGAACCCAGTGGCATACCTCCATCAAGTCCCTTATGAAATCACATTTAAATTCACTAGATCAAGTTGTGTTGGGATCTTCACCAAATTGCAGACCCTAAACCACACACAAATATCAATGTGCCTGTTTTGTTTCATCAAGATGCATAAACTAGTATCTGGAAAATCAACAAAAATGTTGAAATGACCCGAGTTGAAAAAAGTGGGGCAAAAAAATCCACATCAAAATACTGATCCGCACCTAAATTGAATAGCAGTAATATGATATGTGTTGGTAATGTGTTGCCTGCATATACCCTGCAGCCATAAAGTAGCATCTCCTGAAAGCAACATGTTAAACATCAGTTTAGATGAGTAGATCAAACGACTCAATGATTGCAAATATCTAAATGTGTCACATTGATTTACACAAAGCAGCTCTGGATAAATCAATGCTTTGTGAGAAATGTGTTTGCTCTATACATTATATTTCTTGTCAGATGCGACGCTCTAACGGTCTCAGAGGGCAGCGCCTCCATCACCGGCTGCCATGGAGACAGTTCTTATTCTCTCCCTGGTTTGCCTATTACTCCGTCCTCTTTGATGTCTGTAGAGTGAAGTTGTGGCTATAATTCTGAATTCCGATTTCTTGTCTAAGCCTCCTGTGTTCAATGGAGGCACCTGCTTTAATCCCAGGTAACACCTCTGATCAAGGTTTTAATTTACACTGTGATCCTACGGAGCATCCTACCCAGTGATGGATGGGCTTTGCCTTAGGTGGAGGGGGGGAAGCTGAGATCTCTCATTTGGCTCCTTTTTCCCAGGTACTACAAACACAAGGTGTGACAGGAAATAGAGGGAAATAGCAATCTGTGGTCTTTATTTGTGTTGGTGCAAATTTCCTCTGTTGCAACAGCTTCCACTGAATTACTGAAGCGTGCATTGGACTCGGGCTTCATACAGAGAAAATGTTCGTATTTGTGTGTAGACGTTCTTTCTTTCTGTCCCTTCCATCTGTTTGTTCTTTTTTTGTTTCATTTGTTCTCTCTTTCTTTCTCTTGTTTGTTTATTATTTCAATCTATTCTATCTTTCTGTCATTAATTTGCTAGTTTGTTTTTTCTTTCTTTTGTTCATTTGTTGGTTCCCTTATCTCTCTCTCTCATGCTGTCTTCATTTTTTTCTTTCTTTTTTTTATATTCCTTTCTTTCTGGACAGTATGATGTCTTTGTTTTATTCTTTCTTGCTTACTTCATTTTTTTTCTGGTTGAGGTTTAAGCTTTTATATAATAATAATAATAATAAAACCATCTCTATACGGTAAACGTGGAGTGTGCGCAGGTCTGGGTTAGACAGAAGAGTGATTTATTTCTCATTGAGTGATCTTCCAAAACAAAGATGGTCTTTTGGCTTTGCTCGAGGAAAAAATAAAAGATTGCTATTGCCGTCCCTCAATTCAAATTGGTTTACTCCCGGCTGCATTGATTTCTCTTGTTACTGGAGGTCACAGAGAGAAAATTGAATTGGAAATTGTAGAAACACTCTATTATTTCATTTTCCTAGCATTTGTATTTTTTCCTCACCCCTCCTTGTATTTTTAGAAGTCCGCAGTATAATTGATGGGAAGAGCAGTTCCTGTCAGGACACTTGAACGACTGCTCTGAATTTGACCTCGCTAATAACACTGTCCTCCAATGCAAAAGGTTGCATGTACCCCTGTGGATTTCAATCTTTGGTTTGCATTTATGAGAGCTCTTTCCCATTGCTTGCCTCTGATTCATCCTCTGTGCACGTGGGGATGATTCTGCTTTTACAAGGAGGACGTGGGGTCCTATTGTGTTGGTTTGCGTGTTTGTGTATTTTACTTTTGAAGAAGAGGTGAGGTAGGGAGGTCGAGACAAATTCATATCAAGGTGAGGGAATAGTTCATTTTATTGTAAACAGTTTCAAAGGAAGTGTCCTCAATAAAGCTACTTAGAAAACTCACTTAACAAAATGTCTTTAATCGGAAGGAATATAAAGTGCTGAATGTTAGATGTTGAATTGAAGGTAAAGGTAAAACAATCCATTAGTTGAAAATCCCCCTTGTTTGAGTGTCATTGATTGCTTCATTCCAAAAAGACATAAAGGCATGAAGCAGCAATCTGAGAAGTTCGCTATGAGCTTTAAAACATTGAACCAAATATGGTATACTATGGCTTCCTCCCACAGTCTGAAGACATGCAGATCGGGGGTAGGTTAAATGGTGTGAATGTGAGATAGAAAGGTTCTTTGTCTCTGCATGTTGGCCCTTCGATACACTTGTGACATGTCCAGGGTGTACGCCACCTCTTAAGCCAGCTGGGATTGGATCCAGTTCCCCCCCCGTGAAAAGGCACAGTTGAATACAGTAAAAATTAAAGATGGTTTTAATACATTTAGCCTATTCTGGTATTTTTCAATTTTTCAATCAACTAATGCTTTGACAGGTCAAATTGTGTGCTGTGAAGAAAAACATTCTGGAACATTTGAATGTGGATAGCTGCATTTGCAGACTGTGAGTGTGAACTTCCTCACCCTGAAAAAAACATGTTACTGTGATTAAATAGGATACATAATTCTGAAAAATAACCATTGAATGATTTGGTATTTGTTGGGTAACAGTGCTGTAGAAATCACATGTGTGACTTCTGTTAAGGAGATTTTCACTGCAGGAGGTCTTAAGGCGAAAGAGAAGGAACAAAGCATTAGTAATTGAAGAACAGCAATTTCACAGCCCCAACAGGATTAAATAGGTAGCTTTCTCATTCTAAACACCTAATCAGGGACTGGTTTCCACCTGGGATGAAAGGTGAATGTAATTAACTTTATTCAACAAGCTTGTAGAGCAGAGAAGCGGTGGAACAGGCACAGCACTAACAGCCACTGTTAAATGCAATATCAGTGGTGACAAAACTACAATATGTATTTACAGTATATTGTAAAGCATCAATCCCAGCATAGAAAAAAGGAGATCAGTGTTGCTGTATGAAGCTAACTTTGCCAAGTGACAAAAAATGTTAACTCTGTCCTTTCTTTTCATGAACATTTTCAATAAATTCAATTATAGTTTTGGTCTGTTTTCTATGACTTGTATTTTCCATAAAGCTTATTTTTGTTGAAAACAAGTGTTTACATACCCTTGAATAATATTGGCACATAGTCTCTCACACACTTCCCCATAGGCTACAGATTTAACCAGAAAATAGCTTAATTAATTAATTGCAGGGCCACAGAAAATATTGGTTCAGTGCAGAGAAAACTAAAATTATATATATTTTTATTTTCAAGGGGGAAGGGGTAATTTACCTTATATTAGAAAAAGATGGAGCAATGTTCTCTGGTGAATAAGTCCAGGGAAGTCATTGTTGGATCTATATTTGTTTTCAAGACACAGAAAAATAGACCTAAATGTTCAATTCAATCTCATTCAACTCCAGCTGTAAACCTGCTTGTCTTCAAACGTATTGAACACATCTATTCAATGTTTGTCTCTGACAGGGTTTTGACCAGGGTTTTCTCTGTTTGGCCATTTATAGCATGGCGAGCTGAACCCAGTATCGTAGCAACAGTAACTATGGGAATAGAAACCTGTGGAGAGGTCAATGTGATGGCCTCCACTTGGCCTCTTTGTACAAAGGCTCGCACATTGATTTTTTTCTAATTCCACCTCCGCCATACAGCACCCACCTCTGAGCACGAAAGGAAAAATATTTGATGCCTCCCTTTTCATTTTATTTGAGACCATATCTAACTCATTGAAAGTCCAAAACTTTTAAGCGTTTAACTGTTTTAATAAGCAGATCAGAGATTTGAATATGAAATACATCAGGTTGCTGTAGATTGTATCCTGCATCTCCTTTCTCCTTTTGCTGCAGATTCTGTTACTATTTGTCTCCTGTCCCTGTGTGTGTGTGTGTGTGTGTGTGTGTGTGTGTGTGTGTGTGTGTGTGTGTGTGTGTGTGTGTGTGTGTGTGTGTGTGTGTGTGTGTGTGTGTGTGTGTGTGTGTGTGTGTATTTGATGTTTGCTTCAGTCCTCATGAGGCAAACCATCCAGGGACTCTTAATTGAAAAGTGTGTACAATAACTTATCAGTGGCAAAGCTACTGCCCTTTAAAATGATGAATTAACTAAACTAATTTCAGATAATCCTTCAGCACGTCGGGCCACGCTGACAGCACCGTTTGATATTTGGAACGCACACGTCCTTCTGCCAGTCATTTCACTTCACACCCCAACCTACCAGAGGTACAGGTGGCAGTGGTTGATAAACTGCTGATGGAGGTCTGGGAAGATTAAAAAACAATGAAATAGCTCGATGTGAGTGTTTGCAAACATATCCCGTCGCATACAGTCAAACACACAACACATGCACGGTAACATTACCTTAAGCATAGACGGCATAATTAATTCATTTCAAGTATTAACTTAAATTCAAAGTTCATGCCTTACGAGAGGTTTACCAGTTTAAAGTCTGTTTCTGTGTTGATGCGTGACCTTCCCCCCCCCCCAAGCTTCGTAATGCATTCTGTCAACATGGCCCTCGACTGCAGATTAACACAGTCAAGCAGTCGTAGTGTGAAAAGGAAAACATGCGGTTTTCATAGCAACAGAGGAAACTCTTGACAGCTTGACCCATATCAGCCATCGGTGTCTGAGAAAGAAGTGAGAATGTCTTCAATAAAAAAAGGCATGCACATACTGAAAGTGCATATGTTTGTCGTGTGTACCTACACCTCGAGCGATTGACGTTAGATAAATGAAAGTTCGATGAGGAGGTTTGGGTTCGTAAAATTAATTGTGCTGTTCTGCGGGCGTCTAATTGCCAGATGTTTCACCATCATTACATCACCTCTACCGTGTTGTTAAGGAGTCGTGTGAAGGTTGCCGGGGAACATGGAGACGGATACTGCTTCTTTGATTATAACTCGCAGCGGACTGAAAATTGACGGCCTACAGATTCCTCAATCCACTAAAATCAACATGTTTTTTTAGAGCATTCGTTACATGTTGCCTCACTTTGCTTTGAAATAATATAACCATGGGATTTTCTACTTTTGTATTTGCTTATGGGCAAAGGTATGTTATACTGGTATCATGTGACTTCCTGCTAATTTATCATTTTGTTATTTGTTGGTATTTTAATAGGTTTAATGAATATATTTTGCTCATCCAGCATGCTGTGTGTAAAACAGTTTGGATGAGAAATATAATATAACATAGGCCACATAAGACTATAAAAGTTAGCAGTGTTCCTTTGTAACATTAGGCTCCAGCCGCTTGCTCAAATAGAACTAATTCTAATTAAACTAAATTAAATCAAAATCATGCAAATAATTCCATTATATGTATTGTCGAATTTAAGCTTCATAATTTTTTTCACCAGTTCCACTCAAGTCATCCTTCATTGCTATGGTAATTAACCTCTAAATCAAAATGCTGCATTTGTTTATTGCATAACTACCAAAATCTTAGGTAACAAATTAAAAATCACCATAACATTAATTACCTCCACCAAGGAGGTTATGTTTCCACCCATGTCAGTTTGTAGGAAGATTTCTTCATTTTTTTCAGCAGCACGACACTTAAGTTACTGAATGGGTTTCAACCAAATTTGTTGGAAGGATGGGAAATGATAAATAAATTATGTATTGTTACCATGGAGCTGGATAAAGGCGTAGATCAATGATTTTCTCTCTTTAAATCATAAACAGCCTAAAGTGAGGTTCTATGCTATCAGTCTAATCATTTAAAATGTGTCTTTACTTCTAAGGTGGTGGCCATGCATTCACTGCAGGGATTATGCGTATTGAGTCCGGTCTGACATTTTGTTTCTGAATCTGTCATCTGTTTAGAAGTGTGTGGTCAGTCAGGCCAGCAGCAGTGACAGTGGAGACAACTGGATAAAGAGGAGGAGATGATCTGCAGGAGCTCCCTGGCAGGGAACTGTGTTCAGGGAGCCACTGTCCTCCTCTCCCCTCCATGCATTTTTCATCACACGCTCTTTTTTTATACTATTTAGCTTCTCCCTCCCCACTAAACTTCCATGTGGTGCGTGCTGACATGGCATTTTTCAGCCTCGCACACAAAGCCCTCTGGTGCTCCGTGTACTTGAGTTTGAGCACGGCCAAGTTTGCTTGCCTGCGTGTGTGTTTGTGTGTGTACCATGTGCTCATGCATGCATACATGTGAATACTGGGTATGCTATGCTGGCACATTCCCCCTTCTCAAACTCACCCATCACATGATCACAGAGGGGAACAGCGAGTAAGAGAGAGAGAGAGAGAGCTCTTATGGAAAGTCCATGTAGTCACTTGGGCAGCACCCAAACTGCAAAATAGTTGAAACTCCCATTATGGACAGGATCATCTTAAATTATTCTGAGCCGAAATTCAAGTTTCATTCTGTTTTGGCCCTAAGCGACGGGCCAAACTGCCTGGGTGAGATCAGGAAAGGTCAGAGGGAATTAAAATGCTTAGTGTAGGTTTGTCCGAGATAGAGGGAGCGAGGAAGAGATAGAGGGCCAGAGGATAAGGGCACCAACCTGATAGTTTAGTCTAAGTTAGAGAGAGAAACAATCTGTCTCTTGCAGTCTTTTTCTATTAGGTACTAGCTTGACAGGTCAAAAATATCTGAATCCTCACAAATCTTATCCCAGGATATTGATTATATTTATATAATTCCACATGCAAAATCGAAAAAGTCAAGTATCCTTATGACTCAATGGGTTTATCCGCAGAGAGTGTGCTATATGATCGATTTCTAAACATGTCAGAACACTGGAGGATTTTCTATGAACATAAACAAATCCAATAAATTTGGTGCACGAAGTAAAACAGCAACTTTTAAATGTACTGACATCCGATGAAGAATTTCACCATCCTCTCTTGATGATTCCTTCAATATAGAGATTTTCTTTCATTAAATATCAAGCAGAATATCCTGGAAATGAAAACAAATGAGCTGTCAGGAAGATCGGGGCAGAGGAAAGAGACAAAGCACCATTTGTCCTGTGTGTGTGTGCAAGAGAGAATGGGGTCATTCTTGCAGCAACACACCTTTCTATCTTTTCTTACACAACCTTATATGTTCTCTTATTGAATTATATATTTACAATTTTGTCATGAACTTTGTGAGTATATGTAATTGTTGCAGAGTTGAGTCACAGGATCAACAACCAAATGTTTTGTATCTTAATAGCTGTTGGATTTTTTTCCTGTAATGTTCTGGACTTTGGATCGAAAGGTGCAGCCAGACATTAACCACAGATACAACCCTGTCGGCCTGAAGGGAGCAGAAGTCTTAAAATCTGAGAATCTTTAATTAAGTGCACGTACTCTCCCTGCCAACAGGTGGCACAGGCTGGACTGAAACTTCAGGTTTATATCCTACTGGCATCACAGCTCTGCAGATGAGCCTGGGGTTGGTGTTTGCTTGCTTTCTGTGAGGTTATTTTCAATAAAGATTTGATAGTTTTCAGTTCCCAAAACAAATTGTACATTTAAACCACTCTAAAACTCAATCATTGCTTGAAAACAACCACCTAAAACCTAACCTTTTTTTTAAGAATTGATAGAATTGCCAACATGTACAAAAAATTCCTCCGCCTCTAAAGCAGATAGATAAGACATGTAAGACACTGCTGGACATTAAAAAAAAACATACAAACAGTTAATTCACAAATTCACTGAGATCCCCCCTCCTCTACCTCAAATATGTCTTTTAATGACTGAGAGTTTGTCAGCAGGATCATCGTCCAGGTCTAAATCTGTTTTCATTCTCATTCTCATCAAAAAAACACTTACTTTGTCTGCTTCAATATCGCTCCCCTTGCTTAGTTCGTCAGCCGATCTCTGAAATGCGACTTTAAACACTTTTTGCAGGCTTAGAACGCCAACAAATGAACAAACTACATTTCCCATAATGCATATTGCCTTTCTTGACAGTATTTTGGAAAATCACATTCGATTTCATCAGTCACATGTCTTGAAAATGAGGACATCATAGATGAGACGCACATGTTTTGTTTGGTCTTAAAGTTGTACTCGTGTTGCATCTGGTCTAAATGAGTAAAATCCAGTTAAGTGCAAAGAAAAAAAATAATTATTCTTTCAAATGTGCTATAAAAGAACAACCTGCGGCTGCTGCTTGTTTCCCCCACTAATGTTAGTGCTAGTGATGATGGCAACACATCTTTTCCGTGTGATAATGATGATGCTCTCCTCACATTGTTTATAAAAGAAACGGCTCTGCACGTCACTACTTTTCTTAAACAGCCAACGGGTCAAGTTTATAAGTTAGGATCCGGCTGATAAGTATACACGGTCAATTCTTCCATCATTATTAGTCAGGGACAATGAAAGATCCGCTTTGATACATCATACATCCTGCACCGTTTTCTTTCACAGATGTAATATAGAAGATGTCATGGACAGCTTTGCAGAAGCGCAGGGCTCTGTGACACAAATCTGTGATTATCCAGACAAGTAAGGATAAAAGTTGGAAGAGCCTCATATGCGTGTTCGCCTTAGGCAACCAAAACACTATGGCTGTCCCACATTATGAAAAGCTTTCAGTAGAATCCCATCTTCTAAAAAAGTGCTGATTGACCTTCTACCCTAATTAAAGTGCAGCATCGCCAACAGAGAGCAGATAAGGCAGCACGGCTGTCAGTGTGAGTGACAGGGTTAGGCTCTCCCCCTGCAGTCACATCAGCACTACAGAGGCCATGCATACAAAAAGAACGCGACAGCAGCGGGTGAAAATACTCCAAGTTTAGCATCTCCCCTCCCCTCCATCAAGAATCTGCTCCAACTAATGATATGGAAATAGTAAAGTATAAAATACAACGGTGAAATGCTGGAAGGTTTATGTATTTATGCATTTGCAGCTTTACATCTCACAACCTTTTCCCTCCATCCTATAACTGAACACTGCAGTTTTTTCCCCCATATATGACAAATGAGGCTGCTGGCTGATGTCATATGTAAAGAACAGATCTGACTGCCTCTAAGGCCTCTCTCTGTATAGGCAGGTGAGTCGACCCGTGCACCCTGTGGCCCTACAGCTCTGACACTTTGGGCCAGGAGAAAGCTGACATGCAGGGTGGCCTCTAAGCCTCTTTTGTTCATGTGCAGCAAAGTCATCTGCCGGCTCAGTTGCTCTCGCAGGCGAAGCTTCAGAGAGATAGACCATATTCTGGTACATCCTTGCTCTCTCTCATGAGCTGGAGTTGGGCATGGCCCCTCACTTACTGTCTCCTAAGCCTCTTCCCTCTCATTTGTCTCTCTATCTCGCGCTTTCTCCTTTACTTAAGCGTTTTCAATTTTTTTTATACCTCTGGGCTGCCGACAGCTTCAGCCGAGGGCTATATGTTTCCAGGCTTCCATCAAATGGTCCACCTGATTCTCGTGAATGTGATACATCAGGATCAGTGTTTGGAAATGTCTTCAAATTTACGATGAACATTCCAATATTTGGTACAAACTGAACATGATATTTGGATGACAGGGGTCAGAGTCACCGTGACCTGTGGCCTATCACGTTGTTGTGAATGGAATATATTTTTAAAAATGCCTGGAGAGAATTAATATCATTTGATCCAAACATAAACATGCTTGGTGGATTGAGAGAGCAACAATAGCATTTATAGATATTAAGTAGAATCATGCAGGTTCATGAGGCTGTCTGTCCATCCGTTCATCATATCCTCATGAACACGTTATCTCAGGGTACAAACCTTCACTTCAACTGATTACATTTTGGTGGTCAAAGGTCGAGGTAACTGACACGTTTTTCTTCCTTTGCCTTGAGAATGAATATGCTAATTATACTTCATATGGCTTATCAAATCCTCTTAGCATCTTCACTACATATATGTCATTAGTATGATGTAACTCGACAGGCTGGCAGAAGTAATCCAGTTTTTCTAGTCTCATTATCTCTTTCTTCTTTATTCCTCTTTGCTTTAGTTATATTTTCACCATATACTTCTGTTTTTCTGGCTCGTGTAATTGAGCAGTAATACCGTAACCTTTAGCTGTTATCTTACTTTTCGTCTGACTGTCAACCTTTCTATTGTCTTTTCTCGGATAAAGGCTTTTGTACCAGCATGAGTTTGTATTTCATAATATTGCAGTCGTCCAGAGGTGAGGAGGTGAGAGGATATTGGTATTGTACTCTATATTTAACACAGGGCGGGATTTCACATGGGGCTCACTATATAATGAAGTTTGTTGTCTCTTGCAGTCGACAATTTTGTTGCTCCGTGTTAGAAAAAAAGATAATTACTTGATAACAGCCATGGACCTTACCTGCATGCTACCTCATTAGCCATCCAAGATAATCACAGGATAATATGAGAGAAGGAGGCGAGGTGGAAATAGTTTGGCAGAGGGAGATGGCAGAAAAATGTGGAGACCAGGCAAGGAAAGAAAAATTTGTCCCAGAAATGAGCAACTTTGCTTTAAGGAAGAGGAAGGAAAGAGAGAGAAACTGCATGGAGAAGAAAGGAGGTGAGGGTTGGTTGAGGGGGCTGGCCGAGGGGGTGTGTCCGACATTACCCTCATGAATCAGTGTCAGTGGAGCGATGAGAAAATAATTAAGAAACAGGCTAGTGCTGTGTTAAATACTGCCAAAGGTAAAAGGCCCATTCTATTGTATAGAAACACAATCTAGACGGAAAAGAAGAATGGCAATAAATGGGATAGAGGAAAATGGGGGGGAGAAATCCATATCATAACGGATGCCAAAATGCCCTTCAGATGGCATTATGAAAGGGAGACAATATAAATAGCACTGCCATATTGTAAATGTTTATATACAGTAGCTACATTTACACGCTGCACAGCAGTTTCTGGATTTATGACCATAGCCGTAATACACTGAAGTTGACACAAGGCTGTGAGTAATATTTCACATTTGTTATCATATTGAGTGTAAATTTGCTGAGACGTTTACTGTGGATATATTGTTCTTCTACTTTCAGGTGTTCTCGTACTGTAGTTGGTGGGTGTGTGAGTGGATGTCTGGGCCTAGATCCGAGTGTAACTGTTATGAAAGCAAGTGAAAGGAGTGCACAAAACACACACGCACGCCAGCAGTTGCATTTACACACCTCGGAGGTTTTTACGTGGAGCATTTAGGGAAAGGGGAACCAAGTCAGGAGCCTGTAATTGTGTGTTCAAGGCCTCCAGCAGGGCCAGGATGCAGCTGAAATCCCCCAGCCAGCGGCACAGAACAGAGCAGTCATTAGATTGCACTGATGCATAAAATCTGTGGAGATCTTTAGAGAATATTGAGTGACAGGAGGTCCTGTGTGTTGTATGTGCATCTTACATGTTTATGTGTGTGCAGGGGAAAAGCATGCGTCCACATACAGATGTGTGGATGAGTCTTTTAGGTGTCATATATAATATCCATCATCCTTTCTGCCAGCGGCACAGAAAGAATTCATGATCACTGGTCTCTAAATCCCCTCTGAGATGGAATCGACTCAGCCGGTGTGCGTGGAAGAAATGTGTACTTTTGAAATGCAGAGGCTCTCCTCCTGTGAGGTTGCTGTTCGCCATCATATTACAGTTTGATCTTAAGCTCCTCGGCCTGACTAACATGTTATAAGGCTTGTGATGCAACAGTTAACCAACCACAACCTCCCACTCCCTGCTGGGAGATTTTGTTTGTATAAAATGTTTTAGATGCCTCTTGATGTCATATGCTTAGAGCAAAGCATGTACAGTAGTACTGTACATGTAACAGTACGCACTATATGTCGCTAGTTGTATTTGAAATGTATTTCAGGATGCAGCCTGTCTATGAGGGTGTGTGAATATGCAATTTTATGGTTACTTTGCTTGTGCTTGCCCACGTGTTTGCAGAAAAGCTGAGCAGCCTATAGTGCCGGTGTGCTTACATCAGTTGTTCTCTTGGGGTAGGATACAGCCACTGCAGGGGGGACGATATCAACTGAAACTAAGCTGAATGAAGTTGGCTTATGTAGGGAAAATAAGGAACAAGAGCTTGATGTTGCTTTTTAAATCACAAAAGATGTTGGCAGCCTTTTATTTAGAACTGACAGCCTCTTGGTAAAAACTCTCGATAATGTCCGAATGAGGCGATGTGAGAACACAGCAAGAGATCCTCCGGAGGATTCACCGCAAGTGAGTGGGCATATAGATGACGTTTTTAACATGTGACTAATACAAAGATGAAAATAAAAAATATCTCAGGATGGAAAATCAGTGCCATACACAAAGATGTTGAGAGCTTTTAGTGGTAAGGGCTGATGCTGATGTCAATGTGCTCCAAACAAAAACACGTGATCTCCCAGAATGAATAAGTTACCTCCAGCCTCTTGCATGCTACACCACCCCTCACCTTAACACTCCAGAGATAGTTGTGAACATGTCTGACCCGAGATATCCTGCTGCCTTGTGAAAGGCAATCTCAGGAGAATTGTGCAAAGATTCTCTCGATTTAATGTCCGCAAACAGCTTAATAAAGATATTTGTTTTATTTGTGGTTTCCCCAGTGTTTCTGATATATAACAAAGATGAAGGTGTGCATTTCAGTAAAAGTTTGCTAAGCTCTGCCTCACATGTATGTGAAAGCAGTGAGGCCTTATCCATCCCAGAGGAGGGCTTAGTGAGGGATGTGCTGTTTCTGCAGCATGGCTATCAAGGCCCCAAATGCGCTGCTTCATGGCATTTTTACTGATGACTTTTACGGGTTGCAGCCAAGCTGCCAATGAGCAGCCTTGACACCAAAATGATGAAACTCTGACATGAAATCACGCCAGCGTCCCTGCAGGTGCTGCAGGTGTTAGGGATGCAGGTCGCTGTAGCTTCTGTTAAAGGAGCCATTCTGGACTGAATATACAGTAACCTAGCAAGAGTCCCAATAAAACACATTATTTTTAACATTCATATATGATTAAATGTCAGTTCACTCTCTGTAGTTCTCTTTTTCATTCTTTATTCAGTACTTTATGTTTCAATAGAAGTCCATGCTGAATCGCTTTGGTGATGAAATTGCACAACAGGGAGCATTGGGTGTGATGGCTTTTAGGTGAGAACCACAGTATTGTTTTCTTTGCACTGCTGTTTCCAAGCAACAGCTACGAAGTTAAGAGGAAAACGGCGCTAATAAGCTACCTCATTAGGGACGGTGCATGGTAGGCCTTGCAGTTTGTGCTGTCAGCTCGGTGGGTTAGCATGCAAACTTCAAAAGACAGCTGAAGATACAGCGCGCACGCACACACAGGAGTGCTCATTTACTTTGGAAATTGGTAAACAAACTATTCTATCAACCCACATTTCCTCCTCGGTTGGAGGTGCTCTGGTGGAAACCTACTAAGGGGGCTGTGTGTGAAGTGGCTCCAGCGGTATGACAAAATACGTGGCCGTCCTCTGGCTGGCGATAACGCAGCACATGAAAGGCTCATTATTCAGGAGTTAATTTGGCAGGGTTTTCTCACCCCGGGGCTGTGCCAAACCTCAGCCTCCCTCCCTCGTCGCTCTCTGCCACTCCCACTCCTTCCCCAGCCCTTACTGTACACGGGCTGGGGAAGGATGACCTTAGCACTACAGGGCACACGTACTGTATACTCCCATGACCTGTACATGCACAGCCGAGCACACATACACACTTCCATACACATCGTCTCATTAATGCAAACACAGCCCTAGTTAGATCCCTATATGTAATGAATTGGATTAGATTCCACTGGCTAAGCACTGTGATCTCTTAGGGTTAATTAATTTCATTCCATTCTGTCTGTGTTTTTTCTGCTTGAACACATGCTGACACTGTTATTGTGTGGCATCCTACTCATTGGAGAAGCATAATGGGCTTGTGAAGGAGAGGGAGGAAGCCACGATGTTCGGTATTCCAGCTACAAAGTGATTTTGATTCTTTCTTTCTTTCTTTTGACAAGGAAGTTCGCCACAGTGGAGAGCTCTAATATGGTGGATCCTTCCCCTGCCCGCCGCCTCGCTCCCGCTCTTATCTTCCCCTCCAAATGAGAAAACCTGGTTGGCTTCTCAGGGCTCCTGTTTCTGCCTGGATGCTATCTCATTTGGTTTTAATATATTTATCCCTTCATTATTGTTCCTTTTTATCAGCCGGCTAATATTGTTCATAATTTGTCTTTATCTCCAAGCCTGACAGTCAAATTTGCAATCTGGCTTCAGCAGACAGATGGAGAAATGACCCTTCTCCAACCCCTCCCTCCCCAACTCTCTCTCCTCCCCTCATTCCTGCCCTCCTCTCCAAATTCCAATGAAACATGACTGACAGCCCGCTGTATAAGTAGTTGTCATAGCAACCTCCCCATCCTTCTGACAAGTGCTTTTTCTCTACAGCGCACTCTCGCCCTCTGTCACAGTATCTCCGTACCTCCGTCTCTGCTCGCTCGCTGTTGCAACGACCGAGAAAGAGACGGAGCAGGAAGAATTTGAAAACCAGAGAGCACCTGAGGCAGTCGGCGTGCTTTTCTTCCAACCCACTCCCCCCATTCCCATCCCTCCCCATTCTCTCCCCACTCTCCTCCCACCCTTGCCTTTCTTCATCCTCCCCACCCCTGACAATGATTTACCAACTCCTATGGTGCACCTATTTCATCCATCCTGGCTTATCAAGGACTGCAGGACTGAATGCACAGCAACTTACAGTATGGGCACATTATTCTCACTCTCCCACAGATTCACTCTCTCCCTCTCTCCTCCCGTTCGCTCCCTCCCTCTCTCACTCTCTTCATCTCCGCCTCACCCGGCTCTCTCTTTTTCTTTCTTTCTCCTGTTGCTGAAAACTCCTACTCTGTCCCATTGCTATTCAATGAGTCTCATTTCACTGTCAAAATCCTCGGCAGCCTGTATTGTAGTCATGGAGCATACAGTAATAAGTCTCCAGTGTGCCGAGCCGTGCTGAGGAGTTTGTGTGTGTGTGTGTGTAGTGTGTGTGTGTGTGTGTGTGTGTGTGTGTGAGTGTGTAGTATAGACAGGAGAGCCTTCAAACTTGCAGTGGAATTAAACATTATGTAACAAAGGAGGGTGCTGTGTGGAGATTAGGACCGTGTGCATACGTAAAGAATGACAATGTCGTCGTTAGCCATGCGCGTGCTGTAATGGTCAAACTACGGCGTGAAGATTAGAGATGTGAAATATTACTGATTTAATTTGCTTGTGTGCAGCCACGCAAACACTCCTCACAAGGGCAATGCGCTCGCACTGAAAAGCTTATATTGATTAGAAAGGGTTCAAATGGACGCAGTAATCTTCAGTGTGTATAACCAGGCGGCGCGCTGCCATTTCATTATTCTGGAGTTTAATTTCCAATGCATTTATTCCAAACAAGCATCTGTTTAATAACTCAGAGTAAATTAAACATGATGGGGGGTGAGTTTCAGGACAGCAGTGGCGTGTCACAGTAAAGTTGGGCACAGTGATGCCACAGTGAGCTGTAAATGTATCTCGCTGCCAGCACGCTCTGCAGTTATCACACTTAACTTGCTTGTGGTTATGTGAAACCTTGAATTGTTTATACGATAACATTTCACTGTAAAGACTAAAGCGGAGAGACGCTCCTATTTAACGATTGTATTATTGTTGGCATAAGTTCTGTTTTTAGGAAAATACAAAGTCTTTTTTCTATGTATCTACAAGTGTCTACCACATGTGTGCAGCTCTAACAGCAGTTTCCAAATGCTGCAAAAAGAGAAAAGACTCAATCCACAGCAGCGTTTTCTACTAATCATGTTGTGTGTGAGACTGACGGTTCAGTTCACTGAGCTAAAAAACATGATTCGATCACAAACATTCTTATCATCCCCCACAGAGAGAAGCTGAGGTGCAGCAGGGGCTCCACTGTTTTACCTGCACATGTAACTGAAGGCTTCCAGAGGTGTGTAGCTGTGGTGCTCTGCCAAGTGTGGAGATCTCTTCCAGTCAGTTTCTATACATATGGAACATGTCAGTGGACAGAGAGGTTTCATGCTGCAGGTACTGTCCTGCATGGGTGAGGCAGATTTGAATACTTTGGCTGGATTGCATATAAAGGACCAGTTCTCTTACAGGGTTACAAAGACTGAATTCAGCTGAGCAAGTCCAGGTTTCTGCAGCGACTTTCTGAGACTGCGATGCTTGGATCAAAGGGCTAGTGAAGATGCGTCGGAATAAAGATTCAGGTTTTCAGAATCTGTGTAAACAGGCAGTTCGGTGAGGGAACCCCACTGAGAGACATTTTTTTCCCTTTTCTTCAGTTTTGAGGAATATCATGCACTGTCTACCTAGCTTTGTAGTAGAATAATAAACAGATGAAACAAGTTGATTGAAAGTGTGTAGCTGCAGTGGACTCCAGCAGTTATCAGAGGCTAAAGTGGAATATAGATACTGTTTAACTAGTTAGTAGTAACATGCATAATATATATGCAGTACATCAGCAGTCTCGGAGCTCATCGGCTGTTTTCTGATGACGAATTAACCTCTGAGGGTTAAAGGCAATACTTTGGAGCTTCAAGTGTAAACGACTCCTTATTCCATTCGTCCTACACTGATTACAGTCCAACTAGTTTATTTTATCCCACTATGACATCTTTTTGAAGGTGTTTTAGATCCAGACAACTGTTTGGCTAATCTCTATTAACAGATGTATGTGTATAAATGTAGAATTAAATACATAAAATATATTAAATAGCAGATGCATTTCTGTTAATGCGTTGCAGCTCTTTTGCTCACCACATGGACTGTTTACCTGCGGGGAACCAAAGCTTGCTCAAACATCATTGATCAAACTAGAAACAGACACCAGGAGCATTCTGGCCTCAACATCTTGTCCCTCTGCATATTCACATGCAGACTGTTTGTAGAGATTAGTATATCCTTGGTTGGTGGATGGAGGATAGCAATCGTTTCTGTGAGACTTTTTAATTTGTGCTTGGGTTATCTGTCCATCCAATGTCAGTCCGTCCCATCTTTGTAGGTATGATATCTCTGGAATGTAGGGAGATCCTTAAATCTGGTACATTCCTTCATTCGGACTCAAAGATGGACGGATTTGTTCATCAGAGGGCGAGGTCACCGAGACCTCACAAAACATGGATTTGGCCATATATCAAGAATTCATTTGATAATTATGAGAACATTTTTGACCAAATTTGTAACTTGACTGTTTGGAGGAGGCATATAGCTGTGAGTTGTTTTGTACTCTGCACTAAACGAGTTAGACATTAATCTGGAGAATAGCTGTCGTGATGTAAAAGTCAATACTCATGGTTGGGAGATTGTTAAAAGTGAGGTCATAGTACGGGATATGTCATCTTTAGCCCTCTGCATTCATGTATGAGAGGGTTTCCTATACATGGTATGTGCCATGTTGACTGGTGTTTTGCACCGTGTATGTAATTCTTTTTTTTCACAGCCCATGTTGGAGATTAATTAGATAATGTTTCTAATGGCAATTAACACAAGATCTGTATTCCCAAGGTAGCATTTATAGTTAAGAGCAGCCGCAGCAGAATCCTAGATTGTAGAGTAGATCTCATAAATGATGTGTTTTCATGCATGGTTAGCTTGTTTTCAAAGCACACTCTGAACGTCCACTCCATCTCAATCTCAGCTGCAGATAAAGAACTCTGACTTAAAAATACTACTGTTATAAAAAAGGAGAATCCTCACATCGCAATTAACTCCTGCACGTGTGTCCATATATATATATTTCTTTAAACACCCATTGAATTGGACACCAATGTTTAAGGCTTTTGTGCAGCTCAGTGTGAACCAGCATCACACAGGGATGTGTTATGTGTTTGTCAATGATCCCGTTCGACTCAGTGTCCTATAAATATTCCTGCGTCCTGGAGGTGGGGGGGGGGTGACTTGCCAGTTAGCGATCATCCATCTGAAGGAAGGATGTAGTGTTGTACTTAAAACATGCCACGTGTGAGCTGTTCACAGTGTGATCGTCAGAGTGCACGGCTCATATGAAATTGATAAAGGTCATGCATTAATTCAAAACTTGTCAGACCCCATCACCTACTTTAACATGGGGGTTACAGTCAGAGTAAGGGAACGCATAGGACATGGAGTGTGGTTCACATGGATGGCTCTGGTGTGTGTGTGTGACTGTCCCGCCCTATACATGAGCGTATATGAGATGTGGTCTGGCAGCATTCAGAGAAATTTGTGCAGTCCAGCCCCTCCCCCTATAACCCCCTCCTATCCAGCCTCAGAATTTATATTCTCCCTCAAGCAAAAGGAAGGACCATCTTGGCCTTTCATTTTCCAGTTCAGGGCTTTCCTTTTTTTTGCAGATAAATGCTCTCCAATCCACCCTGACAGATGTCACATTGCATCACTTCCATTTTGATACATTGCCTCTGATCCTGCCACTTGCAATAAGGAGCCCGCACCAGGGACGCCCCTCCCTAGACAAAGCTCTGACACGGATGATTATTTTAAAGGTGCATTATTGGTGGTAGGAGTGCTGAGACCCTAGCAGGGCGCCTTGTTCACACACACTTGCCACTGTGCCCGCTGCAGGAACGCGGGTATCATCTTGTGTCTGGGTCAGGAAACGACAGCAACGCCACATATTCGGTGGTCATCAGGTCACCCTGACACTGTGCACTACCTCTGGCAGCGATTTATGCCGCTCCCGAGCTCTTCACAGCGGCGGCTGCCAGTCCTGTCTCTCTCTCAGTCTCTCCACTGTGACTTCACAGGTCAGAGTTGGAGAAACAATCTGTACAATGGAAAGGTTTTAGTGCATCTTCTGCCAGCAGAGACACTCTGCACAGTATAGCATTAATCATACAAGCCAGCGTACATCAGTAAACACAGTGTGTCAGGTCAAGGTAAAGATCAGATCCCACAGCATTTAACAGGACTCAATAGCATAGAAGCCACTATTGAAAAGTCAGCGTTATTCATGGCATGTCTCCCAGCCTTTGCTGCTCACTGGAGAGACACGCCATTGTTCACTGAAGAGTACACGGAAATATTTCTCTGGCTACACAAAAAACACTGGATCAGCAGCAATTAGTAGAGTAAGAGAGAGATAAAGAGAAGGAAGGAAGGGAGGGAGGCAGACGAGAAAAATTTAGAATCAGCGAGAGAAAAAGAAGAGCAGAAAAGAGAGAGGGGAGAGATGAATAGAGAGAGTTAGCAAAAAGACAGTGATGAGAGAGAGAGAGAGAGAGAGAGAGAGAGGAAGAGAGGGAGAGGGTGAGAGAGAGAGAGATGTGAGTTTGTAGTCTGTGCAGTACAGTGTGTAGGAGGTTGGTGCTGCCCGAAGCCCCTGGTGCTTTTAAAGGACCAAAGTCTTGCTCATTGTCTTGGGTCTCTGTCTGTGTGTGTGTGTGTGTGTGTGTGTGTGTGTGTGAGAGAGAGAGAGAGAGAATGAAAGAAAAACCTCTTCATTAGTCTTCTTTGCTCTTTCCCTCCAGCCCCTGACCACTCACTTGCCCAGCAGCGACAGTGTATGTGCCCATATGGGACCAGACCCGCTTATACTAGAGATTAAAATGATCAGTCTTGGAAAAGAGATAATAGAATGTGACCGGAGTTCAACCAGCGCTGCATTAACTAGACAGTTTTTCTACTGTACCCAGCCTCTGTGAACATGTCTCTCTTTGTTTCTGCAGAAACAGAGACTTCCTCCTCTGTTCTGCCAACAATGCCGAGATTTCACCCCTCTGTGTTCTCAAATTAGCTTCATAATTGCGGTCAAAGTTTTAATGTATTCTTTTGTCTCTTCTTCGTTTGTTTCAGAAGACAGGAAGCTGTTTGTCGGGATGCTGAACAAACAACAAACCGAGGAGGATGTTTACCGCCTCTTCGAACCCTATGGAGTCATTGAGGAGTGCACGGTCCTAAGAGGCCCCGATGGAAATAGCAAAGGTAGGAGCCGTGATACAGTTGTCAGTATTATTTAGGTCACTGACAGAGAAGTGACAGTGTGTGTGAGTGTCCGTGACAGCTGCGGATATATGTAAAATAAATGTGACACGTGCATCAGATGTTGGTCAAGCTGCGTTTTCATGCGATTACAACCATTTTTAACTCTACACAGTTTGATTTGCTACTTGGCTACAAGCAGTGACTAAATAAGTTTAGACTTATAAATCAAACACGTTTCAATGTTTGACTTTCATAACTGAAAATTCCGAGAGACATCAAAATTAGTATTAGTTTATTTTACATGTTTATCAGAAAAATTAGTGTAATTCTGAAAATCTAGATGTTTTTAAATCTTGTCCTATTTAATAGGATATTAATGTTTTTACTATACTGTTTTATCCTATCTTGTTTTTAAAGCAAAGACTTGATATAAGATAAACAACATGACTACTCTAAAGCGGCTGAATCGCCACCCGGTGGCTGGCTGCAGTATAAGTAATACATGTGCATATGTCCCATCCGCTAACATGGAGTTAGCGGATGGGACATATACAAATAAATGTTTTCACTATGATTGTATCAGTCATTTTTAGCTCTTATGATGTATGTTCAGGTTCTCATTTTTCTAGGAAGTTAGGTTTGATGGAGACGCACAGTTTATCTCTGTTTTAAAGACAGACATAGAGGTTTGGCTGGATGAAGGAATAATCTGTGATACAGACGGAGCACTTCATATTGTCAGCAATCGAAATCCCATTACGACAGCACTGATTTAAAAAAATGCCTTTGACTTTCTATTTCAAACTCTAGGCATATCTATTGTTTTAAAAGAAAACTATATTATGAAGCCATGATCTGTCAATCTTTGACTGTTGATCTGAAACTGCAATCTTTTGCTGTTCCTCGGTTAATGTAGTGTTGACATCTTCCAGGTCTCTTTAAGATCAGCCAAAAAACTTTGGGAAACATCACTTCCCTCTGACATGCAGCATTAAGCACAGAGACCAGTGGTTCTCCATGTCTCTTAAGCTTATTCCCTCTACAGTGCTTATGGAAATTATTGTGGAATTAAATATATGAGGGGGTTGAAGCCAGAGCATTCTGACTCTGCAATGGTTTGGAGGAGGAGAAGGAAAAGATGGATGTCAAAACAATTCAAGTGGCCCCACAGCGAGGATGCAGGCTGACAAGGGAAGTTGCATTCCTCTTTATGGATCTGCAGCGCTTGTTCTCTCTCTAAGTCAGGTCTCTGGTTTAAAACATTTGACACCAGACATTCTAACAGTAATAAATAATAAAAGAAATTAAATAACAAGAAGAGTTAAAAGTTAAAAAGTAAAAGCTAATTAATAATTATTTGATTTAATAAAAGACCTACAGGGAGAGAAAGGCAAACAGGAAAGTCTCCAGCTTTGTTTTGAAAGAACAAAGAGATGCTGAGATCTGACAAAATGAAAGAATAAAGTCACTTTTTTTCTTAATATTTTCTTATGCTCCCTCTCCACCCAGACACCAACCAATGCTGCAGTTACTTGTTTGCATGAAGCTTGCTAAAGTAAATTTGATAGCAAAATATTTAACGTCCCTTCACTATTGCACATGTTCCATTTCAAATTCAAACTCTTTGGTTTATTTCAGACATTTTATGACATGCAAAGTATATCAGGGGTTACACGTCTATTCATAACCGCATATAGTTTGTACAAATGTAGCAAAGTCCTTGTACGGGTCATGTCAAGCTCCAGCTCTTTTCTATCCGTATCTCAATAGGGGGCAGTGGTTTGACAGCAGAGTGGGCATCCTGACTGGCTAGTGTCCGCAGGGGTAAGCCCATTAAGAGGGGAATAATGGCAGGGCTGCTAGGTCAAGCAGGATACGAGATACGAAGGCTAAAGTACGGAAGATTGAATAAGAGCACAAAAGAAACTTGAAATGAAATAAAATTAGGTGAAATAGCGTTTAATAATATGAGGAGAGGGCGACTCAGTGGATAGTGCTGCTGCCTGACTGCAACAGACGCATATTCAGTCCTCGTACGTTTCCCATTCAAGTTTGAAAAACTCATATCAATTGATAAAATTATAATAAGAGAGTCTTGGATTTTCAATCAGGCATGAAGACGAAGGGTCATCATTTTAGTCTTGAAAGTTTTAACATTTTGTTTGAGTTTATTCAAACAAGCATTGTGATTTGTTTGAGTCAACACCACAGTACTCAGAATGTCCCTTCATAAATAGTTGACAGCTCTGTATCAATATTATAATATCCATATAATCCATTTTCCAGGTCTTCAAGGGGGGGGCCATACTTAAGTTTAATTATTTAATAATCCATGTGCAACAGCAATGTGCACTTTGTGAACCCACAAAAGCCATCTTCAACTTGTTTTCACTTTATCTACCCCTGACACTATCCCTGGAGGACATCCGAGCTGAGAGTGTTGGCTCTGTGGTTTCTGGCCTTTGTTGCTTTCATATTCACAAAGACAGATCAGAGCAACCTTCTGAACAACGAACATTACTGCATCCTCACATGGCGGTTCTGTATCTGAAAACATTGAGTTAGAGCCAGTTTTGCTCGTATTTAATATGCACAGACAGGCATGTGGTGCTAAATAGCATGCTTTTCTGCTTCATCAGTGCAATGTTTAGCCTGAAGCTTCTGCCTGCTTGTCTGCGTGCCTAATGCCCGGAGTGGGGCAGCCTGCTGTGCAATGAGAGCCTCTCAGTGCACAGGGATTTATGTGGTATCAAATACAATTCTACATCCTTTATTAATTAACTGTATGTTTTTTAAAGGCTCCCTCAATTGAATGCATTTACTGTATATCTACATATGCTGTTGCCGTGTGTGTGTGTGTGTGTGTGTGTGTGTTTGTGTGTCTGTGTGTGTGTGTGTGCGCACACCTGTACCTACATGTGCATCTGCTCTCTCTTCCAGGTTGCGCCTTTGTCAAGTTCTCCACACATACTGAGGCTCAGTCTGCAATCAGCGCCCTCCATGGCAGCCAGACCATGCCAGTGAGTCCTTCTCCCTCTGATGTAAACACACACACACACACACACACATACACACACACAAACACACACAGACACAGACACACAAACACACATAGAGAAGTGGGAACAAACACACGGCATGCAGCATCCTTTGTGTGCACAACACAAAACACAGCCTTCCACTCACAATAGTTATGTGCGATCCACCTCTCTTGTGCTGTAATTTCTCATTTTTGAACTCACTCCCAAACTCCAATGTTTTAATCAACTTATAGAAAATGCAATCATCCTCATGCATATCCCAAAACAGATACAACCAGAAATAGTCTGTCTCTTTAATTAACATGGTACTTAAAAAAAAAATCCAAATCTGATTTCCAGATGAATCTGTTTAGAATGATAATTGAATTTTGGGTGAGTCATCAATCAGTAGTTCTGCTTGCATAATCAGTGAATATAACGCCAGTGTGAGATTACATTTGCTTCTTATGTAAGCACCGCGTGTCCTCTGAATTTTCTCTGTATTGGATTTACTATGAGCGCTGAAGCTGCACTGCTCATTTGTATGTGCCTCGTGTTTTGGCGTGGACCCTGTATACCTGATGGCGTCAAAATAAAAGCTCCTTACTCTGCACTCCAAATCTGAAAATAATTATTCTCCGTGACATCTGGTGAGCAGACAGTCACTCCCCATATTATTCAGTGGCCTGAAGTATACTACTGCTTTTATTCTCATTTTTGTTTCGGAAATCCTTGTCTCAGAGAAGCAGGGACCCTGAACTCTTGCCCACTCCATCTCACAGGTGTTCTGTTTCACTGTAAGATTTCATTATTAACGGCTGCCGATGTGTGGCTCAAGAGATGAATGCAAAGAGGACACTAGAAACCAGCTGTGCCATTTTGGCGCAACATCCGAGTCAATCTAAGTGCAAATGACTGCAGGTCAGGAGGAAAGAATCTGGACGTCGGCTCTTCGTCGCTCCATCTCCCTATCTCTGCTAGTTCTCTTCCCACACTAGTCCTTTTTTGGCAGCCTCTTGGGATATTAGGCAATAGACTTGTTTACTCCACCTTTCACCACATTGGTTCTTGAATTATTCATCTAAGCAGGGGGCCGAAGGGAGGGGACAAAGAGTGGGAGAGGGAGTGGGAGACGCAGAGAGAGAGAGAGAGAGAGAGAGGGGGAGGGCAGTGGGAGAATGAGTGAATTGACAGGATTTATACCTCCTGCTCTGTTAAATTGATTATAGAAATCTGATCAGCATCTCATATCCTGTGGCTCCTGCAGGAGAGGGCACAGTGTGCCTGCTTTGCTGAGATTAGCAGACCACCGGTTGACCATTATGCCTCAGCAGGACAGAGCTATTCAGAGCACTGTGCACATCGATGAAGCAGAGATCCTGGAAAAACCCTGGACCAAACATCCTCTGTATCTGTCTGACACATGTCGGCGATAGTTGGGCGACTGCTGCAAAAACAAGTCGTGCACAGATGCAGTGATTGAATGAATGAAGAAACATAATTCATTTACATCACAGTGGTATGCATATAGATTAATACATAAATAAAGAAGTATGACAAAGGAAGAAATACCATTGACAGCTACATTACAGTGTTTATTCATTTAAGTTATAATCAATGAACAACATCTGTTGACATTCTTACCTCTTTAATGCAAATAGAGACACTTCATTGTTCTAATGAAGTAAGACCAACTGAGCCAGCGTATTAATGTGTGTGCGTATGTACTGCCCCAGCAAGGCTGCAGCTGATGAGTTAGAGAGATGACCATGAGCTCGGCCAATAGCCTCACGAGCTGAAGTGCCGAAGTGCACCGAATATTAACACCAAGACTAACTACAGCAGTTTGATAGATCTACTGCCAATCCCCCAAAGCATGAACACTGGCTTCATAGAGTTTATGAGTGCAACTTCACACACAAACACAAACACACGCAGTGGCACACAGACACAAATGCATGTGTGTGCATACATAAACATCTCCAAACAGTAGCACTTTGTGGGCAGCACATTTGCATGAGGGCAGACACACATGCACACACAGCACACACACACACAGCCCATATTTCTCCTCGCTGTTTCACTGTCACATGCTCGTACAGCCACAGGCTGGGGTCAAAGGCTTCCTGACTGATCTTATTTTCCAGCCCGGAGGACTTGAGCTGAATACATTTGTGTTATTCATGTCGAGGGGGAGAGGGCATTTTGTATGTATGTGTGAGTTGGGAAGGGGGGAGGAAATCTGCATGGAAAGTGCACATATGTGGAGTGTGTGTACATAAGTGACGGTCAGTGCATGCAAAGGTTTATTTATGGATGCATGCCAAGAGCGGGAAGGAATATACTTCCATGTGTGCATTTGTGATTGACACCCAGTGAAAGATTATTTGCCAATCAATAACAATGATGTAATGTCAGTGTGTGAATGATGATGCTAAGATAATCTAAGTGTATGAATTATATAAGTGCACCAGCAGGTCACATATAGGACCTTGGCTGGATCTCCATCACACCCAAATCCATCATATTCCAAGCATGCAGACCTCTGTCACCCTTACACACACCCCCGCCATCCCTCAACCTCCTTCAGCTATCACACACGTGCACCACACTTCCACAGTTCAGGATATGAGTGGCTCAATTAAACATTTAAACGCTAGAGCTGTAAAGCAAATTGCTGGGATTCAGCAGGGCCGTGTAGCAAGTAAGTCCCGGGACATTATAGAAGGTGGCATGCGGGTCAAGTCCGCAGAGCCGTGCCGGGTTTTTTTTCACTCCATTTCCGCGTCAGCTCAGCCTGAGTTTGAGCATGTTTCAGCTGACACAGGCACTGGGATAGAAACACTGGAGCAGGATGATGGAAGGATAAGAGCAGAACAAAGGAAAGCAAATGAGGTAAAGTTTGCATAGAGGAGAGAGCTTGATGATTGAGAGCGAGGAGAACAGTAAAGGGTAAAAAAAAAAAAACACATCCAAATGTGATTCCCCAGCTGCTGGATCTTCTCTATTACTTCAAAGAGCGAGCATCCACACGCACATGCAGAGAATGCCAGGATTTGACACTCAACAAGACACATGGTTTTAATGTACAGATCCACATGCTGGCGCCTTAAACAATAATAAAATGTACAAATCTGCAGATAGTGTGAAATCCGGTTTCTGGTGGGAAAGCAGTTATAATCTCAATTTGTATTCAGTGAGATGCAGAGCTTTAATGTCAGTATTTCACGAGGATGATAGATCGTTGTGTTTCTTCTCATTAAACAATGCTCTGCCTTTATATTTTAACTTAGTATTTATTGTTTAAGATCTGTCATTTCTCCCACTAGTTTTTCAACCCAGGCAATTTACATTCTAATAACCTAATAGATTACAGTCATCAATTATGTTACTAGCCAGGCTTACAGAGGACGTGCATTTCTATGATTTCAGTGGGGAGTAGGGGTGGAGCAATGGTGTGATGGTGGCTTATTCGAAAACAGCAATAAGCATAGCATCTCTCTCTCTGTTTTCTAAAGCATTTTGATATATGATAAATTTCCATTTAGAAGATGACATTTGATCAGAGTTGAAACTAAATATTTCTTGAATACATAATAAACACATGATTTGTTGATCAGTTAAGCCAGAGCGGTGTCTCTGTGGAATCTGTGGGTTTCTAATACAAATGTGCCTCCACATTTGAATAAAAAATCATTAAACACAAACAAAAATAGACTGAGGCAATATTAAATATTGTTTGATTTTTTATTGACCATACACATAGCAAGGGAATCCTTAACTACAACCACTTTTAATTCAACATTTTCCCTGAAAAGTATTTTGTGATCTGTAAGTAAAGATTATTTTGTCACAGTACAGTCAGGAACAGTTGTGACAAGCTGAGCTATTGAATACTACTGTTCCTACTGCAAATATTTCTCCTCTCATTGTGAGTCTGGACTTATGAGACATAGAGCTGAACTTATTGAGGTCAAACTCCCAAGTACAGAGGTCTTGGAACACTGAGTATTGAGAAGGATATCGTACGTTAAAGGAGTATGGAATGAATAGCTGGGCATGCAGCTTTATCTTCTTTATTCACATGGATGAGTGGAGCTTGGACACATGCAGCCTTGCTTGGCAATGAGAAGAACCTGTAAAGAGGCAGACTTTTCTCACGTGGTTCTGAATCTCTAAAGTGTCTATTTTATCCTCCCTGTTTAACTCCCCTTCCTTCAGCGTCTCTCTAGGTAGCTGGGAGCCGCCTGGCAGGGGGATTCTGCTCACACTTGGCAGCTTAAAAATTTAATGAGACTTTTACTTTACACTTCATCCTCCCGTCTTTACAGCAATGGAGATTCTGCTCCCTGATATTCTGACAAGCCTAACCGGGAAAAACCTTGGAGATACACAAATGTGGCAATGGGTGCTAGCCGACAAGCCATACGATTCAGGTGCACTGAGGAGAAGCAGCAGGAGGGCAAACTCAGTGTATAGACCTCTTTGAAAAAAAATCTTTACAGGTTGTGTGATGTACATGCAAGAGTATGAAAGAGTATAACACAAGGCTTTTGTACAACCAGAAATGTTGTTGCACTCACAATAAACAGTGTCTACACTTATTGAAGCAGGCACACTCCAGTCTGATTCTAGATTGAAAAGAGTTTTTGACTGTAAAGCTCCAATTTAATATCCTGAGATTATGAAATACTGCCTTCCTCAAAGATTAGAGGAGCAGATCAGGAACAGTGAGAGGGAGTTAAAATATGCAACATGTGCAAGCACATCTCCTCTGTATTCTGGTCCTGCACAGGCCTGTCCTGCAAGCTCCCAAAGATAAACCTCATGATAAAGTTAATGATGCAGATCGTCAAAAGCTTGACTGACATAACTGAAAAACCCTGAACCTGCAACTATGCCAAGTTTAACCCTAATGTGACTATCAGGGTTTCCGCAGGGTCTTAAAAAGTCTGAAATGCAATCATCTGAGTTTTAGACCTTCAGGGAGGTTGTTTCTCAACGATAAAGATATTAGTACGCTTCTATTATTAGCTGCAATAAAACTACAAACAAGACCAATGTGCAACCCTAACCCTTCTCATCTCCTATTCACACTTTCTCTATCACACATCACTTATACACCAGCGGCACAGCCGTCAGGGGCAGTTGGGGGTTCAATATCTCTCCCAAGGACACTTTGGCGCTCCAAAAAAGTCCATGGAACCCCACCGTCTCTTCCTCTAGTTTGAGAGATGACATGGAGTTTCAAAGGATATTTTCTGGACTACTTTACCCCACCTTCAATTATGGAGACGTGTAAGTGATTCTGGGACTCTACTATCACAACTGATATTCTATTGTACATTATGGTCTTAAAAGTCTTGAATTTAACTCACAGAAAGCCTCAATATATGCCATTCTGCTGCAGAGACAGCGATACAGAAAGTGCATGTCTTTAAGATTATGTTGTTCCATCTATTGTTTCCATAAACGTCTCTCAGGGACTGAGGACAATTGTTGTCCTAGTGTAGCAGGATGGCACACACTGTAAGAAGTAAGACAATTAGCCACTCAGCTGACCGGAGTACACATGTCAGCCATCCTGACAGCCTGACAATTAGTCTGTCAGCCAGTTAGCGAACCTTCTACCCAACTAGGTTGTTAGTCAGTCAATCACTCTGCTAACTAGACAATCCACCATTTAGTCAGGCAGCTGACCTAACCAGCTGGCCATGCACCTACAACGCTTCAACCCTGTGATTCAACCAGCAGGCAAGCTGGGGGGAAAGGCTTGAGGGAATATTGGGAATTGTGGGGAGAGAAGGAAAGGAAGAGAATAAAATCTATACAATACAGTCAAAAGGTGTAGTGCCTTTGAACAGACATCTCTGTGGATGTCTTCATTAGCAGACATTCCCAGTTCCTCGGTATGTTAAAAGATCATCGTTACATTTGTCCAAGTTTAACTTCTGCCAGGGTTTCCCGCAGATCCAAAGACACCTAGAAATACCCCTTTAGCATTTTAACCCTCCCCCCAACCTTTAATCCGAGCACTTCACAAGTCACCGCTGCTATTGACAATCTTGCATCAATTTCATGGGGCCTCAAATCGTGACTGACACACAACCTTTCTACACTGTCAGATCAGAGTAATATTTCGGCCTTTTATATGGATCGATTGGCCAGTTTGGGGGCGCGGAGGGGAGGAGCGGCTGAGCACACAAAAGGTCAACTGCAGCGCTAAATCATTTGAAGATTCTTAATGAAGGGAGTGTGGCCGACACACCTGCTGGTTTCAATATTGGGCTGCAGAAGAGCGGTGTTAGTGTAATAGAGGGATGGATGGGTACAGATGGTGGAAGAGTGAGGTCAAAACAGAAAGAGGACAGAATGATGGGCAATTGTGCCAAAACGCAACATTTTCTTTGAAGAACACTTTCCCCAAGGGTCAATATCAACTACGGCCAATCATAGCTCTTATCTGAAATCATTGTAAATTGTAGACATATTAACCTTAACTGTGGGAAGTAGCACCAAGGTTACATACATGTACTGTAGCAGAGAGGACAACCTGGGGTGGAGGGGGGTTAAGTGTTTATGTCAGGCACAACAAGGATGCTTCGCCTCAAGTGACTTTGGAAATTTGTAAAACACTGATTGAAGGAATCTGCTACGAAACCGTTCACTCAATAAGTAGAATTGTATTCTTCACATGTCTGTGTTAGGTTCACACATTCACGAGCCACGAAATATATGGATCCGCTGAAATCATACAAATGTGTAATGAAGCAGCTAGAATGCCAAAAAGAAAAAAAGAAAGCATGCAATTAGAGGAGCTCAGTGTGTATCGATGTTAACACCAGTTGTTGTCGCTAATGAACGTGGCCTACTGAGAAATCTGTAATAATAATGAACATTCCTCATGCACTTGAATAGGATTTTAAAGCCATTGTTGATTGTCTGTCTCTAAATATATATTGAATATTAAATTATAACAATCCAGCAAGTCGCTTAAATCATTAAAAGACTGTTTCTTTTGTTGAATCACCGTTGGTGTTGAAGGATCTTGCAGTATAACTCTCACTTCTGTCTCTCCTCTTTTTTTATCTTCATCCCCCCACCCCCACTCAGGGTGCTTCCTCCAGCTTGGTGGTCAAGTTTGCCGACACAGACAAGGAGCGCACCATCAGACGTATGCAGCAGATGGTTGGGCAGTTTGGCATCTTCAACCCAGCCATCGCCCTCCCCTTCAGCACCTACAGCTCTTACGCACATGCGGTGAGTTGGAAATGGCAGAGTTAGAAACAGACATCAGATATTAAACAGATTAAGGTTGATTAGGCTTCTGTGGACACACACAATAGGTGATGAGATATTCAGTAGACACAATTAAGAAAAGAGTAACGTTTAGAATAAGAAACCACTCCAAGGGTTTCTGGATTACTGTTTATTCATTTTGTTTTTATCAAAGTTGTTCAAGCTGCTACTATATTTTTTTACAATTAATCAAATGACCATACATTCCTGAAAGATGTTGCCTAATACTTAATTATCATTCAACAGCCTCACGGCCTTACAGCTCATCGTTTCGGTTTCATGACTCACCAAATGATAGAGATACAAAGTTTGCAACTAGCTGGTGAACTGAGTGACTCTTTTTAACAATTGAAGAGCCAGTTATCTCTCTCAGTAGTTGGTGGAAATCAAACCACAGAGGATACTAGACTTAATGTATCAGTTTCCATAATCACAATCGTAATGTTGCTCCAGATACAAATCTAAAGTTTAAACTAAAAGTTAATAATATGATACCTTTGTGTTTACACCTTGTTTCTCATCCCAACAACCTTACCAACAAAAGTCAGCAAAGCTGTGTAGAATAGAAAACTTCCAACTTGGGAGCCATGGAAACAAACAACCAACTCATGGACTGCACTGAAGTAAAAATGTAAATGTATGCCAACATGTTTTTTTGAAGTGTAATCCTCAATGAGCTGATCAGTGATCAGTGTTGCAGTGGGGCAGCTCGTGTGTCAGAGCTCACATCACACGTGGGATTAACACACACACACATTTTCATACCTGCGCTTTGATCTGATTTGGTCCAAATAAGCACCAGATAATTAAATGTGATATCTGCCTCTGAAACCTGCAGTTTAAAACTTTTCCAGTTATTATTCCAGTGCACGCTAACTTTTTATGGGCAATTCTTTTCCCTCGACAAGTAATAGGTAGATATTATCATAAGTGAAAATGAGCTTTTCCAAACTCTCATCAGCAGCGCTCTGTGCTCCTCTGCTCTTCAGCAGCGCTGCCATGCCATTACACTCGCTCAGCTCGTAGGCACACACACATTTACAGTAGTTAGCATGTACCCTCCAACCCCTTCATCAGCTTCCCACTGCCCTCCCGCCCCCGCCTACAGACCCCCTCCCCCTCAGGGCATGGCACCATACACACAGCAGACCCCCGGCTCTTTGATGAGTTCAGTCAGCCTATGCAGCCGCTCTCACCATTGGCCCACCCTCCTTTGCCCTCTATCGCACTGATTCTCTCCCCTCCCCCTCCTATACCCCCTGGGCCCATGAGATGTTTAAGGGGCCACAGTTGACTCAGTACTCCACGGGCAACGTATCTGCACACCAACTTTCTTCTTCCCCACTGAGGCAGAGCACACACATGCGGAAGGAAACCACACACACACACGTGCACAACCCACTCGAAAGCAGGAAAAACTGAATTTAAGAAAAGCTTTCCATCCACCGTGGAGATGAAAACCTGGGCCTCTGTCACAAGACACTGCATAAATACACATAAACCGTATTTATAGTATTTATTTACCCAGACAGAGGAGCACAAATAATTTTTTTCCATCTTCTTATTTGGGTGTTAAAAAATGATATGTTTTTTCTGCTCCTAAATGTCAGGATTAATTGCTGACCTTAGCGAGGTCTGGGGGGGGGCTTATCCTTTTCCCTCATTTTCATATCACAGCCATGGGACCCAGTGTGCAATGTGCAAATTGACCATCCCAGAGTAATTGTGAGGCCATCTCTTGTGCTCTCTACAGTAAAACTCCCACCTTCATTACCATTCATGAAATGCAGCCCTTTTGCAGAAAATGTGGAGAGATGCAAATGTTTAAGGGTGTCTGAGGCAGTGGTGGTCTGCGGGGAGACCATTGTGCCCTGCTCAGGTTGGCCATGACTCTTATTTACTGTGGCAGAGACCCGTGTCGACTCATACAGACGCGCACAAGAGCGTACACACTCGCACACATGCCGCGCAGCAAATGTTCTCCCTCTCTCTCCATCTCTCTCTATCTCTCTTTCTCCCTTCTGTCTGTCTTATATAAACATATAATATGACAAAGAGCAAGATGATGCTAGGAAATTGAGTTCCGAGTGAAAGTAACAAGGGCACGGGGGATACTTCAACATTAGAGAGAATCAATTACCATTAAGGAGAAATTGTATGTGGTTTCTCGACACAAAGCTGCATGTGTCTGAATGAATGATGTTAGTGAAGGTGAAATTTTCCTTGCATTAGTATTATGAATCACAGACAGTGTGGATGCCATGTACCTGGATATAATAATAAATAAAGCAAAAAAACTCTGAGGCAACCTTGGAGATAAACTCGCTCCAACTTTGATGAAGTAATGAGAGCGCAAGAGGCAGTAATGGATTATCAGCAAGGGTCTTGTTTTCGTATCTAGCAAAAGACTTATTTAATGATCCAAAACAGTAGTTTGGTCCACTAGATACGTAATAATGTGGAATAAATGGAATTATTAGTTATCTTCAATGTGGGTGTCCAGCCTGTGCAGCGGTTCTGATTACGCTCCAGTCATTGGCACTGGCTGCATGCACATGGTGCCCTGCCTTGATTCCCCTGTAGCCACCAGGAATGTGCTGAAGTGATACTATGAATGTTTCTGTACGGCAAGATAAACTACACATATTCCCCCAAGTCGAAAAAACCTGCAGTGACAGAAAAAGGACTTTATCTCCAAAGACACACTACATGTTCGCCTACTCTTCATATCCACCGGCCAAGAGAAGAGGAGGTGGCATGGTATAGAATACAGACTTGGGGAGAGATGGTGTATATATAGCTATATCCAGAGAGTACAGTAAATGGTAAATTCAAAGAGCTACCTCTCCACCACAGCAGTGGATAGGATTATAGAGTTGAGCTGACAGCCAGTAAATTGGATTTTAGGAGAAGGAGGGGGGCTATGAACACAAATTGGAGGGATGCAACACTGACAACATGTGCCAAAAATGAGAAATGTGCCATTTTCGCGATAGACACAGACACTGGCGTGCTCTGACAGCATACATCCTATTTGCAAAAAGGTGATTTCATAAAACACAAGCCGGAGGAGAGCGAGCGAGCGTGATTCCATGTTTCATATCGGTGTTAGTGGTGAGTGATAATACTGTAGCTCTCCCATGAATCGCTGAATGCCAAGTAATAAACCCAGATTTTATTACCTTTCAGATTTCCTCTTTAAGACACAAACATTGTATTTGTGCACGCTTAGATTTGATTCCAGGCACTTCTCCTCTCTCCGTGTGAAGACAGCCATTTTGGCTTTGCTTGGTGTCTTTAAGTTGGAGGACCTACGTGCTGTGTCAGAGGGAGAGAAGTTTATCCAGTGCTGTGCCCCTCTTGCCTCCCTTAAAGATGCTGTAGGCTGCATGCAAGATGGATAAATGAGAGGAGAGAAAATGGTTTAACTCGGCGCTAATAGTGACAGTGTGTGGGTGGATGAGAGGGAAGATGATGACTGTAAACTCACATTAGGAAACATCTCCCCCTGTTGGAGGCACTCACATTTGAAATGGAGCCTTTTGCAACACAGGCCACATGAGAAATTATGTGAACAGATTACTGCATCATTTGGCTGTACAGTAAACTGCACGCACGCACACACACTCACTGGTACTCTTGATTTCCCCTGCATGTGTCTATACATTCTAACATGAACACACTTTCAATAGAGATGAAAAATCTTTAAATGTTTGCGTGGAAATACAACCTGCTAGCGTGGACGGGGGTTACAAATGAGGGCCCTCTGTTTTTAATTTTCCATTCTTTTAGTTCACCTCAGTGACCTACTCTCTCTCTCTCTCTCTCTCTCTCTCTCTCTCTCTCTCTCTCTCTCTCTCTCTCTCTCTCTCTCTCTCACTCTCTCTCTCCCTCGCTATCTCCCTCCCTCTCTAAAGCCGTCCCCGGCTGGTTGGGCTATAAGGGGTCACATGTGACAGAGCTGAGAGTCAGCGAGTCACAGAGCAGCGCTACAGAGATAATTGCCATGTGATAAAGAGGTGATTGCCTGCTGGCACCAGGGGAGAGTAATGCCATCAGGTTGCAATAAAAAAGCAGATGTCTGACACTAAATGAATGCTACTGGAGCCCAGGCAACTTTCTTTTGCTCCCTTTCATCTCGCGCTCCACTCTTTTGTCCCCCCCTTGTTTTTTTGTCTGGCTTTTTCTTCCCTCTCCTCTTTCTTTTTCAAGAGGAAGCAGAAAAGGTTGCGTCTGTGATGATGACGACTCAGCTGAGCTCATTCTCCACAAGAGACATTTGCTATCTGCTGGCTGGTGCATAAATAAAGAAGCGGGAATGGCTTTTGAATGTAATGCCTTTGAAATATTGAAAAAGAAGAGGAGAACATATATATATGTACGACAAGTAAAATGGAATGACTTGGAATATCGGTTTCAACCTAACTACTCTGCTTTTTGTTCTTTATTTACTTTTTACCAGAGCCAGTTTGCATTAACCACTGCATTCCAACATAATTACATGCTTGAGTTCCCAATTTGCAGCATTTTAATTTGGAACGAAGCATCAGCGGATGCCAGAGTTGTTATCCATGACAATCTGGCGGGTGGCATTAAGGTTTGCATTATAGAAGACATGCATTGGGAGAGAGGCAGCTATTCTGAAGTCACTAGGATACACTTCCACTCCATAAATATGCAAGGCCACAATGAATAGACTGCAGGCTTATTAGAGTGAAGTCCTCATTGAAAGGAAGGAGCAGAGGCCTAGAAAAGACAAAAACACAATGAGTGGTGTGACAGTGTATTTACTCTCTAACACCAGCGCAGTCCAACCTTTCATCATGAAGTCCAGCCCTATTCACATCTTAATAAGGGGGCAGTCACAGCATCGCCAAAGCAAGGGAGCCCCAGGTCCTTTGGACCCCTTTGTTTGTTTTTATGTCATTGCCTTTGTTTGGTTTCCTGTTTCCTCGCTGTCTGTCGCAGCTATGGCCCCTTAAAGGCTCAATTCATCTTATTTGGAAGGGAATGGATGATCCCCATTTGTCACGTTGATAAAATTATGCAAATGACAAAAGGCGTTAATAGATAGCAGTGGTGAGGCATGTGGCTAATGGATGAGATGCCAGTGTTGGGCACTCCACAGCGGGACAGTCGCTTTCAGGTTACCTGACAGGGCGACTGAGCGAAAATAATTGGCTTTTTCGTTGCAGGGTCGCCATGCAAATGCAAGCAGAGTGGTGTTCTATACGGCCACTGTCTCACAGTATCGTCATTAGCATTAGTGCCCGTGGCAGAGGAGTTAGATTTCTGCTTATATAAGTCAGTCTCTGGCCGTGGCCGTCAGCAGCTCCCCTGACACGGAGCAGCTATGCAGGTCCACATGGCTGATGGGCATCTACACTGCCAGCAAGAGATTATTGATTCCCCAAATAAACCCATTGGTTCACCAGCTGCAAAAAGCCATTGTACAATGATGGATTTTCTTCTGAATTAGGCATTCAGCAGGAGGTTTGCACAGGGATAATTTAAGCTGAGTGCAGAAACTCAAATAGTCTCCGTCGCTCTCCATGCTTGTTGTGCGTGTGAATTTGTGTGAGTGCAGTGCTGTGCAGCGGTGCATGGGGCCACGTCTTATGCATATGAATAAACACTGTGGGCTGCATTTGATGGAAAATTCTCACTCCAAGATAAGTAGAAATGCAGAGTGAATGAAAGCCTATTGATTTTATCTCTTTGTGGGACTATCCAATCGGTGGCTGCCACTGAACACTTTCTGACTCACAACGTACTGTATGAGCAACATGGCTTTGAATTATAATTGCCAGCTTTAATTGTTTTAATAGCTCAGTGTCTGGTTTTAGGGTCATTTCATCACCAATTGGAGCTCCTCAGTAATCACAGATAACAATGTTGTTTGGTAAAAATAATGTCTGTAAAGCTGCTTTTCAATCAGGGCAAAGACTGCGGTCATGTGACGATGTTCCAACCCCAAATGTATTCAGTTTGCTAAATGCCGTCTATTTTGGCAAAAGTAGCCTAGAGACAGGCCTAGTGGTTTTCCTGCTGAATTATAAAACAAAGCAAATTTTAAACGCTTGGATGAACGCGACGCTACGAGCGCCAATGATAACAAATACATCAGAAAAATTAAAAATGAGTCCAGGGAAAAAGAGAAGAGAGTGGGAGACAACTGTGGCATTTCTATACAGCCAAACAGAATGTTGTGAAGTTTGACAATTGTAAGGAAAAGGCATTTCAACTCTATTGAAAAGTTTGCCTGTTCCCTAAGCACGAAGATAATGTGCACATGTCAGTGCCTTGATTTGTATGAGCCCAACAGACAGCTATTAAATTGTTTCTGTAGCCGGTGACAAGCTTCCAGCTGAGAGAAGAGACAGATTCACTAAACATTGGTTGACAGGCTTCTTTTTTCTCCCCTTTCTTTTATTCTGCTCTACTTTCTATGTACTTCCCATGCACTATCCATCCATCAACCTCAAAATACATCCCTCCCTCCTCTGTTCTACCCTTGCTACATTTCCCTCTCTTTTCGCGCTCCCCTTCTCCCGTCTTGGTGCGACTCCTTCCCAACGTACTATATTTTCCATCACCATCTGTCCTCCCCTCACCTCTTTCTGCACCCCGCTCTCCCCCTCCTGCCCCCTCTCACACCCACATCGCACCCCTCTCTCCTCCACCCACCGCTCCGTGTCCCTCTTCTTTAGCTCATGCAGCAGCAGGCCGCCATCATGGCAGCAAGCCACGGAGGTTACCTCACGCCCAGCTTGGCTTATCCCGCCACACAGATCCACCAGATGGGGGCGCTCAACATCAACAGCCTCCCACCCACTTCCATGACCTCGGTGTCGGCTGACTTTCATCAAGCCCTGGGTGAGCACACACTTGTATTCCCTTTGCTCCTCCCCTTTGTGCGTGCGTGTTTTGTGTGTGTATTATTGTTTGCAAGGAGCAAGGTCTTGGTTGTGTTAATCTCTTACTGTAAGTGTGTAGATCTTATGTGTGTATTTGTACGTTCCGGTACTTTTCCTGTCGGGGGTCAATTTCTGTTTTTGATTATGTCTGTATTAATATTTGAATAGGGCAAGCTATAATATTTGTGTGTGTGTGGGTGTCTGCGTGTGTGAGCTTCAGCAAGGCCAAAAGCAAGAGTGCCTGCTTACTGGTAATCCAAAATTATTCCACTAGAGAAAAAGAGACTAAGATGGAAAAATACATTCAGTGGGATTTGCATGTTTATGTTGTTTGTGCATGCCGCAAATATTTGGGGATCGCGGTGGAGTCAAATGAGGAATATCAATAAGTAAGTTCACAGATAAGGCAATAATTTCCCCGTAGTATTTTGACCTTGTGCTTTGAAGCACTTGCGCATGATCTGCATGCGGTTGGTTTTGTTTTCCATAACAAACACCTCCTATGCAGATACAATACAGAGGAAAGAGAAAGACTTTGAAATTCCTACCCACTGCATAACATTTGCTTACTCAGCAGTGCTTCATTTTCCTTGAGACAGAGGAAAACTTCAAGATTCTCCACTCAACAAAAGCATGAGCCGAAATAAATAATACAGTATCCAAGTCTTTGTTGTGCTCCGCTCACCTACTTTGTCTACACTGCAGTATTGAGTTTTTAAGGTGATGACTTTGGTAACTTTAGACCAATCAGTGTATGGGAGAGAAAGGGAGCGAACCGCCATCAGTGCAGCAAGGCCTATTTAAACATTTCTTTCTAGCCGTCGCAGGAAACCAACATCTCGCTGCTAACTCGCATTCTCTCTGCGTTCTGGTTTATTTGGGGAAGAAAACAATAAGTTGATATTCTGTTCACTTCTCCATCCGTAGACACAAAACAGGACAGTTTTATGGTAAAATGCCTGTTCAGCCCCGTCTAACCGCTGAATAAAAATATACAGAACAGATACCCAACCCCTATTAACATTTTAATCAGGCATGTCTCAACCTGAAGCCAAATATGGATGTTAAACCAAAAGTGACATGACAGAACACACCAGTGGACTCGCGTGCTGTACGGGTTCAATGTAAAATTCTAAACACAGGGCAATACATCAAGAGAAGAATCATTTGTCACATATTCACAGTGATGTTTTCAGCGCAAAGTGTGCACTTTTGGGAGAGCATAATCAATCAGACAGTGATTAAAAGAGGAGCTCAGTCTTGCTGAGAAGCTCTTATTTTGACGGGTGAAGCACTGACGGCCAGGCAATTCACGTCTTTGTGTTCAGTATGCACACCTGTATTTTGCAACACAATAGTGCTGATGAAAGACAGTGCAACTGTTCTGCAAGGGACCCGATCTATGGGTGTGTGAGAGAGTCGTGTCCTCCAGCCTTGTTGCATGGTTTGCTCTGCCTGTTTATCTATTCTAAACTGTTCTCGAAAGCCCAAATCAGTGAAAGTAAATATTTCAGGATTTTGATATTTTGCTCAAGCTTAACAAAAGAACTTGTTCGGGGGAAATTTAAGGCAATTTCACATCAGTTGGCATCGCATACAGCCCTGGCTTAGGCATGGAAAAAGATGTTTACGCCTGTGATTCAGAGACAGAAAGAGGAAGTAGAGAAGGGAGCGTCTGTGAGCCTGTGAATCTGATGTGTGTGAAATGGTGCCATTTATCTGCTTTCGGACATGATTACCTTTTATTATTGAATTTAATATATTATTAATCCTTGAGAGAAAGCATGGCTTCCTTGAATTTTCAAGGACTGTCATAAATATGAAATGTTTTAGTTCCCATTTCTTCATTCATTAATTTGACTGTAGCTGCCAGCAGCTGCAGGAGTGCTAGTCTGGCTTGCTGCTTTGGTATACACAGATATTCTCTCTCTCCTTCACACTTGTGGCTATGACTTATTTAGAGTTCATTGAAGGAATACATAACATTACTGGCAAGGCTGTCTGTATAAGTAGGCCAAGAGACTCTGACACTACTGAGAGACTGTAGGATGTCTACCACGAATCAGTGGAATAATTCATTGTAATATCAGAATCTGTTTTAGGGTATGGGAGCAGAATGCTTCTCTGCTCCGACAGAGGTTTAATTCATGCATTAAGTTATCTCATCAAACAAATTTGATCTCAAAACAAATCTTTGAATTCTGAAATTTTGCAGTTGCATCAAAAGAATCAAATAAAAGGTGGAAAGGCCAATGTCCCCTTTCCCAAAACAAGAGCGTTTAGCCACTGATAGCCACACTACCGCCTTCCCAAACTACACATGGTGCTCTGCATTAACATAAACCTCCAATCACAGGTTAATAGATGAAAGAACCTTCCTATCCTGAGGTAAACGTGTGACATTAATCCTCCTATTTGAACGATCAGTATAACCTCTGCAGCATAAAGACTTGTTTGTGACAGCGAGCTGAGGTACAGAGGTTTGGAGGTTAAGGGTGTTACTCTGAAAACAATGAGACATCCATTTGATCAACAGATGCAAAGCATTTAAGCTTGATGGTGCATACGCCGTTTGCCAGATGGTTCAGCTGATTAGAGCATGTATCCTTACAATGATGCATGATGATGCTTTTTGAAAATAATGTTCACCAGGTGCCGCTCCCTGAGCGCTGCTGAGGAAATAAAAGTTGAACAAAACAAGGGAGAGAGAGGGAGAGACAGACTATCAGCAAGAGAGAGAGACAGAGTGATAAAGAGGGTGAGAAAGGAGAGGGAGGGAGAAACGGAAAGAGATCAGCAGATCCCGCTGAGTGTGTGTGTGGTGGGGAACACGGAGTGTCAAAGATGCTTTGTTGGGATTTGAGAAGTGTGTAATCAAAGCCACTCTAATGTTCTGTTGCTCGGTGCTACTCTTCACTAAAGACGTACACGCAGAAGCACATATTACACAAAACACTCTGCAGACGCTCCACATCCAGAGGCAACCCACTCACAGACACATGGAGGTGTTTTAACATCCTCGCTGGAGGGGAATGATTGATGTGGAAGACTTCCATGGTGACAAACGCCATGGAACTAATGAGCTGTTCGACATAGTGATCTCTCTCAGTATGTGCACCTGTCCTCCATGGATGACGCGTCATACATGTTATACACACACTGTGTATTTAATGTCTAATTGTACAACAAACAGGTGTTGAAGGCTGATTTCCAGCACAGTGTCACATCCAAGTTACTTGAATGAAAACACAGCTCTGTAGTGTCTTGAGAGCCAGATGAAACACCTGTGTGTTTTAAAGGATGGTGTGACCTCCAGCTTACAGCTCATCTCTTAACTGCCGTTTCTTTAAGACTCGACTCCTCCCAAAATGAATTTTACAATAGATTTATCTCCAAGGGCAAAGATATCAACTTTGAGACATGTCCTGTAGCACAAAGAGCCATTGTCTCTCAGATATCAAATCCCCCTCTTTCAGTTTAAATGAGGCCTATTGCATCAGAATCTCTACAAATCCCAGGAGAGGAAAGGAGCAGCTCTGTGACAGTGAAAGGTTTCCTGTCCCTGCTGTGTGCAAGCTACTGCCAGAGAGCACAGCTGCAGTCCTCGATCGGACCAAATCTGGTCCGTCTGAGCAGAACTGAGGACTGCACGAGCAGCACGGGCTAGTCCATCTGCTCTGTGCAGGATTGTGAAAGGCTGCAACAGTGGTGTGGTCAGTGCATTGTATGTACATTGGCCTCAGGAGTGGAGCAGACAGCACGAGACCATGTGGAAGTGGCTGTATTTATATGGTGGTCGTTTTAATACCAACTATAACAAGAAAATTACATGTTTTATAATTATTGTGAGTATCTCATAAAATGCGATGTATATTTCATTTAAATAGATGAAGACCTCCATTGTGTTGTCTCTCCCTCACATATTTCTGGGAGAGGCTTTTCCGCACTGAAACAGGAGTTAAGAGGAAACTTTTGTCCAATGAAATCTTGAGATTGGAAGGAGACGACGCGATAGGCTAGTAGCAGAGCCTGGCATATGGTGGAGGGAACATAGCTTGGAGGTCTACTATCACTGCATGAAAAGAAGCGTTTGTGTCAATCTGTGTCGCAGAGAAGTGTTGGCACATCCTTCGGTTAACGACTTTCACACGTATCTGCAGGCAGCAAAGGAAACGCTCAGGGTTCCTGCAGTTGTCAAGCCTGTGAGCTGTTGAGATTTGACCCCCCCTGCTCCAACTCCTAGAGGACGCTTTCACATGCAAATGACAATGCTCTGAGCTTCACAAATGCAAATCAGTTTCCCTGAGAGCAGATAACACCAATGTGTAAGAGGCACCAACAAACTATCTGGCTGAGTAAACCAGGCTTAAAATAAATATTAAACCTGAAATTTTAAATTGTTCTTAAGTAAGTAAGTGTGCTATAATGAATTATATTGTATACCACGAACAAAGGTCAATGCAGTCAAAAGAAATGAAACAATGCACTTTATTTCAAATTTTTATTGTCATCCAAAACAATCCTAAATCTCAACAACTGTATAGAGTGGCATGATTACAGTCACTTTTTCAATTGTGCTGGTTAAATGCACAGAGGAAGTGTAAACCACACCTCTACCAGCAAATAAATGATGCTGGGTATGATCATCTGTGTCCTGTAAGCTCCAAACTTCTACTGGCTTTCCATAAAAATATCTGTCCTCCCAAAATACTGGCATCAAATTCACATGTCAATGGCAAACTAAGCTGTTCCATGAATTATAAATGGTACCTTTTCACCACTACTTTCAAAATTGCTATGAAACATTCATTGATTTAATGATTTATTTTTTCAGTGTAATATTTAATCCCCCATGGACTGCACAGTGACAAAACACAGCAGCCGGCTGTTTGGATACAACATACATCTCCACTCAGTTTGATTATTATTTTAAATATAAAGGAGACACAATATAGAGCTTAAATTCCTTCATAATTTGAACTTCAATTGTCTAATTGTTGTTATTAAACTTTCTCAGTATTCCATTAAAACAGTCAACACTTTTATCCAAAGCGACTTACAATAAGTGCATTCAACTATAAGGTTACGAACACAGAACAGCATGAGTGAATCATGTGTGTAAATTTACTAAACACCACAAAAAATAAACCTGGCCTCAGTCAAATACTTATCCCACGAAGTAACCGCTGCTCACGTCACCCGCTCGCGTCATCAGCTGATGGACTCGTCCAATCAGAGCCTCGTAAACGCCGTGCAGCAGCGTCGAGTGTCCCGCAGACAGGAAGCGGGTCGTGTTTAGCTTGTCCCGTACGAGTGACTCTGTTCTCGGGGTAAATAACTTGCTGAAGTTGACACGACGCTGTTCCCTGGAGGAGAAGATGAGTGCGTGTGGAGGCAGAGCCGCGGGCCCGGTGTGGACGAGTCGAGGCGGAGAAGACGGGCGCACAGTCCCTGAGTTACGGTGAGCTAGAGACGCCATGCTAACCACTAAGCTAACTGGTACATCTGAAAGCATGTCCGCCACTCTTTGGGATAGCGAGAAAGTTGCTAAAATACGAATACAGCATCGAGTGCTGGAGCAGATCTAGTGCATGTGTAAATATGTATGAATTACTTAGATGTAACAGTTTGTTCTCGTTAAGTTTTTTCATCAACGTGACTTTTTTCTGTATGTTTTCACAGCCTCAGCCCCCCCCCACACACACACAAACAAAGAGGCGTTAGGCTGAGACGCTGAAAGTCCGGATTTAAAGTGCAGAAAATTAAGCCATTGAATGTAAGTAACTGTTTATGAATTGTTTTGGTGTTTTTTTGCTGTGGATCTTCCAACGGTGATGCAGCGCGGCTATTTCCGTTTATTAATAATAAAGTCATGTTACATGTGGTGTTTTCCAGCTGCCTGTCCATGACGTACAAAGACACACTATGAGCCAGTATGATCCGACCAGACCTTACATCAGCATTGAGGAGTTGTCGGAGAAGAAAGAGGGTAAGGTTATATTCATTAAATAATTTTCCAGTTACATGTAAAGGTGTATGTTGTCATTGAACTGTGCTAATTTTACTGAATGTGTTTACAGCTGATTGAAGCGGGACAGATGACATGGATCCATCCTTCCACAGCCAGGAGCACACCGACCTGTGTCCCACACTTCATATAAGACTGGAAGCTACACTGGATCTCACAGCTACACACCACAGACGTCTACACACTGGAGAAGATTCAGACAGTCCCACAAAGAAGTCATGACCCAGAGGCTGCAGAGAAACATTTCAAGCCTCACCTGAGATTTTGTACAATATTTTTGCTGTATGTAAATAAAGCTTTCACTCCACATATACCTTGTTCACATTTGTTCCCTGTACAATATGTTCACCTATAGCATCAAGCATCACATGAATGTTTAGTTTTAATTAACTGCAGTGCTTTTGGTAAAGGCTTACTTATAAATAATAATAAATATTAATATATACATTTTTATTATAAATATTGTGTGGGAGGGGCTTACCCCACGTGCGGAATGCTGTGACCCCACGTGTGCACTGCAATGACCCATAAGGTGACCAATAGCAACACTTCTACCAGCCAATCACGAGTGACATTAGTTTCAAGGGTCTGTGGTTTCCTCCAATGGTGAGTAGAGAGAGGTTCTAGCCAGCGGCTGGACTCCGATTCATATGCTAATTAGATCACACGTCGCGATCGGTCCGCGCGGCGGCGCGAGCCCCCCCGGGGCTCTCTCCTTTGTTCTCCAAATCCCCCTTAAGGTCCGCAAACGCCGATAGACCCACCTTGTCTTCACTGGCGAACGCCGAGGTAACATCATGGAAACAGTTGGTTACAGCAGGGGATTAGGCCTGTCCGTAGAGGTTCACTGTGACAATAATACTGCTTTTCGTCTAGTGTATTGGGTTCGCATCAAGAGAAAACCTCAACAGCAGGGAAAACAAACATTGTCCTGATCCACTCCAACAGTTTTTAGGGTTTGCTTCTGAATATTGGGAAGCAGGTGAGTATTGATGGGCACACAGAGATACTGCAGACGTGGGCTTTATAGATTGTGGCTCAAGTCAGTGTGGTTGCATTTTTAGAACCTGAGCAGTTTGCCAATCCTAGAGACTATCACTGACTTTAGATGTTAAGGGTAATAATAATATTTCTCCATTTGCCCATGTAACTTAACTCTAAATGCAAGGATGTAACTTAGCTGTACAGAGTTGTATCATTAGCAAACAACTACATTCTGACCAACATTAGGTCAGCTGAAATTTGATTACCCCCCCCCCCCCAATTGCTCACTAACAATACTAACAATAAATAAGACAATCTGTTGAGTTTCTTTATTTTCTATGCTTTTGTTAAGTAGGACACAATGTGCTTGAACAAGGTATAATTTTCAAAATATATTCAAGGATGTGTTGCTTCACTCAAACCTAAATTAAACAGTAAAAAGTAATGTGCATGTTACTGAATCAGGACTTGTGCATTGATGTTGGACATAAAGATCTGCCCCTGATGAATAGATGTTCAATTTTAAGATGAGTTAAAGCACCCATTCTACTCTAATTATGCATTGAATTTGAACAAATTACAGTTAAGATAACTTCCAGCTACATCACCAAGCTTCAGGTTTCAGGGACTTTAAGTAGAATGAACTTATAGCTCCCACAAGATCCTCTACCTAAAACAGAATATTATTTGCATTGACTACTTACAAAATTGCACTTTGAGGAGCCTTTGAATGTTTAGAAATGTGAGTGGCACAAAGTGAAGCAAGGCACATTATTTCAGAGTCGCATTCATTTCTTTGTGTCACATTTTATTTGCTCAAACGAGTATTTATCTGTAATCTAAGGGACAGATTTCAAAGTTTCACCTTTTTAAAAAATATATATATTCAACTTGCTTTTGAAAAAGCTTCCCTTCCCATATTCAGATTTATTATTCATCATTTCACAAGCAGACAGGCATTTTCTCTGAGTCAAAATGCATGACATTTTAAATCAGTTAGATGAAAGCATCTGTTTGGACTGCTTATTACTTGCTCCAGCGAAAGACAGTCCTCATGCTCATAATGACTGCACTCACCAGTATGGGTATAGCATTCCTCCTTGATTTGAATATATAATTAGCATAATAAATACTTCTGTCGCATGTGAAGACTTCTTCGGCGAAGGCAATCATCGCAAGAAGCAAATCAACAGTTTTCCCCCCTCTAAGAAGCATCCTGCGAGAATATCAATGTAATTCTCCTTGCAGAACATAAACCTATGTGACACACACATATGCATATTATTTAGCATTGCTGACTTCTATTTTTTATAGTAATAACAGCTGAGAAGTGATAGTTAAGTGCTCGCTGTATAGAATATGTAATCCGCTGTCCTGTAGCCTCATACTCAGCCACGGCAGAGTGAGGAACAACATGTCATTATTACAGGCCCAATACACACAGTGCAGGCTGACAGCCTCATGTATATCGGCACTGTTGTGTGTGCATTGTAAACAGGCTATGAATACAATTTCCCACAATGCAAGAACTATATGTCCACTGAGGTATAAAATGAAAATGTCTTGTTATTTTCTAGTTCAGGACAGTAGGAAATACTTCCCCATCTCAACTGAGAAGAATTTTCAGGGGTCTGCTCGTGTCGGATATTGGGCCATCGTGGCAGCGAGGATAAAGATGATGACTAGGCCACATAAACTTCTTCCTCATGTAATCATTGTTTTATTGGGCATGGTGTTGCTTATTGTCTCCTCCTTGTATGCTGACCCCATTCTTTGACCCCGCACATGTACAACGCAGCTGCTGGGATCATTTTCAGCATTCGCTTTAGTTAAGTCATTAGGTGTGAAATGTTTCAGAGCAATGTTTGTTTTTATTACACTTATGATTCTTAATGCTTATCCCCTGCTGTGACATTTCTAGTGTGATAACACAACATGAATCGGTGGTCCCAGTCTGTTACCAGCGTCACGTGTTCTCCTCTTCCACAGATGTCAGGTCCAACTGCTGACCCCAGATCTTGTGTAATTTCATGTACGGGGTCTGCACAACCTCCTACTCCTACCTCAGCTACTCCTACCACCGCTATAACTTCGACACATACGTAGACACAAACTCCCAAGGCACTGCTAAGCCTCGGAAAATGAATTTGCCTGATGATGGAGAGGGTGCATTATCTGGCGGTACAGTAGAGTGCGTGTGGCCCAAGCAGACTAGCTGTCTCTAGTCCTCAGAATAGGAGCGGCAGTCTCCTGGGTCCTGGTAGGAGAATGGGCTGAAGCTGCAGTCTAATTCATCACAGCTCCCGAGGAAACAAGCAATTGTGGGGAGGATTCAAAAAAAAAAAAAAAAAGAAAGAAAGAAAGAAAAAAGGAAACCAGTGCAAAAGACACAACAGCTCTCATTGGACCAAGGCAATTCCCCTGTTCGCCGCAGCAGTCGGCCTGACTGTCAGCTTCCTCATAACTTAAACGCTGAGGCAGGGAGAGGACGAGGGGAAGAGAGAGGTGAGGAGAGGAGAGGAGAGGAGCATTCCCTTATGGATATGTAGGAGGTATTACTCAGTGGTCGGAGTGGTGATGTGCAGCATATTTACTGATATATTAGCATACATTTCAGCACACGTTATGGGAATATACTGGGTGTGATTGTTTACCCTATCTGGACCACCTCTCACAGGGGGTTCTTTACCGAGGCACCAGATTGTGGGGATATGGCATGCCGGAGGGTTCCGTGACAACCTGGGCTTTCTGTCCAATCAGGGCGAGGGTTTCCAGATTGAGAGGTGGTCCTCAGGGGAGCCGTACTTCAACAAGCTTGGATGCTTTGCCACGGAGCAGCCGTTTTAGAGAGACCATCACGCAGTGAGACTCTGCTCAAAATGGGTACTTTGACGTTCCCGGCATAATTGGAAACACTTTCGAAGGAGGGTCCTTTTAAAATGCATTGAACAAGAGAGGACAGGGAGCATCCAATTTCGATTCCACTCATGAACCTTCCTGCTGCTGCCTTTCAGGCGTGTACCATATATGTTATGACCCACCCATTTGTCAAACTGCCAACTGTTGTTATTTTGTCTTTTTATGATGTATAAAAGTAAGAGGCATCTTTGTGTTTTTCCTACCTGCTCATTGAAGCAAATCTCCATCTGTAATCCCCTGCTATCTAGCCCAGATCTTCTATTTTTTTCCCCCTCCCTCTCAGAAGTTGCATAGTGGTTTCATCATCTTGAGCAGTGGGAGCCAGCAGGGTATCGCACAAACACTACAGACAGGCTCATTTTTCACAGGTTGACTTCCCAGCTATCCTGCAGGATGTGTCACAGCAAATGGCAGATATGTGACAGACTCACGTCACAGCCGTGTCCTTGCATTAGAGAGGAGATGCATGGGAGCTTCAGGTCACGAGCCTTGTGCGTGCGCTGTATTTGATCTGCTTGTGCGAGTGTGTGTGTGTGCAAGTCTTTAGTTTCTGTATGCAGTGGGGAAAGCATTTCAATGTGGACACTTTGTCTATGTCCGGACAGATTATAACAGCATCATGTAGAGCCACGCAGATGGAACCCTCCTGATCCGGTAACAGCAGACCTTTCTTTTTTCCCCCGCCCCTGCAGGCCTCAGTTCTCCACCAGCCAACATCACCACCTCCGCCGTGCCCAGCCTGGTCACGCCCCTCGTCAACGGATTCACCGGTATCCCCCATCAGCCCAACGGACATCCTGCCGTGGAGGCCATGTACACCAATGGCCTGCCGCCCTACTCCACCCAGAGCCCCACCGCTGCGGACACCCTCCAGCAAGCCTTCACCGGAGTACAGCAATACACAGGTGAGAGGCAGGAACACTCTGTAAACTATGCTAAGTTTACAGTGTGAGACTGTTGATATTGTTGGACCGTAGACCATAACATCACAGTGACTTTGATTACACGTTATGTTTGTGTGATCGACCTCAAGCATCCTTGACACCGTTCTGTGCGGGATCACTGCTTTAACACCCCCCCCCCCCCCCTCCTGATTCTCCCTCCCTCCTTGTCTCTCTCGCCACCTCTATGCAGCGATCTACCCGACCACCACACTGACTCCCATTGGCCAGACACTGCCCCAACAACCCCAGGTCATCCAGCAGCAGCAGCAGAGAGAAGGTGAGGGTGAGAGAACATTATTACTTTTGCACTTCATACATCTCGTCCTGTGTAATGGATATATAAAGAAGATGAGTATGACGGACCAATATTGCCTCTACATTGAACACTCACCTCATTCTGTGAAACACATACATAAAGGATGTGGGGCTGAGAGAGGACTATTACTTTAGCGCCGTACACATCTCATTCTCTCTAATAGATAAATAAAGCCGAGCGGCTGAGAGAACAGTATTACTGAACGCACTTCACATCTCATTTTGGGCCATAAAGCATAAGGATTAAAGAATAATGTTATTACAACATAATGTATATACAGTATGTATCTTGAAATTAGGTTATACATTATCTGAAATTGCCCATGCTTCTTTTTATAAGCAGTAATAAAAGCTTGTATCATCAAATTATTAGCTGACAGAAAATAGCAGTGTAGCCCAGATAGATAAAATTAATGAATAATATTGTATAACTACAATGTCACTCAATAGAGTTTATACCTCTGCCAAGGCCCACATTTAAATTCACTAGATGGATATTTGTATTTAGATCTGCCCTAATTTGTACAAACTCATAAATATCAGTACCCTTAACATGTCCGATTTTTGTCATCAAGATCAATTAATTATTCTCTGGGAAATATATTGAAAAATACACAATTTTAAAGAAAGTGAGAACAAAATGTCCTGGTTCCATCCCCTGATCCTGATCTGCACCAAATGTCATTGGGTTGCTCCGTGGGTCATGTCCCACCCATCCACAAAATGTAATGGAATTCAGTTGAGTAGATTTTGTTAAATCGTGCTAACAAACAAACAAACACAGATGACAAAGAACCTCCTTGATGGAGGTAACTACAATGGCATGTAGAAAAGTAAATGTGACAGCAAGATGAAACGTTCCTATTCATTATTTTGTGTTCAAGAACATTCATTTGTTATCACTGACAATGTCACAGACATCCTGGAAATCTGCTTCTTTTCTCTTCATCTAATTTAATTATCTCTCTCTCTCTCTCTCTCTCTCTCTCTCTCTCTCTCTCTCTCTCTCTCTCTCTCTCTCTCTCTCTCTCTCTCTCTCTCTCTCTCTCTCTCTCTCTCTCTCTCTCTCTCTCTCTCTCTCTCTCTCTCTCTCTCTCTCTCTCTGCCATCTCTCTCTCTGTCTCTCTCTGTCTGTTCTCAGGTCCCGAGGGCTGTAACCTGTTCATCTACCACCTGCCACAAGAGTTTGGAGACAATGAACTCATGCAGATGTTTTTGCCCTTCGGCTCCGTCATCTCCTCTAAGGTCTTCATGGATAGGGCAACCAACCAGAGCAAGTGTTTCGGTGTGTAATTCTCTAACTTTCTAGCTGACTTTAACGACTTCTGAACAGTTTCACTAGAAAATGCTATTAAATATTTTTTTCTTAGTGTATGCTCATTCTTCCTTGTGTTTTTTTTTTGCATTTCACATAAAGATAAAATGATGGCAGGTCGAGGGGCACAAGTCTCCAGAGAGACAAACGGGAAAATCAGCAATGTGCCTTTGTATATTTTACATATAATTGAACTACAAAAGATCAGACTGAGACTGCAAAAACTCTTTTTGTGTGTGTATGGGTGTGTGTGAGCGTGCATCTGTGTGTGTGTGCATGCATCTGTGTGTGTGTGTGTGTGTGTGCATGTGTCAGAGCCCTGACTGACTGACCTGAATTTGCATCTTGATGACAGTTGTGTTTTGGTATCAGCACCGCGGAAAAAAATATGCTGAGTACATTGTAGCCAAACTCGCCATGATGCAGTCGATCACAGTCCGTGTCCTTGTTTCTGTTGGCAGCTGTGTGACCTGGAAACCTTGAGGTGCTGTATCAGCATCAACATTACCGTTCTGTAACCCCAATATCTGTCAATACCCTCACTGCGGAGGCTGATTTACACACCGCCACACCGCCTTGTCCCATTTAGCTCTGTCAGCCTCCACACACCAGGAAGCTGCAGGGCTTATAGAAAGTTTGAGCAGGCAGGCAGAGACGTCAGGGGGAAAGGAAGGCAAAGGACAATTATGGATCAGCATTTGTTTTCACTTCAGGGAACCACAGAACCCTAGGCAGAATTGATCGCTGATCCTGAATCCCTGGGGGGACTTAATAACATATAAATTCATGAAAGAAAAGCTATTTGCAGTATTGACTTATACACTATGCATTTACAACATAATGTTCGGCCTGGGGAAGGAGGTAGTAAACTGGTGTAATTAATCTAGAAAAGAGGAAGAGAGGATAAACTTGGATTGATGGTGTGCAAAAGACTGGGAATCACAGAGAAAGAGAGGGAGCACACTTGTAATGTGTGACAGGACTGAGCTGAGGGCTTAGAGCTGTAAGCTTGCATCACCTCTCCATCTCATCTCTGCTCCCCAGCTCGAATGTGTTAACCCGATGGTGGGTTAGGAGGTCACCTCCTTCTCCCTGCCTCCGTACTTTCTTCAGACTTCCGCTCTGCCCCTCTCCAAGCCGCCCAGGCTTCACCCTAATGGGCCGACTCCGAGCCAAGCAGGCCAGCCAGACATTTCCCCCAGGTGGCTGTGGACGTGGAGAGACTCATGTTTTTCTGCTTTTCGTGGGTCATCGACTTTTCCTAATGACACCACAGACACAGGGGAGCGCATCAAGCGGAGACACACTCCACTGCAGTTTCTGGTCACTGGATTCTCGAGGCTTTATTTTTACACATGATGGAAACAGGATGTTCAGCATAGGTTTGGGGGGGGGGGGGGGGGCATTTTGGGGAAATGCTCTGAGGGGTTTTCGTGTCTGCAACAGACTTGTCTCCTCACGATGAACTGTGTTTGCTCTTGTTTCACTTGAACTACTTTCATTCATTTATGTATATTGAGCTTCCTACGGGTTAAAAAAAGATATCCTGATGAGGATATGAATAAAACAAAGAGCAGATATTTAGAGGGATGACGTGGTCACTACACTGGTTGGTCTGTGCTATCAAGCTCTTTTACAGAAAGCACCTGCAAAAGAGAACCAGTCAATTCGAAAAATGACAGATGTTGAAAGATTAAAGATGTTCTCTCTGCTTTTGTCAATAAGTTTCCTATTTCCTTCTGTCTATTCATTACAAAAGCAGCATTTAACTAGAATGAATTGGGTTTTATTCCTGCTTTAAAATCTCATCTGTCTTACCTTTAAGATTCAGCCTCTGTTTTTCTCTTCCTCTCAGAGGGACCACAGAGCAGTTTGATGTTACATCTCTTCCAGACAAAAGCTGTCAGCCAGGAGACAGCGCTCAGACAGTGATGCTTTTAGACAGTAACCTCCTCACACATGTTGCACTCAGAGTCCCACCATCCTCTGTTATTTTAGCTGGAACTTAATGAGAGGGTGTGCAGCAAGAAGCAGAAATCCATTTCTAACACTTTTGTTTACACGGTGGACAAAACTGAATGCTTTTAACTGACAAACTGGAAAGATTTGTTTTGATAACAAATTTAAAGCAACTTGTCACAGGCTCTGAGGATTCTGTATGGCGCAGCATGTCTCAACAGCGCCATCTAGATTCCTTCAGGAGACAGACATGTAGACCATGATGATCAAAACCTATTTTGCAAAAAATGTCATTTTTTAATAATTAAATAAATTGTCACTTTAGTCATAATTTGGAAATTCCTAATCTCCTTATTCTCATTAAAGTGAATTATTTTGTGTCTCCTCACAGGTTTTGTGAGCTTCGACAACCCTGCTAGTGCACAGGCAGCTATTCAAGCGATGAATGGCTTTCAGATCGGGATGAAGAGGTTGAAAGTTCAGCTAAAGAGACCGAAGGATGCCAGCCGCCCTTACTGACACAGCCTACCTTCAGTATTCATTGCAGCAGCACAGGTGAGTGTCAGTGCATCACTGCTTCAGGATTTGGTTCCTCAGCTGGTTTAAAGAGTGTCTGTTGACTCTCCCTGGCGTGTTGAAGGCCAGACTTTGTACTTTCCTATGCTTGTGATGGCCTGAGGAGCTACAGCTTTTACCTCTGCCAGGGAGGTCGTTTGTTGGTTGGTTTGTTTGTTTGTTTAGCAGCAGGGTGAAGAAACAAGTACTAAATTGATTTTCACCGAAGTTGGAGGATAGGCCAGGGAGGAGGCCGTTAAAGTTTGATGGGGATCCAGTGCCAGAATTCTTTTTAATCACTTTCCTATCTCATTGAGAAATTATGTTTCACTTGAAATACAGTCTGGATATGAACATCTGACAAAATAATGATCGTGTGGCCTTGACAATCCAGACACTTTTTTTCCTTCATTATAAAAATATATGAGAACTTATATATATATATATATATATATATATATATATATATATATATTATATATATACTGTATGTGGTTGTGATAGTAGATGGAAAAACACAAGAAAATACTGCAGATCAAAAAAAAGGGATCATGCAAACTATATATAATTTTCAAATCAATTAAAAGTCCACCAACATATTCACATTTATTGTCGTCTTATTATCTTCGTCTGTCATAGATGCACTCTTCCTAGTGCTAGGCTAGTCTTAGATACTGCAACTACAAAATATCCTGTATGATAAGTAAATATAAAAATAAAGCCCCCCAAGGTTGTCCGGAGCTGTAGAGTCTGCAGACACTATAGAAGCTATAAGAGTTGATTTCATATGCAGCACAGCGGGCATATTAATTATGGAAAATTCTGTCATGGTGGTGATTGACAAAGATTGATTGTTGTGCCAGTGTGGGTTAGCTCTCTCCAGACCATTACGCTGTTCTAATAGAGCCATATTGAACTATCCAAAGTTTAAAGACATGGATCTGTGCAATGACAGTTTAATGAGCAGTGAGATCTGAAATTGCCTTTTTTTCTTTCTCTTTTGCAGGTTTTAGAGGACACTTGAAGATGTCTCGGAGGAGTTAAACTTTTTTTCCTTTGACAGCAAAATATGTTTTAAAAAAAATCAACACATACGGAATTTTTGAAGACATATCAGCATTTACTTATGAAGATATAGGTTACGGCAGAAAAAGAAGACGTGAAAAGAGGAGGAGGAGGCGCTTCGCCGGGGGACTTTACAGTAACAGATGGCACAGTGCAAGATCGACGAAAAGAAAAAAAAAACACTGAAAAAAGATGTAATGAGACTGAACAACAGAACTTTTTTCTTGTTGAGACTTGAATTGTTAATTAAGCAACAAACTAACAAACAAAAAAGCAGCAACAACAAATAGATTTCTATATACATATTATATACACATATATCTAAGGAAAGAGGCGCTTGTGGCTTTTACTGTACTGGACAAATGAGGGTTAAAACTTGAAGATCAAGAAAAACAGTGGAAAAAAGAAGCTGTTCTATACGTCCACTGACAGACTTTCTTTCTCTTTCCCTCTTTCTCTTATTCTCTCACTGTCTCTCTCAGCAAGCGCAGAACTATGACTCTTGGAGGTCACTGAGGTTTCCATTAGCAACAGTAGAACTGCAAATCTTTCACCCCTAAGGGACCAAAGGACCAAACATTTGTATTGTTCTGAACAGTATTATATAGTATTAATGATACTAATACTACAAACTACTAATAATAATATTAAAAAGTTAACTTAAGAAGAAATACTAGCTTCAGGTTGAAAAAAAAAAGAGGAAATGGGTTTTTTGTTTCGTTTCCTTTTGCATTTATAGCTACTGGGTTTGAGAATATTAAAGCAAAACAGAAAAAAAGTATAAAAAATAAAGCTATACTATTTTAGTGGCGTAGAATATGTGGGTTAGAAATTGTTTCGGGCATGTTCAGGTACGTTCCACTCATCGCTCCATCCGCATCACAGCGTTTCATCTCGGTGGTGTGATCTGTCGGCGTTATTGTGTCAGAGGAAGGAGGAGGAAGTAGTCCTGCAGTGCCAAAAGCGACACAATAACAGCCCCCCTTAAAATTAAACATGTACCGCTGCCCCCTCTGTTTCCCCGTCGGCACATCGCAATCCCAAAATAGAAACAAGAGTCGTTCGGTGTTGTCATTAAAACCTTGATATTACAGATAATCGGACCGTAAAGCGCTGCGGTAAAAGTACCACCCGGCTGAGCTGGGCATGCTGCAGTAAAACAGCACAGCATCTGTAACTGCTTAATAAAATATACAAATGAGGCTGACAGCAGTTGTAAAAAAAAAAATTCCATCGGCGTGTCACAGTGGTCCCTGCCAGGTCGTGCCCTCTCCCGCTGCCAAGCTCCTCCAGCTGCTCTCAGCTCTCTCTCTTCCCCTCTCTCTCTCTCTCTCTCTCTCTCTCTCTCTCTCTCTCTCTCTCTCTCTCTCTCTCTCTCTCTCTCTCTCTCCACCCCCCCCCAAGTGCCAGCATATCTCTCTTAATAGGGCCCGAGAGCTCACCCACAGCATAATTAGGATAATGATGATATTGATCAGATGGGGAGCAGCACCGCAGGGCAAGAGATGCACAATCAATTACACATTGGCATTTTGAATGAATTGACTGAGTGACAGAGTTCATTCTTCTCTCTGCGTGGTTGGATGGGAGTCTCTCTCTCTCTCTCTCTCTCTCTCTCTCTCTCTCTCTCTCTCTCTCTCTCTCTCTCTCTCTCTCTCTCTCTCTCTCTCCTCTCTCCCTCTCTCCCTCTCTCCCTCTCTCTCTCTCTCTGTCATGCGTAGTCCCAGACCTGACAGTGGCGTCAGGGCCCGTGGGACACGTTGACGGCTCCTAAATCTACGTCATTATCACCCAGAAACAAAAGGGTTCAGAGGTTTACCAGGCTCAGACAGAAACTGTATATATTTGTTTAGAATGGATTGTACACGTTCTTCAGTGAGGAGCAGCTGTACTTTTCACCCCCCCAAAGGGTATAATAGCACAGTAAGAGCTTGTACATGGCGAGGAACAGCCTGGCATTACCAGCCTTAGGAGGTCAAATTAAGAACAAAATGATCCATCAATTAGACAGCGGCAGGCCTGTAAGTGTAGCTGCTACAGCTGCTGCTGCTTCAACACGACAGCTCACCATTAGCACCGATCACACATGGCGGCTGTACAGCGTGGTCACGACACATCACGCCATATCACGCATGATTAATTAACTCAACTCGCATCATCTGGGGCGACGCGGTTACAAAGAGACAAAGGACATCCCGAGATGAAATCTGGTTTTCACAAGTTGTTTGCTTTTTCCTGTTGGGCCTTTTTCTTTTGGTTTCCATTTTCGTCTTCAGTTCACCTTCACCCAGTTTTGAAATATTTCTCCCATCATCCCATCACGCTAGTCACTCAGGACGCTGTTCGACCTCAGTGCTCTGATCACCCGCTCCACACTTCACATACATCAGATCCCAGTGGCCCGCCCACACAAGCTGAGTCAGGAAACGACTCGTCGGCTACGACCACTTCCCTGGTCCTGACACCTTTATCCCTTATTTTATTCTTACTGTGGCTCAGCCGGCCTTTTTATTACTGGTTCATTGGATCAATATTATTAAAGAGGTTGAGTTAAACTTACTAGCTGACCTTTCACCCTCACTCACTGTATATTGTTCTGTTGCAGGCAATACTAAGAAGTTTTTCAAAATGCCTTTTCTCATCACAAATTGCCAAATTATGCAAAGCATATCCACTGCATCTCCTTATCAGACTTTAGACATGTGCCAGATTCCGTGAACATTTTCAGAGAACATATTAATCTGTTGCTTTTGCAGGAAGTGTTCATTATTAAAGTAAAATATGTGATTTTGTTATATAGCATATAACAGTGCAGGGGGGAGGGTCAGTCCAGGCTGTAATGATATACAAAAGGGAAGATTTCATATATACTTGCCAGCAGACAGCTTTTTTTTATTTCTCTCGGCCTCGTCATGAGTTACCGTTGGTTTCTTCTCTGCTGTCAGGGTCCAGCAGCTTTAGGAAGCTGTGATATATGCCCTCCTCTCCCCAGGCCATGCAGAGCCTTATAAACCCACTCAAAAATCTTTTCTTATGGGATTTCTGCTGGAGAGTTTTTTAAATTATTAACATCAAATTAAATTTGGCCTTCACAACAGCTTGGGTAATGCAAATGAAAGATGCCAGCTGTGGCTGAGATTTAATGAGTTTGAAAAGATGTTGAGTTAATTTCATTCTGCCAAAAAAAAAAAGAGATGGCAATTGGATTGAGCACAAATGTGTAGGTTCTGTGGACGGAGACGGCTTCTAACCTTTGTGAGTTTGCGGTTGTGTATGAAGCACATGAGCCTGTCGACAGTATACACACTGTATCTGCCATGTCCAGGAAAAAAAGGGAAAGTAATGAAATTACTGGAATTTGAGATATGACTGAGAATCCTCAGGCAAAAAAAAGAAACAATTCATCATTACATTGTTTTCACTTTCACTTCCATCATTTTCAAATGGTCGTCATCCTGCCATTGTGCCCAATCTCAGAGCATGCTCAGTGGGGGGGCAGGGAGGATGAAAGATTGCGATGGTGGTACTACTCGTATTAACAATATGACTTTAACTATGGTTTGAATGCTAAGGATAGTAGCTTATTATAAATATGAAATCTGTATATTATGGAAAATCAGCACAGGACCTTTCTTTGGGTAAATATAGGGTTAGGGTTTTTGAAGTGGGAGGGGTGGGGGGGGTGGGCGGGGGCGGGGAGGGTTTTCGCTTTATAAAGATCTTAACGTTCTGGTTTCTCAGCACAAAGCGTACGAAAACATATAAACAGCAGCGAGGAGCCTGTGAAGTCGACTTTGCCGATTCACACGGCACCGGAAAGAAGAATCTCAGTACTTTTCTTTTAAACCTGGTGGAGAAATGCTGTTTACAGGTTGTATTGTTTTCTTTTCTTTTTATTTTCTTTCTAAAGGAGAGCGCCACCTGTTTTTGTGGCAGCGTCAGTACAGCATGGATTAACTGACAGGGAAAGCAGTATCTTTTTATAAAAGACAAAAAACTTTGGACAAAAAAAAAATAACCTATGTGTTCTGTATTAGCCTGAGAAACCAAACTTCCCCCCCGTTGAAATTTCTTAATACTTGCTGCTTAGATTACTTCATATTAATCATTAATGATTTAATAATTTTATATTTTAATTATCCATTCAAGTATGTAACTTGATGTTTATTTATTTATTTTATTTATTTATTTATTTGATTATTTATTTGGCCACTTTGATTTTTGTTTTATTTTATGGTTATGGTAAGATAAAGATATGTATCAAAAATGAAAATGCTTATTGGGGCTTTTCTCTCTTTCTCTTCTTTTTTTCCAATTTTACAATAAAAATTCAAACTGGTTTTGTTTTCTGGCACTGATGATGTTGAGTGAGGTGCTGTACCAACGTGCACAGACAGGGGGAGCTGTTGCATTTGGAGATGCTTCCCCTGACCAGGACCTTGACAGTTGAAGGATGTGAATCTCTTACACCTCGTCACCCTGGAAACCATTATTGAAGCCTCGTCCACGCCGAGTGATGATGATGTCATGGCCCATGGTGAAAATAACCAATCACTGTTGCACATCCTTAAGCTTTTATTTTTTACATGTGATATTTGGTATTTGCTTTTGGACTGAGGCAGTTTGGGCAGCCAGCAATTCGTCCTCCACTTCTGGACGCCTCAGTGGTGAAAACGTTCCCATCTCCTCCTCATATGGAGCCTGTGTGTTGCTGTGTGAATGATGATATAGATTATCTGTCACTGTGAAGACTGAGGGCTTCAGCAGTTAGCAGGTCAGCTGATGCTGCTCCGCTGCAGGGAGGCAGGCAACCGACACACACACACACACACACACACACACACACACACACTCCTGGTCAAAGGTTCAAGAACACTTCCATGACTCCAACCACCCCCCTCCCCCCATGTTATTTAAATGGACATAATTCAACATCTCAGTGTTTCTGGAATTAAATCATACAGGAGATTCTAAAAACAAGGAAACCTCTTGTTAAACTTAATTGAAACTACATCCAGCAGCTGATCAGACTTGGGATGTTCAGCAACGTTGTTGCAGAATTTCCCCAAAAAGTGTTAAATGTCTTTTTCTCACTATTCAGCAAACAATGCAGTGTAGTTCTGTATTGTCCTGCTTATACATCAGAGGGTGTAGGGATGTGTTCTTCCAGCTCTGCCTTCAGACAGACACTTGTTCTGATAGAAATCATCAAGCATTCTGTAGAGGTAGGAACTGTTTGGGTTTAAACTTTTGAACCTTAATTTACTCCCATTACTGCAGAAACACTGTAAATGAACCAATTTATTCATCTGACTTCACCTTTGTACCATTTCAGGTTATTTCACTGGATATAACTTCCAGACTCGGGTTGCAGCAAAACATCTGACCGGTAGTGTGTGTCAGGACCTTTTATAAAAAAAGAAGATGAGAACAGAACATAAAAACCAAGCCACTGCACATAAACATCAGACGTTCTCAATGTTCAGACGTCACAGAGGCTGTAAGGAACTAATGACATGAGATCCTCCTGAGAAGCACTGAGCTGTGACGAGATAGAAGGAAGACATCAAGCATCAGTGTTGAACTCATTTGGTACCGGGAGCTAAATCCGATGTGTTGACTTGCCTCTGCACACCTTGTAATTATCACCTTCCTACATCAGCCCTCGGTGCAGCAGCAGCAGGAGCGGGTTCAGCTGCGACTCCACGTTTTGAGGAGCAGGGGACAGATACGAAAGCAGAGAAAAAAGAAGAGGGGAGGGGGGGGGGGCACAAAAAGGTAGAGTCACTGGCTCATGAAATAAATCGTCCCAATTACAATAAAGTGTGGCTCTTGGTCAGTGTGCACGGCAGGCAGTTCATCTTTATTACAATCAGTTAATGAAAATCAATCCCCCTCCTGATAAACTCTTATCTCCACGGCCTTTGCGTGCCCCTCGTGCAGGGAGATAATAAATTAGGGTAATATTGCCTTTGATGAGGGAGTGAATTGCAAATTATTGTAACTTTCCAAGATTTATGATGCAGATGCTTAATTTCCGAGCTGGGTTTTTCAGGGCGTCGGGGTGCCGGGGGGCCATTTGTTAAAAGTTTAGTGACACGGGCTCGTTAATAAAAATACACACTCAGACAACCAGGTGTTCTCAGCTGTTATCTACTGTTACAGTAGCAGAGGGAAACACTGCTGAAGAGGCAGGAACCTCCGAGCGTGTAGACTCTGTCTTTAAACGTGGTATTTTAACCAAGAATAAATATATATAGACGAGGAGGCAGGAACCCACGGGATGAGACGTGTTTACTATCACAGGCCTGCTTATCATACGGCGGTACCCTCCCCACACAACCGGGCCTCCATCACAGAATCCAGCAGCGTATGATTTGATATGTAGGTCAATACCCATTCTGCACTGAGCCAGTGGGTGAGACGCGTGGAGTTGCTCGCTGTCACTCCGATTATTGAGGAGACACAGAGAGATTGAGCTGGTCAGGTATGAGAGAGCCTGCGGGATGAGATAGCTGTGTAATCTCTGTCACTATAGAGCCATCTCAAAACCTCACACACGGACACACACACAGACACACACACACAGTGAGAAAGTAGTAACTTCTAACTCTTTGTTCTCCAGCTGTGACCCACGTAACAGGGTGTAATGTATGTATATGCTGGACGTCTTCTGCTCGCTGCAACAATCAGACTCTGAGTGCATCATTAAGCAGGAGTAGGGGGGGGGGTGTTGGAGGGTCTCGTGCGTCGTGGAGAACATGCAGGAATGATGCCAGGTGATCATTTAAAGAGCCACTTGTGAAACTATAGGCAAACACAATCTCAGAAGAGCAGCTGAACGAGTTTCCATCTCATGCATCATTTAGCACCGAGTTAGGGTCTAAACTGTTAAAATGCATTTAAGATGTTTTTTAAATATTAATCACATTAATCCCCTTTTATTGAGGTTATTATCATGTAATTTGCATCTGAGGCCTCCGGTTGTCTCTCCAACTTCAGGTGTGACACAATTAATATCAACTCCAAAGCAGATTTCCGCCTCATAATGCTCCCAACACTTGATCGTCAAGTCTCTGCTCCTCAAGGCCATGTCATAAAGTCTCAGAACAAGTTGCATTAAGACAGACTGTGTATGTTTTCAGTTGTAGACATGCACATAGACAACTGGACTTGTTTATTTTTGTGGTTTATGTTCACCTCCTGATACCAGAGCCTGGACGACTGACAATCTTCACAGATAACATGTAAGTCACGTTTCCTTTTGAGTTCAGTGGTTCCCGACCTCATGGTTGAGGCCAATCAAAGGATCACAAGATAAACCTGAAGGGTATGTGAGAGGAGTAGCACTGAAATAATCAGTAGATTAACCAATTAGCTGATTGACAGAATTAAATCGATGACAATTTTGATTTTCCATCAATCATTAATGTCGTTTTTCAATCAAAGCCTGGTCTCTTGCATCACGGAGACCAGGCAGGAATGATCGGAGCTGATTATTTAAACAGCCACTTGTGTTCTCTAACACCATCTCAGACCAGCAGCTGAATGAGCTCCAATCTCATGCATCATTTAGCAACGAGTAAGAGTCTAACCTGCTAAAGTACAACTAATTTAGATGTGTTTTAAATATGCAAAAATCACCATTAATCTCCTATATTCACTTTTATACGTTATTATCATGTAATTTGCATCCGAGGCCTCCAGTCGTCTGTCTAACTTCAGGTGTGACACCAAAGTGAATTCAGCCTCATAATGTTACCAACACTTGATCATCAAGTCTCTGCTCATGGAGGCCACCTCATTTAAGGCTCAGGAACATCTTGCATTAAGACAGCCATCAATCTATCCATTATCAATCAAGGAGAGGACTCACACACCACTATCTATTTATCTTGCCAAGTGCTCTATTAATATCAAATTAATTTCCCATAGAGAGTATCAATCACTCACGCATTTTTTCCCCCCTCTCAACTCATTAGCTCGGTAATTGTCCTTGTTTACAGGGGAAAGTCAAGACAGGACGGCTCAGGGAGGCTGGACGAGCGCTCTGCACAAACCTCACACAACTCCTCCACCGTCTGGGAACATTTGACACATTCCTGATTTACAAATTTTCAAAAAATAGACGTTCTTTTTTAGGTTGCGAGTTTCTAAATGTTCCGAAGTTATCAAGAAACTCTTCACTTTTCAACAGATGGCAAGAAAGCTCTCGCACAGAATTATGATATAATGCTGGTGCTATCTAAAAGTGCTGTCAGATGGCTGCAGCTCGACAGATGAGGCAAGAAGCTCTTGTTTAAGGTTTGTTTAAGACCGTGAAGCACATGTAGGAGAACACTGAGCCACGGAGCTAATGACATGGATTGAGATGAGCCCAGAGTTGGAAGAATTCTTCAGTTCATTTACTTCAGTACAAGTACCATAGTATACAGTAAAGATGTTCTTCAGGAATCAAAAAACACAAGTAATTTTATTATTTATTCTATTCATGTGTTTATTTGATAGGGACAGAGCACGTTAATGAATGTTAGTTTAAAATTCAAATATGCCGGAGTTAGCAAGAACTACATCTGGTCAGAAAGAATTTAAAAATGAAATAATAAAATCCAGCACCTGAGACTGATAACAAATACACACACCAGTATACAAATACACAAATAGAGAAAAGGACCAAACACGTGACACTTGAGCCCAATTAAAAGTGATCACAGTTCTGTGAGCCCTCGTTTGAGATGAGTGTGAAAAGTGGAAGGAAGCTCTCTTGCCTGGGTAAATAAATAATCACATTTTAATTTAAAAGTGTTGTGACAGTCATGAACACTTTATAGCTTTCTTGAAACTACTAAGTACTTCTATTCTTTTGTGAAGTGACCTTTGACTGATAAGTTATTAGAGATGACTCCATCAGATGATCAATACTACATCAGTAAGTCCATTCTCAGAAGTGTATATCGGCAACTGTACTATCACCTAATTCACTTCTACACTTCTTGAAGATGCCATGACATTGATGACCGAAAATCTTCACAGATAATGTTGCCTTATTTTATGGAAAAAGACCAAAGGGTCACAAGGTAAATCTGAGGGGTTGTGAGATTATTAGAGCTGAAATGATCAGTAGATCAATCGACTGGCTGATTGAAAGAAAATAATCTGTAATTATTTTGATAATCAATCAGTTATTTAAGCTTTTAATTTAAATTGCCAAACTTCTCCTCATTCCAGCCACTAAATTATGACAATTAGCTGCTTTTCCGATGCAATAATCTAATAATTTTAGGTTTTTAACTGTCAGACTTAAGAAAATAGTGAAAGGTATTTTTAATATATTCTGAAATTGTATTGATTAAATGACCAATCAAGAACATAATCAGCAGATTCATCAATAATTTAAATGAACGTTAATAGCAGAGCCGCAATATTATCATTTACCTTTTTTTCCCATTTTACCTTCTCATTTTTAACATGACAGGAAAAGAGTCACATATCTAAACTATTGAGAACAACTGGTTTAATCCTTGAATATATATTGTATTTTAAAGTCTTGTCATAAATTTTGTTTTATGTCCAATCATAATCTGACCAGTAACCATGACTTAGAGATAAATTGATCGAGTAAAAATCACACAAAATGAAAATTCTCAAATAAAGAACAAGAACCTTAAAACTGCACATAAACTCTGTACTTCAGTAAATATACTTTTCACTGCTGACTGTCAAAATAAGACTGTGTCAGTTTTTACCTCCAGTCCACAATCAGCTTCATCTTTTCACTTCTCTCTATCTCTCTCTACCTCCCTCCATATCTTTCTTTCTGTCCATCCTTCATCCCTCTCTTGTCACCTTTCTCCATCCCTCTCTACCTTCCTCCATCTCTTTTCACCTTTCTCCATCATTCTCCAGCTTCCTCCATCTCTTTTCACCTCTCTCCACCATTCTCTACCTTCCTCCATCTCTTTTCACCTTTCTCCATCATTCTCCACCTTCCTCCATCTCTTTTCACCTCTCTCCATCATTCTCTACCTTCCTCCATCTCTTTTCACCTCTCTGCATCCATCTCTACCTTCCTCCATCTCCTTTCACCTCTCTCCATCCCTCTCTACCATCCTCCATCTCTTTCATCTTGCCATCCCTCTCTACCTTCCTCCATCTCTTTTCACCTCCCTCCATCATTCTCTACCTTCCTCCATCTCTTTTCACCTCTCTCCATCCATTTCTACCTTCCTCCATCCCTCTCTACCATCCTCCCTTTTTCATCTTGTCCATCCCTCTCTACCATCCTCCATCTCTTTCATCTTGTCCATCCCTCTCTACCTTCCTCCATCTCTTTTCACCTCTCTCCATCATTCTCTATCTTCCTCCATCTCTTGTCACCTCCCTCCATCCCTCTCTACCTTCCTCCATCTCTTTTCACCTTTCTCTATCATTCTCCACCTTCCTCCATCTCTTTTCACCTCCCTCCATCCCTCTCTACCTTCCTCCATCTCTTTTCACCTCTCTCCATCCATCTCTACCTTCCTCCATCTCTTTTCACCTCTCTCCATTCCTCTCTACCATCCTCCATCTTTTTCATCGTGTCCATCCCTCTCTACCTTCATCATTTTCTTCCACCTCTCTCCATCCTTCTCTACCCTCATCCTAAAGTTAGAACGGAGGTGATAAATTTGTGAATAGTTTGGTTTCATCAGTCCAAACCACGCAGCTTTACTTTAAACTCAGTTCAAGCTAAAAATGAGTCTTCTATTAATCGGTTAAAACTAGTAATTATAGAGCATTATGTGAATGTGTTCACGGGGAGCCTTCTCAGTTGCATATCTGATGGCAGTACCATCTGATCACATCCCTCTCTCCAATCCCTGCACTCATTGTTCAGTGCACAGTGCAGATTAGCACCGGGTGCTGTTGTTGACTCTAACCTGGTGTTAACCACAGACTAAATCCTATTTGGAGCCGTGCAGAGCTCTGGCAGACAAAAGCAAAGGCAGCAGCCAGCTCAGCACTCAGAGGTAACATTTACACAGGGGACTGAGAACATACTGTGGATCCCTGAAGCTACAGCCAGCTTGTCTTTACACCACGAGTTGTCACGCTCTGTGGACTGAGGACCCCACCAGGACCCGAGTGGTGTTACAGGCTCAGGGTTAGGAAATGCCACAAACTGTGATTTCAGCTTTTTGAGATATGTTTTATGTTTGTGTGTCACCTGCTGCTTTCAGACATGCACTGAATTCCAGATAATCTCCTTACGTACTGAGAATGCAAATGTCCCAGTGAGAGCCTGCTGACTCGCTCTAGTTTCTCCTGCCAGCCCCCTATAGTAAAAACTAATGTCTGAGATGTGAGAACACAGCAGATCATCTGCAGGATTCATCGCCAGCGAGTTGGCACGTTGATGTTTGTTACATTTGACAGATGAAAAATGGAATATATATATATATATATCACTAAAAAAGCAGAGCCACACACGTAGTAGACACCAAACCAAGATGTCAAGTCAGCTTTTGGTGAGCAGGGCAGACGCCGGTGTCAATCTGCTGTAAACAAAAACACATGATCTCGGCAGTGGAATTCAGAGTTGGATCCTGCCTCTGCCTGCTGCACCACCTCTCAGCGGAATGCTCTGATTTCTGTGCTGTTGTGAACGGGTCTGAGTGGAGAATATCGGTGTGTGGTTCACGTGAGAAAGGTGAGCTTTGGAGAAGGTCCCTTTTTACTATTCTCTGGAGTTCATGTCTGACTTATGATTGTTTAAGTGTTTAACCCAGAAACAGTGAAGACATTTTCATATTAATGCTACAATAACTTTAAAATAAACAAAAGAATAAGACAAATGTGAAAAAAACGGCCCATGGTCCAGAGTTTCCAACACTTTAATACAGAAAATTATAGATACATCACAACAACACATATTAGTTTACTTTTCTTAACATGTCTCAAAATAACCTGCTAAACAAAACCAATGCAAAACATATTACAGTTAAAACATCTATACACAGGCAAATGTACACAATATTAAACACATATATACACTCTTTTAATATATTATTATATAAAGATTTGTGGGGGTTTTTAACCTTAAAAACTGGAAGCCAAACAGCTTGAAGAGGAGTGTTTCACAGGAGGAAATGAAAACGACTGAGAATAGTTCATGGACACTTGTTATGGGTAGGTAGTTTTGCCTTAAAGTTGTTGGATCCTGTGTATTTAGCATGCTGGTTTCTGAGAGAATTCTTGAAATAGACAAAGAAACATTTAAATACACAAAACTTGCTGTTAAAACCTGTAAGTGCTATTGATATTACTGGATTATACAGGATCTAGAAGCCACGTTTGCTCTGCATTAAAGAGCAGCTTATATTTCATGGAGTTATATGCAGCCAAACACAGTGGAGAGTTTGGAGGTTGTACATTTTCTCAATAAAAATGAAATATTTACAAAAAGAACCTCCATTCTGTTAATCCGCCCTTAAAGTTGGTACACACGCTTTTACCTTTTTAAAGAAATGAATAGTGAGAATGTGAACATAACCGTACGTATTTGTTTTTCTTCAAAATGATGTGATCCGTGTATGAATCCACCGGAAATGTAAAGTGGGAGAAAATGTCATTTTTTTTAGTGTGAAATCCTTCAAATGACAAAAATAGAAAACAATTCAGAAATTCAACAAAAAAATGTCCGAGCACTAATCACTCTTTCCTCAAGCTGGTAAAGCTTCCACGTTCTTCCACGCTCTTTTTTAATAATCATTTATATTTATTTTTTACAAAAGCAGCAGGGTGAGGAGGAGTGAGAGCAGGGGGGCTGCAGCCGGTGGGTGCGACACCCCACCGTTGTAGGGACGAATAGTCCTCGGGGAGTTCTGCCTCAGTTTACTGGGCGGCAGCGCCTTTAAATCCTCCAGAGCACCGAAGGCTGCCATTGAGAACTCTGGGTCTCCAGTGGTCAGCAAGTCAAACACGCAGGACTGAAAGTACACGTCCTCCACCTGCAGAGTCTCTCTACACTTGGCCGTGGCCCGCTCCACCGTGTACACCTGGTGTGGCGGCCGCAGAGGGCCCAGCTCCGTGTTGGTGCCCTGCAGGCGGGGCTGCTGGCTCTGGCGGCCCAGCCTGTGCTCCTTGATGAGCTCGTTGCGTGGGCAGCCGTGCAGGCAGAGCTGCAGGCCGCCATTTTCGTCCGAAAAGTCCAGGTTGTCCTCTGGCATGCGGATGGCGAAGGTCAGGTAGCTGCCTACACGCCGGATGATTATTGAAGTGCCAATGTAGCGGGCCTGAATCTTCACCTGCCGGCCCACTCCGGAGCCGCCTCGCTCTGCCACCGTGAGGCTGCCGCTCTCGCCGCCGCCGCTGCGACTACCGTCCTGGAAAGCCAGAGGCAGGTCCTCAGTCGTGGCCTGGTACACCTTCTGATCCGTACAGCCTTGATAGGACTTGAAGATAACTGTGATCTAAAACAGGGAAAGAGGCACAAAATCAGGTTTAATTATCGTGTTCATTTGTTTTCATTTCCATTCTAATATATTCCATATATAAGTTAAATGTCATTCTCGCTTTACTGTTATAATAAACTTAGAGAAGAGGCCTTAAAAAAAACCTGAGCGTGAGCAGTAACAATTACAACCACACGGTGGCAGCAGGAAACCACTCATTTAAAAAGCTTGAGGCGTGTGTTCATGGCCTTCAGTGTTTTTTTTACACACTGCCTGTGATTTCCTCTGATGTAATAAATGCCAATTAATTCATAATTACAGCAAAGTATAGACGAGACTGTTGTCAGTGTTTCTCTGCTTAGCAACCAACCAAAGACAAGTCCTCACATAAACTACAATAAAACACTGCATGGTCTCTATTATCACCCAGTTCTCCCGACACACACAAAAAATGACTTAGACTAAAAACAACAGCGATAAGTCCACTGGTTGTCCTTGAGTTCTGGATTAAACCAAACTGTTTCATAACCACATCAATTCTCCAAGCATATTCCATCACTTCTCCAACCACCGGGAGTGCTAGTTTTCTTCTTTTTTTTTTAACTCAGTGACGGACTGTGATTTGTATTCCAGCTGAGGTTTGAAAAATTGGGGCCTAACCTCTGTTTCTTCCAAACATCTTGACAAAGCGGTGACTGTGGGCATGTTTACATTTACAAGGATACTGTACGTGATGGATGATTTCCTGTCTTAAGTCTGGCTGTTAAAACCAACTGCAAAAGCACGATGGGTCCGGGCAGCTGCTGGCACAGGCGCACTGTACACACGCTACAGATTAGGCTGCAAACACCGTTGAAAAACTTTTGCTTTAAAATGTTACTCAGTTTATTATAATTTAGTTTAGTCAAGTAAATAGCATTAACTGATAATTAGTCCAGATTCAGGAATAAAATTAAATAAAAGCATCTTATTTAACTTTTTTTAATGGACAGTGCAAAGTGAACTTTATCTGCAGCTGAGACTTTCAAAACAACAATAAACAAAAATGAAATACTTTAGAAAGGGAACGTTTTGCAGTTTTAATGAACAGACTTAAGAAAAAGAACCTTGCTGCCGACCCAATTATTCCTTTATTTTTCCACATTATTCCATATTTACACAAAAAGCGCCCCTGTTAATTATTTGACCAGAGGGGTGAAAAAAACATTCCAGATCCTGGCGGTGGAGGAAAATGTTTGAGCAAGCGTTAATCACTACCATATGACCACCCATGTGTTAAAGGTAGAGCGCTGAAGCATGTCTGTGATTCAACACCACTGAAGGACTCCCCTCCTCTCTTTTCCCCTCAGAGATCTGAAGGAGCTCCAAGACAAGAGGAATGCTGGAGGCTCGAGAGGCACCGTGGAATGACGATTAACTTCACATGTTTGATACTTTATGGCAACGCTTGAGCTCGCGAGCTAACACTCAAAAAGCAGCGTGCTCATATAAAAAGGTCATTAGAATCAAACTTAGTGTGGTGCTAGCATTCATTTCTGATGTGGATATAGGCAGTTGTTAGGACAAAAGTAGTAGATTACAACTTATAGTGCATTAAATCGTATATTAACAACGGACACCTGGTAAGATGGTGTTTTTATGTCGCTGCACCCTTTTAATTGGAGGTTTCCTGGTGTTTGGGATTATTTCTTTATTCTTTGCGTTTGTTTTGTGGAATTCTGAATAGATTTACCTCTTAATGCCTCTAAAAAATCTTAAGTGAAACAATATAAGAAACGAAAATCAGTTCATAAAAAGAAACTGTGACAGAGGTTGCAAGTAGACTTCAATGTTTAGAAATCACAAGCCAAAGTAGTTGTGAACCTCCACTCTAAACCCATCCTTACCTTGCTGGTTGCCGTGGCACTGGAGCCCAGGACGACGGGCACATTGGTCACCTGCACCGACAGGTAGCGGTTATCGATCAGAGGCCACGCCCCCTCCACCTTGCAGGTCTGAAACTCGTCTCGGAAAGTCCGTAGGTGCGGGTCTCCAAATAATCCACAGTGGGCGTATTTCTTCTGAGCAGCAGAGCCCGACCCAAGGACCCGGTTCTCGTAGTCGCACAGCTCGGACACGGCCGGCCGGGACGTGCTCGGGACCTTGGCGGAGGACGTGGGTCCGTCGCTGGAGCAATTGTGCTGAGAGAATAGCTCCTTAATGCGGAAGACAGCTGAGTGGTAAACTAAGTCTCCCCTACAGCTGCGCGCCTGGCGTCGGGTGCACAGAGCGTAGGCCCGCAAGGCGATGCAGTAGTCCAGGTCCATGGCCGCGTCCTCATGCAGGCCACTAGAGGGCGAGGTAGAAGCCACGTACTCCGCATTGCAGCGCTGGATTCGACACTGCTGGCAGTGAGCTGAAAAACAAATAAATTCACATCAACATTAGTTACTGCAATGCTGTGGCAATGTTTTTACAGGATTCGAGTAGATGATGCTGATCAAATCTACCGGTCTGGACCAAAACAAAGTTTAGTCCAAATACTACTAAAATCCATCTGACATTTGTGGATATATTACTTCAGCTCGGTCCACGAGGCAGCAGAGTCCAAACTTTTCCACTATCAAGTTTAGCTCAATCTGGAGAGCCATTAAAACCAAAATGTGTGAGCTCATGAGGCCGTGATTCCACACTGTGCTCCAGAGTCAGTCAAAGCCTATTTCCCCCAACGAGTCCTCACAGAAATAGCACGTTTCCTCGCTGTAGGAGGAAACCAACCTGTGTTAGTTTGCCTGAGGGTGTTGAATGTGGTTTGGCTGTTGCTGAGGTAATTGAAGTCCATTAAGTTACACTACATGGCACAGCGGGGCCCGGTGTGTGGAGGCAGCTCACTTCAAAAGGATCACATGGGGACTATCACAAAGAGTCACGCTTCTTCAGCAACTCGGGGTCCAAACTGGAAGCAGGACAAGGGTGGGGGCTACGAAACGCAGCGTGCGATATTTGGGTGGTTTCACCTAAATCCGCGGCTTTCGCCCAAGTTATGACTCACAAGTGGGATATTTATTATAAAACCCCAAAAAAAACGACTTCTCTGGGAAATAAGAGCGAGGATATTCATCAAGTTCATTTCAGCTGTGTGTTACTTTGGGGTGGGATGTCTCACATGCTGAGTGGGACGGATTTCATTTTCCATTTCCACCAGACAGCAGATCAACACCAGCCAGCATCCACCAACACATACATCACCCCTCCTGGATCACTGGCAGCAGACTGCTCCTCCATTGCAACAGGGGGATTCTGCTGTTTACTCCACAGCTCCATCAAAATCTCCCAGCAGACCCCGAGATAAGTATGTGGAGATTTCACACCAGGTGCACATGAATACTTTTGAATCCGCTCCTCCCCCCCTCCCTCACCTACATCTGATGCACTGAGGGCACATGGCGGATGATTAATGGATCTCACAGTTGCCGTACTTCGACAGCAGTCCTGATGAAAACTAAGATGGAGTTGGAGAGGTCAAGTCGGAGGCATTTCGCATCCCTTCTCCAAATTCTAACAAGGGCTCCGGCTCTCACTGAGGTCTCCCGCCTTCGCTGGGATTGACACTTCGCAGGAATCACTGCCTGTACACACATCTACACCCGTGCATCTACATAAAGAGTGTTTTTGCTCCGGCACTTAGTGGGCTACCAACCAACAATGTGGGGAGCATGAAGGAAACAAGAGAGCAGAGAAGGGAAAACATAAACTGACCACACAGACAGCACTGCTAATGGTAAATTATCATATCAGATTAGAGATAAAAAAGGAGATTAACAAAGTTCAATGATGTTTGGGGACACATGTCTATTTTAATGTATTTATAAGTATGCACAATATAGTAGTTTTCACAAACTCAACTTATAAATGCTTTTCGGGAACTATTTTTGCAAGTTTCAACCATTAGAGTACTTAAAAAAACTAAAATAAAAAGTTTGAGAGGAAACTTGGGTATCAACAAGTAGGTACAACAGCACCACACTGTAAAGTGGGACCTGGGGGCCGCCAGGGGTCTTTAGAGGAGCTGCAGGACATTAAGTAGCCCCAATGGTGCTGTTCATCATCTTAACATACATGTTATCAGTATAGATCATTAACTATCAGGTTATAATTACCTGATACTAAAGCATGATTTGCCATTTTCCACTTATTATGTCTGAATAAACAAACTTGAAAGTCAAAAACTATTATGCTTCTGTAATTTGACTCCAGATAACCTGAGATGTTAAACATATGCTCAAACAAACATCAGTGACAATAAGTGAATAATAATTGCAAAATGAAACATTTATGGAAATAATGCAGCTGAGGAAAGTGGGCTTTTGGGGTCTTTTTTTTGTGTACTTATTCCCCAACAGAGATAACACAAGTTTAACAGCTGAAAATGAAAACTCCTCGGGTGAAAAATCTCTCAAACTGTGTCTCCGTTAGAAAAGTGAGAACCCTGTTCGTGGGTGAGCCCATGTTGTGAGTTAAATAACCCTCCTGATCCGCAGTGTGGTGAGCTAACCTGCTTTCTGATCCCAGGCTGCAGAGCAACACGTTCAGAGGCCAACAAGTAGGACCCCCATGCATGGTGGCTAACAAAGTTAATAAATGAAGCATGAAGTGGGGGAAACACCGAGCTCTCTACGTCCCACAGCCGCTCAAACTGCACTAAACCCCGCAGCTACACGCCCTGGTCGGGACACGAACAGTGCAAGCGACCGTTGTGTGTTTTATTTGTGGTGTTTTCAGGGTTTTTGTGTGTTTTTTTGAAGAAAAACAAACTCCCGTGTGTTTTTTCTGCTGCGGTGACTGCGGGTGCTGCCGAACGCCTGTTGCTAGCTGGCTATGCTAACGGAGAGCTAGCCCCCTGACTTCACTCTCACACTGGTCACGGAATGTACGAGTGTGTGGCTCGGAACGTGTTGTGTGGTTTCAGCGGTGGAGTTGTTTAGAATGAGCGGTGAAGTTGTTTAGAGTTGTGTAGAGTTTCGGTGAAGCGATGAACCGGTCCGGAGACAGGATGGCGGAGGGGGGGAACTCGTGCTAGCGGCGGACCGGGCTCTACGGAGCGGGTCTGGATGCTGGAACACTCCGCTGCTCCGGGACTTCGTCCACCCGCTATGGATGCGACACTTACGGCGACTTTTTGCACCACATTCGCCGAATTGAATAACCCTCCACCCCCACCACACACCAAACTAATGGTAACTTTCAGCGAACTAACTTTTCCCGTTGTTTGGCCAGCTCCACCTCGCATGCAGGCGGCGGAGTGGGGGAGCACGGGTTGGAGGGAGAGAGAGAGAGAGAGAGAGAGAGAGCTTACCTGCTCGAAACAGCAGCGAGAGTAAAACCATCGTCACCGTCACACAGTCCCAAAAGTGCCGCTTAGCCGTGGTGTGAGGTCCGCTTCTCCCCATACCAATCCATCCAGTTAGAATGGAGCCGCTCCGCTGCTTCTCATCCAAGCTGCTGCTGCTGCTGCTGCTGCGGAGGGAGAATCACACACAAGTGGGTCTCTGCTCCGCGCTGTCATCCAGCAGGGGCCCCTGACTCTGCCGAGGGAGAAACCGAGGAGGGAGGGGTCTAACACCGTGCACACAGGGGCCCAGAGGTGACCGCTGCCCCAATGCAAGTCTGATTATTCACCAGCCACTTGATATTCACATGTCGAGGCAATTACAGGGGCGAGAGGAGGGAGGGAGAGTGGTGCTCAACTGCACTGAGACATAAGTTGTTGTTGTTGTTGGTATCACCAGGAGAATGAGGAGTCACAGGTTGTTTGTGATAACAGCTTATAACAAGTGCATATGTACCACACAGCCTGTTTATAGCTGTGGTTAAAACTGAAGGCTATTCAAGGGCCAGGTGGGAAAAGTTGTTTCTTTAATACAAAAATTAAAGAGTAGAAAATGTATTCGAAAAGAAAGGTTTTTGTGGTTGTCCTACATTTATTATAAGTACATCAGCCTGTTTATATAGCTGTGGGTAGAAGTTAGGGATACTCACTAAATTAAAAAGTATCAAGTGAGAAAAGTTTTTTTCTCTTGAAACCATAAAAATTGCAAACAATTCCTAACAATGAGGAATCTCAGGTTTTTGAAAACTGCTTATTCTATGTGCGTATCCAATACATGAGAAGTTCTCAAACTGAAGTCTGGGGATCCCCAAGGGTCCTTGAGGAGTTTATATTCACTATAATTTCACCCATAAGTAACAGTGACACAACGTAGGACTATTTTGGTCCTGGATTTCACTAACTTCCTGTCACAAATCTTGTCAAATGGAGGTCTGTGGTCTCACTGTTGTCAGCTGAGGGGTCTGTGAAGTGCTGCCATATACAGCCTGTTAGCTGCAGTTGAAATGTTGGATTATTCAAGTGCCAGGTGAAAAGGTTTGAGTGCCCTCCACAACAGAGGGTTTGGTGAGAAATTATTATTAGAATTGCCCGAATTAGAAAATGAGGAATCACAGGCTTTTGTGATATCTGTTTATTATATGCTCATATACCATATACAGGCTCTATATACCTACAGACTAGCTATAAGTATCGGGGAACTTTTTTACCTAATTGCGAATTGAAAGAGTAGAAATTGCATTAGAAAATGAGGAATCTTTTTTGTGATTATGCAACAACTTATTATATACATTGTACAACCTGTTTATAACTGTGGTTAAAATGTTTAACTTAAACTTTATTTCCTTCTCATGCAGAACTTAAAAACGTAGAAATTGCACTACAAAGCACAGAGGGAGCATATGTCCTGTTAAACTCCCCCTCCTCCTCCTCCCGGGGACAAATGCTTGTGTATTTTCAGCGTTAAGCAGGATTTTCTCACCTGTTGTTTTCTCACCCCGGTCTTAGTGCTGAAATAATGGGGTGTGATTGACAGTTGGCAAACTAACAGATTTAGTTTATCTAACGAATGTGTTAAATGTAGCAAAGTCCTGTTTTTGAAGTAAGAAATGAGATTATCCTAATGACTGAAAAGTTATGACTGAGAGTTTGTGTGGGTCTCACTCTGTTTGGGGGTCAGCGAATTCCTCGTGTGCGTGTTTTTTTTCCCTAAGTAATGTTTTTACCTGCCAAGAAAAAAAAAACATGGCCGTTGTCTGTTTTTGTCACTTGAATTTCAGAGAAAATACTCCGACTCCATTATTTTCTCTCGGCAGGTCTCAGTGTGCCATTGATTTTTCCATTACATTTTCAGTTAGCAACTTGTGTGTTACTCTTTTCCTTTTGTGGCCAACTTTCCATCTCTCTCACTCCTTCAGCGACACTCTGTCTTTCATTTGCACAGCTGCTGTGAGGCCAGACCATCTGCAAGGCACACACACTACTCACCAACTCTCAGCCTTTGCCTGAGACACTCTGTGCACTGTTTTTTTACGCCATGAAAATGAAGAATTTGAACGCACCAACGAAATATTAATACATTTAGCAGTTTAGGTTTGCAAAGGTTTGCAGGATTTGATTAGAAGTTAATCCTTTGTTTAGGTGCAGCTGAGACATTTGGGACTGTAGCTGTGGGTCTCCCTCTCCGCCTTCTTCCTGACTTTATGAGGGAGAAGTGAACCCAGGCAGTTATTGGATCACTGGTTTTTCTATACACATGCAGGCTCCTCTGGCCACACAATTGTGTGATTCAGGTGGCCTGTCAGTCTTGTGAAAGGTCTTCACAGGCCCATGTTGATGTGGGGCTGATATATATAGTGGCGGGGGAAACGAAGACAGCTCAACCCAAGTGGAACGTTTGGATTGTTCTGAGCTGCCAGAAGGGCCTCTGTCACACTGGATCCACTGTGCCAAGTTTATCCCCCCAGAGGGCTCTACCTTACTCTGTTTGTGCAGCTAATTTTGGAGGCTTGCTTGGTTGATCTGCTTTATGGCCGTGCTTTATGGTCACATTTAAATCCCCTCAAAAACGGGTTACTCTTCGTATTTCCCTTGACAACCTGGAGACGGGGCGAGTGACGCAGCGTAGGAGAGGGATCTGTCGGTGGTGTGGATGTGCTGAGCAGCAAATTCAAATGAATGCAGGACTCACCTGTTATAGTGTTCAGCACCAACTGATGACATTTCCTGAAAGAAAGAAAAGAACAAAAACACATTGTTTAATTCAATTTGTAACAGCTGAAGATGAGAAAAACTCAAATTTAGAAACATAGTAGAAACTAGAATATACATAATAGAGCGCACACCACCGCCAAGGCCCAACAATCCCTTTAGATTCAATCAAGCTGCAGCAAATTGCACATACTCATTGATATCAGTCCACCACATTTTGAAATTGATTAGTCCCAGGTTTGGGCCACACCGCAACACTGTCATCCACATACCACTCCGAGTGATGGCACTTGGGCAGTCTGCTCCTTTTTGCAAGATCTCTGACGCAAGTATTTTTTTGTAATTTCCCCTTTTATCGAGATCCATGGATTATTCCTAAGGATTTCACTGAAAATGTAAATCACGATGATGTCGAAAATTTAACTGAAAAGAAATTCCTGGATCTGCAACAAAAGAAGGAGCTCTTCTCTGACCCCTATCACATCCTTCCAACTAATTCTGTGTAAATCCATCCTGTAGTTTTTTGCACAATCTTGTTTACAAACTAAAAAAAACAGGAGTAAGACATAACCTCCTTGGTTAAAGTAATAAAATAAAACGTTAACTTCCCCAATCTGTGTTATAGAATAGTCCACAACATCACAGGCATAGCTTCACTCAATAAGCTGCTGTCTCTCTAAATGAGCTGTGGTTCCACATGGTGGCACAGAGGACCACTGAAGCAAACAGTTAATTGATCCAGGTGGACCGTGAGGATGAATTCGGCACATGCAAGAAAACTCTGAGACGGCCCGTCAGGCTTGATGGGTGGAGAAAGACCTCTTTCTTCCCATGTTTCCTTATGAGCGTATTGCATTGCATGACCCAGCAAATATGTATACACTGCCAGCAGAGAGTGAGGGTGTGGGTGGACGACAAGAGGAGCGTATATCAGGTAAAAAACAAGGCCGGCATATTTCTCCTGCTGACAGTGGGTCACTTGTTCTGGTACAATCAAAAAAATACAGCGTGAAAAGCTGGTTTCTATCAAACTCAGCTAGAAGAGGAAGGGTACTTTTGGCTTTTTCTTGCAAATATTGTAATATCACTGAGAAGAAGTGAGGTCCTAAAAGCGCCGCTTCATCGTTAAAACTTCAGACTTGGCGACAAAAAAAATGTAGAGAGTGAAGCAAGAGAGAGTGAAGACGAAAGAATGGGAGAAAGGGGGAAGGGAGGAGGACGGGGGAGAAAAAGAGGGGCTGAGGGATTGGGTTTCCTCTGACTGTGTGTCTGGGCAGCTCCACATGTTCCTCATTAAGGTCCTCACACTGTGGGACCAGCTCCACACCGGGATGCTTGTTTTTGTTATTAGGCCTAACTTGCTGTGGTCTGGTGGAAGCCCGAAAAACAGGACCAGTTCAGGACCATCTCCTGCACTCGCTGTCCTCAAACCGAGGCAAAAACAACTCCGCTGACCTCACATATCCACATCACCACACGCTACAAATCCGGCGTATTCGAAAACCTGCACATTCAAAAATGCACATTCAAATCTTTACCCGAAAAATGTGTAAATTGTGCAGATGTAGTGCACCTTTTTAACCTGTAAATACAAAACCACTTAATTACTCACCCTTATGTTCTCTTTAGATAACAGCAGAGACAAAAAAACTAAAACAACAGTTTTTTTATTTATTTTTTCCCGAAAAAATCCAATGTTTACAAACTAATAAAAAAGTGCAGCTTCAGGAAACTGTTGATATTTCATGCTTCCGATTTTTGTTTAATTTCATGCCCATTTAGATTGGTCAACCGAGACATGTATCATGTTTCTTCTAGCGGCTGATAACATCAGAGATTGGAATCAGAAGTAGCACGGGCGCTCTACAGCCTTCGCTCGCACCACATGGTTGCAACATAAGAGACACACTTATTGAATTTTAAACAGGAACCACAGCAAATTGACTGTTTTTTTTTCTTCTGAGGGCCCCTGTCTGAAATGAAGTGGCCTATAGCGCAGCTGAGACCGAGGAGCGAGGGAGAGAGATATAGATGCAGAAAGCGAGCGTGCCTGGTTCAGGCCTCACGCTGTTGGAGGGGGGATCTGTTATCTCAGTGGAGATAAGGGAAACCGTGGTGTGAGTGTATACGGGGCAGCGCTGATAGCATCTCGACTCAAGGATCCCACTTACGGCGCCCTGATTGATAGCTGACGGCACAAACAGCGGGGGCTTTGCGAGTGTTTTTCTAGGTAACCCACAGTAGGTATCCATGCAGGCATCTGTTTGCTGTGCTCCTTTGGATCTTTGTCTCCGAGTAAACACAAATTACCACACATGCGTGTCATGTGTGTGGCGAGTGCACCAGCTGGGGCCTTGCACTGCCGGAAATCTGAACTTCCAAGTGTTGAAACAAAGGAAAGACAGATTTTTATGTCTTTATTTTAACATCCGTCCGTCTAAGTCTCTGTTTGTCGCCACACTGAACCAAACCCCTCTCTCTCCTTTTACCGCCCTCCTTTTTCACAGAACAAATGTTGACACAGTGTCAAGCCCTGTGCTCATGAATAGACAGTCAACTGACAGGTAACCCTAGCTGCGGGGTCACAGGATCATCCCGGCCTGACGAGGGATGATGGGTAAAATAAATGGAGAGCAGCACACACAGGGACCTCTGATGTCCTCGGCCTAAAGGGAGAGAGTTCAGGGCCATTTGACCTCTGACTTAAGCCCTGCCTGTGAGTGTGTGTGTGTGTGTGTGCATGTGTTTAGACGGTTAAACCTCCCCCATTCTTGAATTCTTTTTTTTATTCTTTCATTTTTTTTTCTGCCTCCCCTGTCCCTGGCCAAGTTATTTCAAACCAATAAATCAAGAAGCAAAAACAGTTCACTGTACGGCTTCACTGAGCAGCCTGTGAAGCTTATTCCAATGCATAACTTTGTTTGAACATGCCTCGACTTTCTCTCTACCTGACAGCACTCCCTCGCTTTTACCCATCAGCCGCGATGCGTTATGGAAACAGGAATCAAATTGCTCTGGTATGACCTATGACAACTCTCTTTGCTCCCCAGAAGCAGAGGCACATGAAATTAATTCTCAACATTTTTCACCTAGCACACTAGACTGTGGAATGCCGGATATACACTTTCTTCTATTTTAGAATAGTATTTTGTATTATGAAATATTCTATGTAGTTAACAGGAACAGTTCAATTAAAACTGAATGTTTTTTGGATTCTATCTTTCATTTATGTGTAATCACATTTTCCGAGTTAAGCTGATTTCCAGGAATAACTATCTAATTTTTCATTTTTAAATGGATATATGTTTGAACAATCTTTATTTTAAACTCTCACATGTTAGAAGTCACAGAAATAATGACCCCTTAATCTTTAGCCTGATGCCTGGCATTTTAAAAGCTGGTTAAGCTTCTTTTTTTTTAGGTTCCCTTCTTGCCCTTTACACCTGAGAGCTTTGAGGACTAACCTGCAGATGTGTGTGTGATAAACTGTGTCCTTGGGTTAGTCTGCAGCAGTTGGTTTGGTTTCTGCCCGGGCCCATCCACACAACGGCCCGCGGACCAAGAATAGCAGGATAGACTATAACTCACAAGAGCGTAAATTTAGCCATTCTGATCGACCAAATGTTTAGCCATGGAGGCATTCGGAGAATGTTCCCTCCTGCTCGAGTTGGTTCAAGGCAGTGAGACGTGGAGGAACATGGCGAGGGTGAACACATCCACCAATCAAGCTTGACTGACTCGTCGTTATAAAGTAGACGCTGAGCACCAATCTTTTAGGTGGGGAAACGACTGCATGAAGTGCTGGGAAATTGATACGGCTGTTTTTTCCTCCCTTCCTTGCATTTCAGCAGATGTTTCTCACATTCACATATAAGAGTGTGTCCTTATATGGTTGTATAGGATCATGCATATCACACCAAACAGAAGACACACATAAAACAACCCTCGATTTAAAAGAACAAACTTCAGTGATGGAGCTTGTGAGTTGCTACTGACACTCTGCTCCAATAGTATTAGTCATAAAATTGTGCTAGTACATTATGTGTTAGTCAAGAGCTGCGATTGGGCTGCATACATATCACATTAACACTTCAAACAGTTTGTTTTCAACCTTATTTTTTACCAGTTTGAAATCTTCATTAGCATCTCCAGGTAATTGTGAATGTGTTGATGTGGTGAGTCATGCCGGAGAGGAGAAAAGAAAACAGAAACTTACCTTGGATCAGTGTGTTTGTGGTGTATGCTGTATTGTGAACTGGTCTGCACTGCTCTGACAGGAGTTTGAATGGGCAGACGCCGTTAACCCTCCACTTCAGCTGGCCAACTAAGAACTTCGGGGCAGCCACAGGGACAGATAGCCATTTGAATCAAGGCACATGACAACAGCTGTCTGTTTCAAGAATCGGCACTTTGATTAGAGCAGGATGGTAGTGAGCGATGTGGCCTAATTCCTACATATCTGGGTAGGGCACTTCTGAGAAGAGAGAGAGAGAGAGAGAGAGAGAGAGAGAAAAAAAAAAAGAAGTGAACGCACCGAATGGAAAAAAGTCTGATGCACAATGACATGCGTGCATTGTCAGAAACACGCACACCCACACTTATGCTAGACTTATATTCACAGGCTTTAAACCATGTGTCACATTTGGAAAGCTTCCCATCTTCCGCAAAAGTCCATCAAACACGCAGACAGAAGGATATGAGTGCACTCCACTGGCTCCACAGCAAGTGGGCAAAGTGGACGGGATGTCTTTCTGTTACTGCGGTCGATCCTCATCCCCGTGCGACCCCCCCAGCCCCACCCCTGCAGTATCTTCTGCACCCAATGCTTTATGTGCTTTGGCTTTGTTTTTGTTGCCCAAGACACAGCTGTTTATGGTTGGTAACAATTACCCAAACACTACGAAGCCAGCCTCACCTCCGTGCAGCCCTTTCATGTGGCATCACCGTTAAAGCATGATATGAGCAGAATTCACAAGCAAGAGGGATCATGCCCCATAATGTGTGTTTGGTTATCATTTGGCTGCTGCAAATAGGCCGAAGAGATGTGAGTGTGATTAAGCTTCCCAGACTGGCTCAGCGCGCTCGCTCCGGGACACAAGCTTGCGTTCCCGGTGATTTATAGATGTGGAGTAGTCAGCCACAAGGCCTCAGGCTGAGGGAGAGTAAGGGAGAGAGCAAAACAACAGTGCTTGATTCAAGTCTGACAAATATTCTGCAGGAAATCCATACAGACTGCTCCATCAAATCTTTCAGACCCCCTGGTTCTTCTCTGTAAATTGCAACTTGTAAACTCACAAATTCCACATTAACAAAGCTGAAAGGAGAAACAAATTGTCTCCTTCAGTTTACTTTATGCAGCAATGCAGCGTACGGGTTCTGCCGTTGCCCAGACAGCATAGAAAATGCATCTTTGCAAGCTCCCTGGGAAATGGAACAGATGTGAGTGTCCAATAAAAGTGAATCTTAATCCTGCATGCATTTTTCAAAGTTGTGAAATTGCAAAATACCTCATAGGCTGCACATGATTCACTCGGCATTGTTCTCTCACCCTCCCAGAGTTTGTTCTGTCCAATCTTTTCAGGCGAGCAGCTGTTCGTGCTGACAGCTGCCTCGGTCCATCCATTGCAGCCGAGAGGCAATTAAAAAATCAAGCCAATGTTGTGTTTAAGTTGATCCATTGCTATTTCTACAAATAATCCCCTCTCTCATGCCTCCCCTCTCGTTTACGGACACACACATAGACACACTGGCTCTTTCTCAGGCTGATACATACACATGCTCATGAGCAGCCCCATCAAGATGGTATGGAGATTCACTTTTTTCTAAAGACAAAAGCCCCAAATTGCAGTGACATGGTACCGACGGATTTGAGGCATTATTGAGGCCAGAGCCGAGAGGAGCCATGTAATCTCCAAGACTTACTGGTCCACGGATTTTTTCCATATCTTCTTCAGTGGAGGTATGCGGCCACACAAAGTCAGACTGGCGTCACACTGGCATTCAGCTGAGGGTTAAATCGAGCTGAGGCCGTGCCTTGTGCCACAAGCACTGATGCATTCTCATGCGCCCATGCACACGTGAACACAAAAGTCATACAAGAGCCTGAATGCCCAGTTGTGTGTCTGTCTTTGTCTAATACACAAGCCCTCACGCACGCACATGACCATGTGTCCAGTTGTTCTCTCGTCTCACGGCATACAGCAGGTGTGAGCTGGGGTGTGACAGAGTTAGGCTGGGTGGCAGTGTGGCTGGATGAGCTGCAGTCTGACAAACAGCTTTTCTATTGTTTCCTATAGTGTGTGTTCTTTTGGAATTGATTTGGAAGATTTAATGGGATTAAGCCATTGGCCATGCAGTTTGGCTTCCAACACATTGCAAATGTATATTAACCATGTATGAATATGTGAATCTGATGGTTGTGCCTTTTACATGTCTAACTTTCTCTGGCTTTTCACACTAGGTAGCACAGTTATCTCCCTTCTCATAGATTCTTATTTACAACCAACCAACCCAACACCCACCAACCAACCGACCAACCCAACACCCACCAAGCAACCAACCACCTACAACCAACCATCCACACTCCCAGCCACCAACACCCCAACCACACTCCCAGCCACCTACCAACCAACCAACCAACCAACCAACCACCTACAACCTATCAACCACACTCCCAGCCACCAACAGACCAACCACACACCCACCAAGCAACCAACCAACCACCTATAACTAACCATCCACACTCCCAGCCACCAACCAACCAACCAACCAACCAACCACCTATAACCAACCATCCACACTCCCAGCCACCAACAGACCAACCAATACCCACCGACCAACCAACCAACCAACCAACCACCTAGCCACCCATCAACCAACCAACCAACCACCAATCAACCAACCAACCAACCATCTACAACCAACAAACCACACACCCAACCAGCAACCACCAACCAACCAACCACCAATCAACCAACCATCATGAGCCAAGTTATTGTCAAGTCTTAAACTGCCGTACATAAAATAATCCATGGCAAACATAGAGCATTTTCTGTATGCGACGACAATACCTACCTACGCATTTTTGTGCAATGTGAAATACTGAATAAGCAATTATTTTCCTTCTCTCCAGACGAGTAAACATTCCTGCTGCTGCCAACTCATAAAGCTGCAGCTCATTCTCAGCTCTGGAGGCAGAATGACATCAGATTTTTTTCCCTCGCAGGTTTTTAAACAAAATGTGGGAAGATTATTATCTATTTATGGTTCAAAGCTTATTTCAGTTTGCAGGACGACCATCAAACGGTTGGCTGCTCCAACCAAAACTTTTACTCTTTTTATATCTTCGGCTAATGATGTTCTCATAAAGTCCATTTCAAACAGGCGTGTGTGGGAGATTCAAGTTAAAACAACTCTCTGCCTCATTTACTGTTGACCTCCCACAAAATGAAATAGTTAGTTAGCATGATTTCCAACGTAAAGTTTGCCTCTCCGTTAGTTTCTCCTCTGCTCTCACTGTCGCTCTGTGCATTATTCTTTGCAGATGTCATTACTTTGTCAGTGCACTGCATAATTGTCCCTAACCAAAGAGATGATCCTCATGATTTATTTGTAGTGGGTGGTGCACAGACAGACCATTATGTACATTGAACTGCAGGCTACAACCAGCTGCAGACTCACGGTTTCCACACACACCAACTATTTTTGTTAAAGCTCCCGTCCAATATTCTGGGAAGACGGGAAGTATGGATCATATGGGATGGTGATTTCTGACTTCCTCTGGAGTCTTGTCTAATGATTGCTGGGATAAAGGGGCCATCATCTTTCCTGCCTCCCCCCCCGATCCCAAGTACTTCCTGTCTGCCACATGCGCGCTGCAGCATCCAGATGTTCATATACTTTATTCTTTTCTCTGTGGCGGTAGAGAGGGAAAGCTGTCAATCACAGAGTTACAGGCCAGGAGGTTTTCTCCTGACATTACTTTGAATATACTGCAAAAAAGTTTTTTACTTGAAACACTGCCGCTTGCACTCTTCCTCCTTGGTCCTCTCGTTCTGTTTCTACACTACCTACTCCTCTTCTTCTTCCTACTCTTCATCCTTCTTATCCTCCGTCTCCTCCTCTTCCTCCCGCTCCAGACAGGAGCATTACAGAGTAATAACAGTCAGCTAGGAGCGCTTTCGCAATTGCCCGGGCTCATGTGCTGTGGAAACCCAGGGCAGGGGCCAGCGGCATCAAAGCCTGACTGATCATTCCTCAGCCCCCCTCCACTGAAAGGCGGGGGGGGGGGGGGGGGGTCATAGGAAAAGGAGGGGGAAGAAACACAAATACAGATGGACAAACAAACCAGGGGAAGTCAAAACTGAAGCAGATGTGGTGATAGCAGTAGATGAACAGATAGACGGACGAGGAACCGGAGAACCTGGGCCAAGCTCAGCGATTCCTCCTTCTCTTCCTCCTCTCCAACACCTGTTAATATTTAACAAACAATCGAGGGTGGCAGCGGCAGAGGGGATGGGGAAAAAAATCAAGAAAAACAAAAAAACTGTGATGTTGAGGTGACATCATGGATTATTAAGGTGGGGGAGGGTCTAATAAGGGCCTGGTTTGGCCCGGCCGGTAAAGAGGGCAGGAAACTGAGGCAGAAGCAATTTGAGAAGCTGAGGCCTCAGTCTGCAGCTGTGCACTCATAGTTTCTCTCTCCCAGCGACGCAGCTGCACGACTGACAATACTGCAAGTATTTACCCATGACCTCTCCTCTACTTCACAATCCACTGCAAGTTTACTTGACACATATGTTTCAAAAGCGTATATGTGCATGCATTAGAATTTCAAATCAATCGCTTATTGTGAGAGGTGAAAAGAAAAACCTAAAGCTTCTGAAAGTAAAGGGGTAGCTCATCCAAAAAATGTAGCAACGCTATTTACCCATGAAACTGTGTTTTGTGGATTCAAACACTTCATCCACCCCTCCATCCACAGTGGTGAGCAGATAATGAGTGAATTTTCCTTATTGGCTGAACTATCCCTTTAGGCTGAGAAGCATCTTTGCTGCCTGATACCAAAAAAACATATGTCAAAAATTGTGTAAAGCCTTTTTATATGTTTTACTTGGCACCTTTTTCCAGAGCAGTTTGAGTCAGTGGAGTGGCCTACTTTTTATTCATGTCATGTGTTTTTCCTCCTCGGCGTTATAACATTAGCGGCACTAAGATGGAAAACATGCAATCATCCCGACACATGTTCTCCAGAGCGCAGAGATTAGCAGAGACTACAGTCAAACAATGAGGTGAAGATTTATAAGACGCTGTTGGACCATGCTGCTGCACCACACACTGTGATCAGTCACATACCAACAGAAGATCTCGGCGGATTGCGATGCTCCACTTTTGAACAACTAATCGCGTGTGTGTGTGTGTGCGTGAGGAGGAGGCATGTGTGCTGCATCATGCCAAGCACCGAGGATTTATCTCCGCAAACTTTTTTTTATTGGCCGTGTTTAGAGTTGCCAGATTGTGAGCAGCTTTCCCCCTTTGAAACTTTGCGGCGCTCGCAGTGCCACAGTGCCGCATTCATCTTTCGCAGACGCCTCAATTACATCCCCACTGATAGCCTTAAAGTTGAAGAGGAGTTCAGGAATGCTCTGATGGGACAACTGCCAAGCATCACTACACAACGCCATCAACTGCTAGCGCCCAACCGAGAGAGGGGGGTGGTGAACATCAGCGTGTTTACAGACCAAACCAGGAGAGGGAGAGAGGGAGAGAGAGAGAGGGGAGGAGGAGGAGGAGAATAATATGTGGCACCGCTCTGAGAGCTGAGCCCTCCACCACGGCGCTTTTGTTGCCAGATCACAACCAGATGTGCCAAGTGTGTCCAAACAGGAATGACTGTGTGAAGGCAATTTTCAGCAATTTGTCAGAATTTAGAGTCCCCCCCCCCCCCCCCCCCCCCTCTACACAACCCCCACCGCGTGCCTCCAGAAAGACAAATACGCCGTTCGAGAAGCACAACAATGATCCCAGGAAGACTCCTGCCGATCTTTTCCCCGCAGCGCAGTCATGTGATGAGAGATATACAGGGTAACTGTCTGAGCGTGGAGGGGCAAGATGAGGCCTGCAGTATTGACAAATAACCACCCACCTAACTTTCATGTATCAGCATTACTGGATATACTGATCCAAGTGTGGCGCACATTTATTCACTCCTTTGCTCGTAGAGCCAAAATCCCTGACAATGTTCACACGCCCTAAATCCATCATCCCAACTCACGTTGGACAACGCAGCCAAAACAAAGAGAGGGATGAATAGAAAAAAAACGGCTGTTAATCTTTCTTCAGACGCCTCATAAATTAAAGCTTCACTCTCAAGGTTATGCAACCAGCAGAACCTCATACTAGTGCTAGCTTGATCTCCACAGCTTGCGTGTTGTTGTCGTCAAAGTCTGTTTACAGGTCTTGAGTAATACTATTGCATATTAGGGAAACAGGGTGTACAAAGCCTTTTTCAACTCCAAAGCTGTGTGAAATCTGATATATATCGTCCAGTGATGTCTTTGGAGTTAGAATCAGTGGACTTCAAGGCTACCAGATACAAAAATCTGGCCGTTTATAGAAAGAACTGAGTTTACCAGACTTCATTAACCTTAAGCTGATATTAGCTGCTACTAACAAAACACCCAAGAATCTCCAACTGAACTGATGGCAGCCATGTTGCATTGTGGGTAATGCAGGCACCAGGTTTTGCCATGAAAATCCAATATGTGGAACATTGTTAGAGAACTGTTAAAGATTGGTGGCTGGCTGCACAATAGAGCATATAGCCTGCCTCCTCCATGTTAGAGGGTGGGATAAGAACCAAGTGAAGAAATCATTAAAAGGTACATGTCAAATTTATTTTCCCAAATAGGGTTTCTGCCATTGTAGGTAGCTGTTATCACACTGATGTCTGTCCAAGTGTTCATTTTTCTCCTAAGTTTTGTATTAATTAGTTATTTAATGCTATAAAAACAAGGTGAAACGTCAATGATTAAACTCTGTCTACTGTTGAGCCTAAAGGCCGATATATGCTTCTCCATTTTAACTACCACGGACTGAAACGGACAGAGAAATGCCCTCTCCGAGCGCCTCGGAGAGCTTTTCGTGCACCTTGGATTTTTCTAACTATCCGTGGCCATTTAAGAGAGCCTAGGGACAGCCCTTGGCTGTGATTGGTCTGCTAACGACAGCATTTCGGAACGACATCATCTCCGGACCTCAAACTTCCTGTTTCATTCCGTATATCACAATAAACCCAAACACAACTACGATTCTACGATTAATGTGACAAGTGTGTTAAGCCAGCGGAGTTGTCCGGCTGACGGTGGCTGGTTAGAGTACTGACGGCATGTGTGCGCGGTCACATACGGTTATAACGAATTTTCATAATGGCGCTAGTGTGCTAGCCACCATGCTAGCTGCGGTGGTAACAGCGCAAAAACCTGTCACAAGATTAATTCCACGGCTATCATGACACTGTTTCTATAATAAAGTCAGGTTGGAAGCAAACACTGGGTAGTAGTTAGTATCGGGAGTCCCTGCTGACTGTATGTGGAAGCTGGGGGGGAAGCTAGCTGCCTCTGTGTGGCTTCAAGCTGTGGAAATTAGCAATGCAGTTCGGAAACAAGACCAGGGAACCGCTGCGCTAAGGAAGGATAACATCATCATTTTGACCTGCTGGGTGACACTTTATTCTATTTAGTTGCCATCGTACACTGTGTGTGAGGAAAGCCGGAAGGAGGTAAATAAACAACGTGGACTTCTTCTGAGAACTCATGAGGTAGGCTTCTCTAAGCTCGTCTTCTGTTGCGCCACCTACTGTTCTGGCGGTGAATTGTTTTCAGCACCCCAGCGTCGGAGAAGCATAAATGAAAAAGAGTCCGTCAGATCCGTTACGTACGTCCGTAACGGATTCGGAGTAGCATACTGGATTCTTCGAGACACTGGGAAAGACATTATTTTGTGTAGTCTTTCCTTACTTGGGCCTACCTCATAAGCAATCGGGGGCAGTGTCTCCTCTTTATGGCAACCATGAAACGTGTCAGCTCAAGGGATTGAGGATTGCAATGTCAGGGGTGAGTGATGGGGGCTAGGTGGAGAGATGCACCTCATTTCCTCTCCACTTCCTCCATCTCCACTAACTGCACAAACAACACAGTCGGCGGCCCTCACCTGTGCAGAATACATTACGAACCCAGCCAGCAGCCCCCCCGGGACCTGCTTTATTGTTTTGCCCCTCCTCGGAGCAGTCTGAAGAAATAGCTTTTGTGCCCTTGCATGCCATGGCAGGTAAGCAGGTAATCTGCTGACAGACATAAGGAGCTACGGCCTGATGAGACTCACGACTGTATTTTTGGCTCAGGCTCGTGGTCACGAAGGCCTAGTTGCGAACACATAACAAACGAGGAGCATCAGGCCGCACTGATTCTGTTTAGTGCAGTGAGAAAAACACATGACACTCTTGGATGCTAATAAGCAAACACGTGGAGGTGGTTGGAAGCTGCTATTCAGCTCCACCTCAGTTGTTCTGTCAAATGTGGCATCTTAGTTGTTTTGCTAAGTTAAATTTGGTGTCTGTGTTTTTCTTTTTCTTTAATGAATCCCTCCCACCTAGTCATTTCTCCCCGTCTCTCTCCTTGAGTTGAGTCACACGTTCAGAAGCCAACCAGTCTGAATCCTGGGACCAATGAAAGGGACAACTGTGGGAGGGTTTGCATAACGGTTCTGTCAGTCATGTGCCTTGTTACTCCGTAAGAGAGCTCGAATTCACCACTTATGCCTGTGTTAATTTGTTGCCTCATTGCTCTGGAATCCAGGATAAATTGCTGCTGCTGTTCATTTTGCTTACAAAATGGGTAGTCTTCCTCGTCGGCGAGTGTTAACCATATTTATTGAGTTGTTATGGTTTTTAGTAAGACATAGAAATTCTCCTATGTTTCAGGAAAAAGGAAGTACACCCTACACTGTTTGGTTTTTCTGTTTCACCAATGTAAAAACCCCTTTCTGGAAAAATTCTGTGTACAGGGGCTTGATGTTTTATCAAAAGGGAAATTTTCAGGAAGAGTGGCGTGTGGGCTACTGCGGTGCAGATTGTCATAACAAAGAAATCGAGTCGATCCCAGTCAGTAAAACTACAGGTTTTTCCTCCTTTGGGTGTGTGTCTAGTATTACAGCTAAAAGATGGACAGCAGCATTAGAGTTTCCTTACAGGAATCTGTGTGGGTGTGAGAATGAGGGCACATGAGCATACTGTACTTTTTTTAATGGGTAGAGAATTACTTTTTTCCTTGTACGTGTGTGTGCGCGTGTGTGTGGCTTGCAGTTGATCAGACTTATATGCGGTGTTGTGCATATGTTTGCGTGTGTGTGTCATGAGGGAATGCTGTTTTCTCCTCTGGCTTTGAGCGACAGGCCCACTTTGTGCTGGCATGTGTGCAGGCCAGATGCGGGCAGAATATTTAAAACAATAGCCTGGTGTCAGAGTGTTTGTGTGCTGTGCGCATTATTTGGTTTTCGCACCGGATCAAGTTTGTGCGAGGACTATCTGTGTGAGTGCACGAGTGTGTCTGTGTGAACATAGAGTGTATATTGCATGTGTACAAACATGTCTCCTTATCTTACACCATCAGTCATGTATATGTATGTGTGCATGCCGTGACAAGCATTTAAATGTGGTTCTATCTACGAGGCTTCTTTTGGCACAATTATGTTGACATGCGGTGTATGCACTTAAATACATACAGTACGCTGGTGTGTGCGTGTGTGTGCGTGTGTGTGTGTGTGTCTGTGTGTGTGTGAGACAGACAGAATGTGTTCAGAGAATGTGCATTAGTGCAGGCGGTGTGTGTTTGTGTATATAGACACATGGCAGCTGCTGGACACCACCTGTGGCTGAGCCCTCCCTCAGGCCTGTTGTGGCTCCAAATAGTCCCCGTGGGCTCACAGGGACTCAGCCTGTGGATATCAGAGATGTTCAGGCACACAGAGAGCCAGACCATGCTTGTAAGATCCTTTGTTCTTGCTCTGCACACTTTTACTACAGTGTTATTTTTGTCCTCTTCATCAAATGCGATGCCTAAAAAAGCAGATTTTAGACAAGAACTCGAAAAATTGGTATTGGATATTATTTTAACACAGGAAGAATGCAGCTGAAGATTGCCTGAGTTTACAACAGCAAGAACATGTCAAGTCCATTCAGACGAGTGGTGGCACCTGGGTAGAGCAGGAGGCCGGACATGGCATAAAAAAATTGTGCTACGGAAATTATATAAATTCACATCGACACCGGAGTTGGCCATTAACAGCAAAAGTTCTTTAACTTGACATTTTCTTTGTTGTCCTCTACATGCATTTGTTTTAATCAGGGGCCATAAAGGGGGTACAATTTACACACAGGGGCCAAATAATAGTCAAATTCCGGATTGAGTAAGCTGCTCAGTGCTCATCATTCCTTGTTTGCTTTCAGCTCAATAAATTTGAGCAAAGCCACTTGTCATTTCATATATTCAAAATCTCTTTGTAGGTCAAAAAGACAAAAAGCTTGGAAAATAAATATTCTAATCAAATTGTCATAACTATTGTTAGTAGATTGTAACAGAGAGGACAGGGACACTTCAGGAGCCAATCAGATTTCAGGTTGGGCCAGTGCCCCCTCGGCCCACCCCTGTAACAGTTCCTAATGGGAACTCCACTTAATCTTGAGTCTGCAACGTGCCCAATGGTTCGCTGGGAGTTTTCCAGATAGTCTCTTGCTGTATTCCAAATAATTTTCAGGACATTTTACTCGCTGGCAAGAAAAATTCAATAAAATGTCAGGAGCAACTGAAGCAAATGGCAAACCTTTGCATCCCATTCACTTCCAATCTGTGAGAGAGAGAAGTTGAATATATATATTTGCTTCCTGTGGTAAAATTAGGAAAATTCTAGCGTGGCTTCACGTAAAGTTTTACTTTGGTGAACTTTCCTGATATCAGCTTTGCATTCCCTCGTAGGACATTTATGTTCTCACATACAGCCCACACGGAAAATTTCAGGAAAATGTCCAGAGTTAAGGGAATGTCTGAAAGCTGCATAAGTAATTACTTCTTCTCTTTCCTCCATCTTTCCTCTCTCCTGTTGTCAGTCTTGCAAGACTGTTTTTTTCTTCACCTCATGTTGGTGTGGCTGACAGATGTCCTTCAGCTCCATCGTTTCCCCCCCCCACCCACACACACACATCAACATAGCTCCAGGCCCCACAGTGTGACAAGAACCTGTCAATGACTCCTCTGTGAAACACAAAATGGACGCCCACTGTTCAGATGTTCATGATGTTTAAAAAGTCTCTATTTCTAGCATAACATGATTGTGTACAGTAAACTGGGTAAACATAATCTGTCCCTCAGCAGCCAGAAATGTGTATATTGTCACAGTTTGTTCCATGTGATTTTAATTCACTCTCCGCTCATTGATTTGTGTTTACCTCTGGTAAAAAATAACAGCACAATGTTATCGGAAACCTTCTCAACATTCATGCCTGTGATAAAGAAATGTTCGTGAAAAGTTGAAAGGCTCAGTTTTTATTCATTATCTGCCACTAACTCAATTTCCGGCCAGGCGGCTGATAGTTACAGCCCATAACCTTTAGATAAGATTACTAATAACCTGTAATTGCTTTCGTGTAAGGAAGAGGACAGAGAAGAGAAGAGAAGAGAAGAGAAGAGAAGAGAAGATAAGAGAAGAGAAGAGAAGAGAAGAGAAGAGAAGAGAAGAGAAGAGAAGAGAAGAGAAGAGAAGAGAAGAGAAGAGAAGAGAAGAGAAGATGATAAATAATCCTCCAGCTGTGTGGTGGAATGTTAAACTGAATTACAAACAGAGGAACAATCCTGTTTGTCTCTCTTATCTTTGTTTTCTGTTACCGCAGCGCTCATTGTCTCCACATGGTAAACAGATAAGAATAAGAACACAGTGATAAGCTATTGTTAAATATATTAAATTGGACTTGTGTGTTAGTAAGTCGTCCATTAGTGAGGTCATCTTGAGCCATTTCAGCAGAGATACAAAAAATAGGTGATGATGACTATTTTTCCGCTGAGAGTTATATCCACTAAAGCAAAAAAGAAAAAAGAATATTAATTCTCTCCATGACTCAGTGCATGCTGGACTTTTAATGTGCCTTACTCACTGCTATCATGACACATTACACAGTCCCATTTGACATCAATTGTCATTTTTCCAATGCTGAAATTGCAGACAGGTTGGAGAATGTGTGTGTTAGTCATTTGGAAACTTCGTTTTTGGGGGTTAAGAGTGTCATATCCCACAATGCACCGCTGAATTCCTTTAACATGTGGTGAGTCAGGAAAGGGGTGGTTGACCTCTGGCTTTTCATGAGCCCCTCGGGAACTGCTTCGCTCCGCTGCTCAAAAAAAAAAAAAAAAAAACTAGGATCACTGCACAAACTGCTGTGTTGGTTGTGACTGGAATTGTAATCACTTTATTCTCCTGCTTACCTCGAACTGTTCTGTCCTTTCTTTCTCCCCTCTTTCCCCCTTTTTTCCACCACTCTGCATTTTCTTATTCATGCCTCTTTTTTTTAAGTCTTGTGTCTGTTTTAGTCCTCTGGTGTTTTCAGTGTAACAGCAGCTCTGCACATGTGATCCATTAACCCTAGGTGGAAGAGGGAGAACGTACAGGGAGCTGTAGGTGAAACGTGCTGCTTGACTTCTTTCTGTTTCCTGTATGAACACATTTCTGCTCTCAGTGTCTTCACAGTGTGAAATGTCCTTGCTGTATTGTTCAGCTGTGGCTGCGGTGATGTGATTTTGAACGTATGTCCCTTCTTAATAATTAGAAGGGGATATTTGTCAAAGACACAGAATGGAACAGCTCACTACTGTACTTACTTACTGTCAGTCAATTTTGAGATACTTTATTTAAGCTTAGCCATTACATTTTCTTCTAAGTTACTTTACTTTATGAAGTAATCAGAGGGAAATATAGTTATGGTACTCTTTATTATACTACATTTCTTATTAGTAGTTAATTGGTACTTTTCTTGTTAGAATTTTACATACAAAACCTACCTGCAATAGGGTCAGTTTGAGCCATGCTGTGACATGTCAGTCTAAAGGTCAGTCATTTTGTCCCCTTTGGAAATATTTGGATTTACAAATCTTTCTTGTCGCACCGTCTCGATGTTTTTGTGGTCTCGTGGTATGAAATAACATTTGTTTTATAATAACCTTGATCCATGTCTTTTCATAGCAGATGTTCATTAGGTCAGATTTTAAATGTTTGTTAGCTTGGCTTATCACCAAATGAGTGCAAAACTGTATCAACATCAGTGTTTTGGAGTAATTGATGATCTGCTTAACATTAGCCTGTTTGCATTGTCATTACGTTAGTAACAGCATGACAATCTAAGCATTTAGCCCATGATAGAGTTTTCATATCTGTCCGTATCAGACCAAGCCAGAAAGAGAACTAGAAATCACAAAACCGAGCCTGAGCAAGCTCCATATTTTCATTGATAACAGACACATGCAGTGGAAAGAAGCCAAATGGATTAAATATATTTGCAAATGCCAGTTGACACCTGTTGCATCCACACTCTACTAAACTCCACCTACAGAGATTAACTGCAAGGTCTTTGTGTTATCACAATATTATAAGTTTTTTTTAATACTTCCACCAGGTTCATATAAATAAATGGCCTGTTCTTTATAATAATGTATTTAATTGCTGCCTGACTTAATAACCCTAAACTAGGATAAACATGGTACTTGTCTATTGGATGCTATTGGGCTTAGGTTGATAATAAATAGTAACTTTAATCAATGGTAATACAGACATCTTTGCGTGTTGTTTTCTCGAAGCTTGAAAAATAAACACTTCCAGTGACTTCCCAGTCATTATTTGTATTCCCTCCACTATGGACAAACGTTTTGATTTGAAACAACACCTCAGTATACTAGCTGGATAAAACAATAATCAAACTAAACCACATTAAAAAACACAGTGTCATCGTGGACAAGATGGTCCACAATGGTGGGTTAGGGTCAGGTCCTGGTTGTAAAAATACACGTTGAGTTATGTCTCTACAGGTGCATTAATCAAGGCCAGTGGATTCCTGATTAGTGGAACAGCTTTTTATCAAAGGGAACTAGTTACAGATCCAAAGGTCTCGTGGATGTCACTGAGGCCTCGGGGCATAAGGAGGCTGAAATGGGGCTCTGGGTCAGGGTCATGAGAGGCATGTGTCCCGATAGCTTCATTGTGGCACTGAAAGGGGCTGTGTTGTGGGGATGAGGAGCGGCTCAGCTCTTGGTCCATTGATGACAGTGGTGGTTGTGGGGGAAACTGTTGGAGGGGACGCAACTAGTGGGGAGCAGAGATGGTAGAATGGGAAGTAGACAGCTGCACAGGGGTGAATAGGAGGTCCCTTTGTGTCCTGCCAACAAAAATCTGTGACCAATTATCTGTGTCTGTCTCTCAAGGGGGACTTCTAGAACATGGGTGGGTGTATAGAGAGGATGCATTAGGCTGCGATGTTGGTGGATGGGGAGCAGGGTGCTGCATTCGTTAGTTTCAGGTCCTGTCTTTTGCTCTGGTCTGAAACCTTTTAGAGGCATTGCATTAAACCTCTGCTTCCATTTGAGGTTGCTAATAAACAAAAAAGCACATCGTAGTCAAAGATTTGTTTGCATTAAATCCGTTGCTTGCAGCCAAAGGTAATCCCAAGTAAGAATGTTCTTATGCATTTCCTGCGAGTCTATTTTAAGCACAGGAAAATAACAATTTGTCCCACAATTGCTGAATTACGCCTGCCTGCTCCTCACCCCCACCTCCCTGAGAAAGCTTCCTATTTGTGTGGTTAGATTTCCAGCTATGTGAGTAGTGTGTCCTACAGGGAGGACGGGGAAAGTGGTTGAGAGAAGGGAAGTTGGGCCCATGGATGGCTTGTGAGCCATGTGTTAGACATTAAAGAGCTAATTACAGTTTTAAAAGCCCCGTGTTTACCGCTGAGAAAATTCTTGTTAGGTGCATTTTACTGTCTCCCCTGAAATTATTCATCCTTGACAAGCTCAATTGACATTATCATAATTACAAATGTGATTGCTTCTTAATCACGCGGCCGCTATTTTTTTAAGAGTCTGCAGCGGAAGTCGGTGAGGCTCAACTGTTCCTCCCCGACTATTCGGCACAACAGGAAAAGAGAGTTGTCTTGTAATGGCACACTTGAAAGGAAAACTAACAGTAGGTTAACACGGGTAGTTATATTCTAGACATTCATCATTTCATGCTGACAGGAGAGCAAACAACACAGGTAGTGAATAAGTAGTGCTTCTCTGGTTGATGCCTTCGGAGTTAATTCTGCAACGGTGCTGCAGTGTATTTGTTTGAGAGGAGGATAAAGGCCTGTTGTGAACTCTGGCCCAGTCGGGTGTGTTATTGCGCAGCTATAGAAAAGGTATAGAGTAACTCCTCTGCCACTGACCCCGCCGCCACCTCTCCCCCTCCCAGTCCCACATGGTTGCCAATAGCGACGACTTCGGTTGATCTTCACCTGTCAAAGCAAAGCTCTGACTAAAGACTTGCAGCTTGAGGAGAGGAAAGGAAAACAAGAGGGATAGAGCAAACAAGCCAACAATCGGCTTTGTGTGTGACTCAGATGTTTCTTTTCTTCTTAAGAAAAGGGTTTGAGAAAAGTATGAAGATTTTCTCCAGCTTACAAAAAGCAGCGAAAAGTTAGAATAGGTTTATTTGATACAGAAAGGTAAACAAATTAATATAGGAGTGCTCAGGGAAATTTCCAACTCATTCATCAACAGTAATATTTTAATCCTTGTAACACCTGTGGCTACCATGGTATCAACAAGTATGGTTAAATACAACAGCAAACTTTCATTGAGCAACTACTTGGTCAGAAACACAACAGAAGAGCAGCTGTTAGAAAAACGCTTTGTTGTTTTCAAATAAATGCAACACAATGACAAGGTCAAGTTGACTTTGTTGCTGATGAGTTGGAGTTGTGTAGCCTGTTGTCTGCAGCTCATCATCTATCACATCACCAAAACATATTAAATGACATTTATATGGCCTTCTCGACCCAAAGCACATCCTTCCACCAAAGTTCATGGTAAAACGATCATTAGTTTTGTGTAATCTTGGTGGGAATCAACAGTGAGGCTGAATAGTAATTTAATATTGTTTGAAAATGTTTTGGTCGCTGGACCGTCACACCTATTATAAGAAAGGCTCTTTTCTTTATTGCACTGGCAACCAAAAAGTGCTGATATCAATCAAAAGTAAAATCATTATATTTGACGGATTATATTTACAGGTCATTGTTTCCTCTGAGTACTTTTAGAAATAAGACTCTGGTGTAATTACTTAAAGTAAATACAACAGATTCAATGGCTATTGTAGTTCAAATGTCGACCATTAATATGAGCAAAAATTGGGTTTTATTTAATTTGTTTTATTTATTTTGATTTGTCTTTGTGTTGATGAACCCAGAGGTCTGAACTTACCCTTTCATTGCCTTCGGCGTTTTGAAAAGAAGAGAAATGCGACAGGTCCTAATCAATCAATCCGCAGGCAGCAGGAGGTTGGCATTGTTTTGCATTTCTTCAGTTTGTTTCTTCCTGGGATTTTGCTCCTCTTGATAGGAGGTGCCGCGAGCACACCGACAGTTGAAAGAGGAGTCACATTCTTTCAGCGCAGATTCCTCCGTCCTCCTTTTGTTCAAAGTTTGTGTTTGTTTCAGGGTCTTTTCTCACCTTGAACTCTTTTTTTTTTGTGGAGAAGTAGACATAACCAACCACATACAGGGGCCAGGATCAGTTACTGCCACCGTGTTGGCCTTTATGGAACAAAATGTATCACTTAATGAGAATCAGAATCAGAAGGTATTTATTGCCAAGTAGGTTTACACCTACCTGGAATTTGCACTGGTTATTGGTGCATACAATGAACATAGAAACATAAAAACACAATAAATACACCAGACATAAGAAAAACAATAATAATAATAAAAAACAATATATATTTACTCACTATTTACTTCTTATTTACTCACTTTTTCTAATATTTATAAAAAGTAACATTTATTTAGACATAAACATATCTATATAAAAATATATAAAAGATATAAAAAGATAAGTAAAAAGTGAAATGCAAAATGCAAAACAGTGAACAGTGTCAAATTGCAATATGCAATGTAATGTTGTATAATATAATATAATGTAATATGTTTTAATTTAACACATCCTTGAGGTGTGGGGGCGGAATAAAAGTCCAAGTCAGTAATTGAATTTATATTATCAGTAAATAGTCTCGCTGGTCCTGAATATTGGTAAGGTGGCCTGAATCTGTTTATCTGCGGTGGCCACAATGTGTTGTCATAATGTCAGTATTAGCATATGGGCAATTTCATAGGCTTTTCACAATTACCCAATGTCATGTGGTTTCTGTCAGAGTGAAAGCACAATGAAAAATGTTCCGTCTTTATAGGGGGAACAATTCTGAGGAAATGTGATTGAAGTTGTCTGACTTAAAGAGAGAACCCTCCCGGTGAAAAGGAAAAAAAAAAAATCCCTTTTTAGCCAAGTCTTCTGTTCTGCTTGACTAGTATCTGAACCCCCACCCCCTCTGGTCTTGGAAAGATGCAGTCAAACATTCCAGCCGATGTATCCCCCTCCGAGGCAATCTTTTTAGAATTAAAAGACAAATTTGGGGCAGGATCCTCTCTCTGGACGTTGTACTTGTCTTGTATCGGGGGTTAAGAAAATAACCTCACGTCTTCTACCTCAGCGTGGGTCAGGGTCAGCGAAGGGTTGGGGGCAGGGGCATTCATCCACAGGTCATTGTTACAGTAGAAAGTAGCACAGAGGGAGGGGGGGGGGTTATCACAAAGGAGCTATAGGGTGATCAGACTCTCCTCCTTCTCCTCTCTGGGGTTCGCTCACAGTGAGGGATCTGCAGAATACCCTTTTCTCTACAAAGCTGTGGGGGGTGATTGTGGAAATTGAGGCTACCTGTTGCATGAAACAGCTCAGGCATTATGCATGCTGCCGGCCTGCCACCCTCAGGGGAAGGAGAGTGCAGGCCGCTGATGGAGACTTGGCTGTGGAGCCTGAAAGCACATCTGGTACTTGTTGTGTGCACTATTTTTTTTTTGTCTTAAAAGTGCAGATGGTCTTGAATTGCTTTAAAAAATCTCTACAAAAAAATGTAACCGTAGGGGAATTTTGACCTTCCCTTTGGGCTTTTATTCTTGCTGGTTCTGGTTCTATGGGACATGGAAAATTTGGACATTGATACAGCTGCAGGCCGCTTGAGCCTGTAGAATGAACGTCCGTAGGAGTAACAGAACCACACTCGACCAGTTGTTCTCTGAAGAGGATATGTAATGAAGCCCAAGCAGGTGATGTATGCGTGGGCCAGAGCACCAAGCTGTGGCCGGGCTGCTGTTGACATTGGCCTTGTTCTTCAGGCCCGGTCTGCAGGAACGACAGCGGCCTGTGTTCAGGGCTCTCAGCTCTTCTTCACCATTTCTCCCTTTTTTGTTATCGCAAATCCACAACGACACTGTTCTCTTATTACAGGCTTGACGTAAACGGCAGCGAAAAACCACTATAAACTAATGTCCAATTAAGATTTTTCGAAGAAATGTAATGACGAGAAGCAGAGCATGGAGGCTAGAACAAACAACCTGACTTTCTCCTGCAATAGCCAACAGCCCATGGAGCTTTTCTGGCAGTGCTCGGTGTCTGTTGACTCACTGAGGAGCACCTTGCCAGCTATTCATACTTTCCTCCCACTTTTTATTTTCTCCAGCAACTCAGTTAGCCAGCTAACCAGCACATGAGCCAGCCAACCAGAGACCCAGATGGGGAAATCTATCTGATAAGCAATCTGGTCTTTACTTTCTTGTGGTTTTGTTTGCTCAATTGCACAAAGAGATAAGGAAAAAGAAATATAAACCTTTATCTTCTCAGATAAGTATGTTTGAGTCAAGTGAAAATAAGGTAAGCAGGTAGTAGAGATAAATATAAACTTACTAAGCTATATCACTTATGTCCTCTAGATTTAACTGTATGTATTTGATTAAGAGACACAGTTTATAACTTTGGGAAATGCTGCAGCACTTCTGGCCTTCTTGTGGCCTGGACAAAATGGATGGGACCCTAAAGAGGCCCAAGTGGTAAATGTGGCCTAAATAGCACAAAACAAATTCAGACCACCTTTAACACCTTTGGCTGAGATGCAGTATTGTTAAGACTTACTTGCCATATTTGACAGACCACCCAAGTGCCATCCTTCCACGTGGTATTTGGGCCAAATCTGGACCAGAATCATTTTGGGATGTGAGATTTGGTTGACAGAAAGTATGAGTTATTGCATCTTGGGTCTGATAGTTCTGAGCATTTTATCTATTAGTTATGATGCTCACTAAAGTCATTTCCAGGAAACGTGGTGACGTCGCTACAACAGCTGGAGAAGATACACAAGCATTCAGACGTCCAGAGCAATCAGATAGATTTTAAACAATCCAGATTATCTAAACTACTTTATTTGTGGAGGAAATGAATATTAATCACATGTTTAATAATTCTTCAGTGCATAGGAAAGTTGTGTGTAGACACAACCTACATATGGCCACTCAGTGTTGAGCCAGGAAGGCAGTGTTTGAACAATAATTAAGAAAACAGACAGACTGTATACCATCCTGATAAACCAAAGCATCTCGGATACGCACGCTGCCATTTTTGTGCTGGGGCTCAGGGGTGGAGCCACGGTAGTGACAGTCTCACCTTTCAATCCTGATGTTTCACCCCATTTGTATTGCATCAGATAATTAATTCAAACCAAACTTACCGGTAAAAATTAACACTTGAACAAATATCAGTCTGAAATGACAGATACCATCTTCGGAAAAATGTATGTGCCGTCGACAGAGCCTATTTGATTTGTCCCAAGTCCCATCCACTAACATAGAGGAGGGAAATGAGGGATATATTATCTATACTGCAGTCAACCACCTTGTCCATCTTAGCATTCAGTCTATGGTTTTAACCTTGGCCTTTACGTCCTTTTACACATTGTACATAGATAAAGTATATAAATATATAGAAGCCGACATCAAACACTAAACAGGAATCTTAGGCTGTGACCTGACCAGGGCTGGACTGGGAGAACAAAACTGCCCGGGCATTTTTTGGCTCAGACCGGCCCACATAATTAGCCGAGCACATCTGCCATTAAATTGACGTAACTTATGTCTTCTAAATGTCTTAAAGTAGCTCATATTAAAAGTACTTAAGTATCAAAAGTATCTGGTGTTGAAATGTACTTAAGTATCAAAAGTACAAGAACTAAAATAAAAAATGCAAAGCTCTTTTTATAGTAGGTCTATACAGACACAAAACAACCCAAAATGTTTCTCCTCAAGATTTATCTCAACTGACTGAAAAATTACAACAACAATATGCATATAATGTATAATTTTACCAATTTTGAACCCTAGATGCTGAGGTTCAAATAGTAATGGACCAGTGCATCTAGAGACAACAAAGAATTAACTATAAACAAGTGCCTCTTGTGTCTGCCCAAGAACATTAATAAACCGCAGTATAACCACTAAAACATTCTGTAAATATCACTAAACATGGACCTCTCATCAGTAGCAAGAGTGATACACAATGCCCCTTATGATAACTCAGCAAAGGGAAACCAGATCTAGGCACACAAAATAAGACACTATCTCTTATCCTATTCTAGAGGAAGTAAAAGTCGTAACAAGATTTCTGAAGGTGAACCTGCGGAGGGATAGACCAACCCCCCCCCGACGGCAAACACGCCACCGGGACCTGCACATCTCAGGAGGGAGGGGGCAGCGAGTGAGAGAGCGAGAGAGAGGTGCGCCGTGGGTAGAGGCGTGCGACGCCAACCTCCGCTGCTCAAGTAACGAGCCAGTTTGGAGAATGTATTGAAAACTGCCTCCACTCGCTCATCATTGTCGAGTCCTCCTCGCTCGTCTCCCGGCGCACCTGCTGCGGCTGGGCTGGTGAACCCGGCACCACATAGGTCCGTCAGTTTGGCACATTTAGCAGCCTCCACCTCCAGAGACTTCTGCTTTTTTTCCCGATGCTTTTCAGCGCCACCCGGGCGTTTTTTTACTCTTATTATCCATTAAGTTAAGTTTCTGTCTCAGCAGCAGCCAGTCCCGCGACTCCCCCCCCCCCCCGCCCCCGGTTTGTATTGTGATTGACAGCACTGTCAGGGCTCTCTGAGCCTGTCAGCCCATGATTGATTAACAATGACAAACAATAGACCAATAATATGTGTCGATGCTGGCAACACACTGCTAGCCCTCTGTAGCCAATTGGCCGGCCCAATTGGAGGGAATTTAGAGAGGAAGAAGAGAAAAAAACAAAACAACAACATAGCGGACCAGACCGGCCCACATTGGGTCAACGGCCCACCGGGATTATGCCCGGTATGCCAGATGGCCAGTCCACCCCTGGACCTGACACTGAGACCATGTCTGTGCACAGGTCATGGAAAAACAAAGTGCTGTGCTGCTCCAGAGTGGACAGACATTTGTTCCACTGATGAAGGCCATGAGGATGATGATGATGATGGTCATGCTGACGATAGGTTTGTCCGACCCGGAGAACCATCAGAGAGCCAAGATGGGGCTCTCCCCCACCGCTCCGGCCCCAGACTGATGCCCCTGTCTGGAATGCAATCTGCCTGCCATCTGCAGGCCTCTGTGGCTCCGTTTCATAGTCAAACAAACACCTGTCAAAAGTCCATGTCTCATAACACATAGCTCTTGGAAACTGGCAAAAATCTCGACTTCTTCCTCGCACCGAAAACCGAGGGGAAGAAGGGCAAATGTGGGTTTTTATTCCAACCATCTGTGCGTGCGTTAAATATAGATCTTTATAGAAGGCTCAAAGGACTAGTTCTACTTTCCACTGAAATGTCAAAGAATAATAGGCCATTCAAGGTGCTACATTCGGCGAGGTGTTTGCACAATAAATTATTTCAGCTTCAATTTGTTGTTTTCTCCTTAACATCAGCTGGCGCTGCTGATTGAGCTGTGGGTGTGCAGTCAAGGCGTTGTGATGCCAAGAGCTTTAGAGGATGTTCTCAGATGGAGGAATAGTCATGGAGCCTTTGCATAAAATCCATCCATGGCCCCCCTCTTCCTCCTACTGCTCCCTGCTGTTTTCCACATCTCTCTCTCTCTCTCTCTCTCTCTCTCTCTCTCTCTCTCTCTCTCTCTCTCTCTCTCTCTCTCTCTCTCTCTCTCTCTCTCTCTCTCTCGCTCTCTCTCTCCACCTCTCCATCTCTCCATCCCTCTCTCCCTCACTCACTTTGAGATGAAGGGTCGGCTGTTGGATGACAGGGTGCTGCCTGGCAGCCGTCCAGGCCCCACATCTGCCTGACTGCTGTTCCTCTCATTCGTTCCCCCCCGGCAGCCCCCCAACAGTATTGGTTCAGTCGTCAGCCAGTTTCAGGGTCTGTTTCAAGGTCTGCAGATGTGTGTCTCAGAGCAGCAATGATGGACTCTCACAGAGATCTCGAGTGTGAGTGACTAATGGCGCGGAGACATCTCTGAAGGCATTGAGGAATGGATTTATCCAATGCCGTTCATCATGTTGCCTGTCGGTGCCAATATTAATGCCTGATGGAGGGCCCACATTCACCTCTGAGTGACGCCGACTCACTGGCTGAATTATGAAATTGAATAAAACACGACAAGTGAAAGACATAAACAAATGTTGACAAGAATACGACAGCTTCAAGGCCACCTGGTTTTCCCATATAAGTGACTGTGGCTCACACAGACCATCTGTGGAGGCTGTATAACTACGTCTCTTCCTTAGGAAGGATTTTACTGCCTGCTTCTTGCATCTGCCATCAGTGAGGTTTAAGGAGCCATCCCACTTAGAGGACAACCTGGAATTAGTCACGTATATATTTAAATTCATCGTAAAAAGCAATGGGACGTAAAACAGTATTCATTAATTGTGCCGAATAAATTTCTCCAATTGTTTGCATTTACTTGAGTGTCGTGAGAAAGAAGAACTTGACGGTGCATTGAGAGACAGACATGTATGTTCCGATTGCTCGAATCTTATGGGACGTATACGTTTGTGAGAAGGTGTCTCGTGTCCAGATGCCAAAAGAGAGAAAAGATATTTTCGGTGAGTAAGAGCAATTATAAAATGCTGCTAGACCGATCCCAAAAAACAATTAAATGCAAATAAGCTGAGTGCAGTTTTTGGACAACAAACCATGCACTGAGTTTTATGTAAAGATGTTCTAACTGATAAGGGGTGGGGGGACTGGGAGAGGGAGAGAAAGGTAAAAAGGAACGAGGAACTGACAATTAGGGACAACTAATCACCAAATGTGTAGCCAAGCGCATCCCCCCACGCTGGTGCCAGCGCTTGCACTGTGCTTGAACCTGTGCTGAATGCCAACGGCAGATAATTATAAACCCGCAGGGCAGGCCTCCTCTGTGCAGAGGGAGGGATGGAGCCTCAGCCAAGCCTGAACTCCTGACCTTCTTCACACACCAAGCGTCTGTTGTGGGCTCGGGGAGGTGCAAGATGGGTCACAGCGAGCCGTGAGGCAACTGGGAGTGAACGGCAGAGGGAGGGAGAGCGAGGTGGTGGAGGAGCAAGGTGGGGGTGGTGGGTGGAAGGGAGTGGGGGGGATGGGTGAGGGACGCAGAGCGAGGAGGGTGAGGTGGGGGATGCAGGCGTTTGAGGGAGGAGGTGCTCACTGGAGTGGTCAATTTCTGTGTTGTTGGTATTCTTTGGTGAGAGATCCTGGCCAATCAGAGGGGAGAAGGACTCACTTGGCGAATCAGAGTGAAAGCCTCAGTGAGAGAAATCCCTTTTGTTATGCGTGTTTGGTTATCTCCGCTCACTTTATCAGCGTTCATTCATTAGGTGGGGAAATGAAGTCTGTTCTCTTCCTTTGTATGTGGAGACAAGACTTTGTTTGAGCTTGATCATCTTTTAAAGTTTCTCTAACTTATCATCCATCCCATTGTCACACTTATCAACTGTTAGCTATTTAAATCCTCCATTCTTAGTGGTCTTAAAACCCTGGTCTCTTCAAAGTCTGGTTTATTCTGAAGAAAGTGTTAAGTTACTTCTTTGACACATAACATTGAAAGAAAGAAATGACTGACTGTTCAAATACAAATTGAATTTGTCATTTAAAACTGCATCATGGCTCCATTGCATTGAGCAGAAGTTTTAAAGTGGCAGCGGAGTCACTTCACCAGCCATTCCAATCACCTCAATGTGAAAGAGGTCACTGCTGGTGTGTCGATTTTAGTTACTGTGTCTCTGTAGCATGTGTATGATAGCTAGCATGGCACGTTAGCATGAAAGCCGGCTTTGTTGCGTGTCCCAAGCTTGAAACTGTGATTGTTGTCGTTATGATGGTCATACCGGCACCAACCGTCCAGCTTTAATGCAAAACATACATGTGACTCCTATGCTATTGTTACCTGATTTCAGCAGTTTTTAGGTATTGACCATCAGCAGCAAACTTTACTTCATCCCTAGTGACTGCATTAAGTGCCGGCCCTTAAAAACCATGGCGATTGCTGAATGTAGTGTCAAGGTTCCACATTTGGAGTTAACAGAGGGTCTATATCTCCCATTTTACTGGAGCCTAACCACATCCCCACAACTCCAACTCCCTGCACCGTATTGGCACAAAAGTACTATCGTTCTAAAACCTGACTGCAAAGAAACAAAACTGATGAATACCTTCTACCAAACATCTAAGCCATTTTCAGACATGACCTGCGGGTAAATCTGGAGAATAGGTACAGAGTTTACCCAGAGTTTCCCTTTCACACATGGAGGTTTTCTGCACAGACACCTTCACAACAGCGAAGTTCTGAGCATTTTATCTATTAGTTATGATGCTCACTAAAGTCATTTCTGAGACCAGGAAATGTGGTGACGTCTCTACAACAGCTGGAGAAAATACACAAGCATTCAGACGTCCAGAGCAATCAGATAGATTTTAAACAATCCAGATTATCTAAACCACTTTATTTGTGGAGGAAATGAATATTAATCACATGTTTAATAATTCTTCAGTGCATTGTTCACGGTGAATCCACTGGGGCATCCATCGCTGTTTGCACACATGTATTCTCCTGGATTTCTACAGACATTATCCTAGGGAGCTTTAGAAAGTCTGCAGAGACTGCGGAGCGTCTCACTCAGACATTTGCATTTACACATGCACCCCCCGGAGGAATATGGAGGAACTGCAGAGTTCTGTGCATGTCTGAAATCAGCTCTTGAGAGACTGAAAACCCTTAAATAATCAAAGTAAAAGGGCTGTACTGGTCTGTCTGTGTGAAACTGATGATATTTTTTGCAATGTGTGGTAAATAACTTTGTGCCCGACCCACACTGACATGGATCATCAGAATATATGTCTCTGGTCAGGTTTCAGTCACTTACAGTTCTGATTTGTCAGATTTTGTCCACTTTTTTCTATTTCTTCTGCAGTTTACATCATGTTTGTCATCATCGAGATAATCCTCTTATGATGTTCTTGCCGTTTATCTCTCAAAATAATACTCCAAATAAAAAAGGAGGGGAAAAAAAGTCTTGACTAGAGCCCCAATCTTAATTTTCCCATCTTGTCTGTGAAGTCAGAAATGTCGACAGACCACCTCGGCTCATCTGGCCTCCTGCTCTCATCATGAAGATCTCTCTCGCTTTGCACTTTGCCAATTTCCCATGATTGAATGTAATTGGGACCAGATAACCCCCTCTCTCTCTCCCTCCTCAGGAGTCTTTGATCACTTCTGACCTGGCTCTGGCTCAGCTCTGACACACTGGCAACCATTTCTTGGGTGGTTTGTGATTGCTCGCAGACAGACAGCAGAATATATTGAGTATTGATGTGTGAGCCTCAGAAATCCAGCGCGCTGCATGGAATATTATGACTTTATTCCCTGGGATTGTTCAGGTTTGTGCACAATTTTATCTCCCAGCTGTGAACATATCTGCACCGTGGAGCAGCGTGAGTTAGTTGTGCGGAGCTGTTTATGCACATGTGCGTGCATTTCATGAGTGATGGTCTCTAGGGGATAAAACAAGATGTGCACAGAGATTCCCAAATTCGATTCAGGAGATTTGTAAATCCTGTGCAAATTACTGTTGCCTCGTTCTCTTTCTCCCCACCGTACTCCCTCTTTGAAACTCGTCTTCTGAGGCAATCACTCCCAGATGGAGAATATTAGACGTAATCACTTCCATTTGCCGGCTCTTTTACTCTCACTGCGAGGTGACACGCCGTCGCCCCCTGACATCTCCTCACAATGGACAATTACAGTGCACTCATCAATCATTTTCCGCGAAGAACTCTGACACCCAAAGTCTGGTAGAAATCACCTCGATTGATAACCTAGATAACTCTAAAAATCTGCTGAAGTCCACGTTCTCTCTGAGTCCACCTCTCTGTGCTATTCTTCGTGGGCACTTCAGAACTGTCAAGTGTACTCAGTATAACAAGCCGTTCACTTAGAGTGTAGAACACATACATACTGGAGTTTGTTGCGTTTGATCTACTGTTTGATACAAATACCGTGTCAAAGGCATTGGCTCAGCTTGAAACATAACTATGAGCTTACAGTCATTCTGCTGAGGGGAAGCTGTCTTTCACTCCTCCATTTAGAATAGCTGCAAATCACAGATGAAGGAGACTGACGTATGGAATTAGAGGTGTCCACCGCTCTACCTTCAGACTCTATATGTTTGTTCTCCATCTCCCTTCATGTCAAATCCTTCTCCTCTTTTAATTCATTCCTTTATCTCCCTGCTATGCTCTTCTCTCGTCCAACCACCAACTGCCCTCCTGTCCCATCCAGCCTCACCTCCTACCTTCGCTCTCCCTCTCCCTCTCTTCCCTCCATCCTTCATTCTCCGAGACAGACAATAAAGCAAGCTTTTCCATGGCTGACCTGCGATTCACCCCTTCCTCTGCACCATCACAAGCCACTGACAGAGGGTGAGTTACAGCCTGAGATCCAATGTGGTGCAGAACGCTCCTGGATCCGGGGCCAGAATTTGTGTCCCAGGGCGTTCGGCCCCTGTGGCCGGTCGGCTCTGTTCTTCCCTCTGCTCAGCTCATCGCTGACAGGGTCACTCAGACTCCAGACATGCACAAACCGCTCACATCATGGTCCCATCGGAGGAAATTCCTATGGGTTCGGCAGGAATAAAGAAAAAACAAAGAATGTTGAAATCAAGGACAGGAAATTCTGTTTTACTGCGAGAGACCTGCAATTGCACTCAGGTCAAATCGACTCACATGTGTCCGTTTTTGAAAAAGACGCGGAGCACATTTGGACATTGGTCTAATTCCAGGCACGTGCTCCCCTCTGCTTTTCTCACGACCTTCGTTTGACACCGCCACATCACTGAACTTTGGATCGGTCATTTGGCAAGCAGAAAATATAGTTCATGTGAATCAGATGTTACTAAGAGGAGACTGAGTGCTCCTCGGCTGCCTGGCAGCTCGGCCAGAGGAGGAGCACCTGTTTCCACATAAATCTCAAGATAAATATGATATACTGTAGCTTGATCATATGTCTGGACATGTGGAAATCTGATTCGGTTTTAACTCCCCCATGAATTCCATACCATCGCCCCGAGTTCCTCAAGTTCCCATTTCTATCGTATTTGAAGTAAATCCAAGAATTGAGGGTTTTGAGCAACAGTCACATGTTTCGTCAGCCACCTTCATCCCTGAGAGGTTGCAGAGCAGCTTGACCTCAGGGTCCCAGGCTTGAGGTGGAGGCCCAGTCTGCCCTACGAGTGGAACGATGAACCGTGTCAGGTCATGTCAGCTCTCTGCTCAGCTCCACTTACTTGAATGTAAATAAAGCCAGTCTGGCTCTGTTCCACACCACCGGTCCTGCTCACCCTCTTTTGTCAGGGCCAACAGATGACATTCATACAGGAAGGTTTTTCTCAAAATAACTTGTTCCTCTTTAACAATAATGAAGTTGAGGATTTAGCACACTCGATGGAACATAATTTTCACATTTTAAGGAAATTCACTGACTGCACTATCTTGTCATTTTATTTAATATGTATCCAACAACTAGTTTAGCTCAACATAAGATTTGACTAAAGGGAATCATCTAGCCTCTGCTTTATCCAAAAAAATAAAAATAAAGAATTACCAGCACCACTTAATCTTAGGATTGCTGCTTTCAGACATTCTCCGGAGTCGCACAAATGTTCAACTGAGAGCCTCCAGACTTTCTGCGGACTTTCTCCGATCGGTCCCCTAGTGAAAAGTCCTATGAAAATCCGAAAACACCGATTTGATTTTCCCGTTGTTGAGAACACATCTGATCTGGAAAATCTCCGGCTGACAGATATTTTCCGATGTTCGTGGCTGAATTAAAGTCAAATCCCAGTGTAAAATGACACCTTTTCCTGTATCTGGTCTTTGTGTGACCTTAGCTTACTATCTGCTGGCTATCTTATATTCAAAGGACAGACAGAGTGTAATCAATCTTCTGATCTAACTTTGCATTAGAAAGCGAAGACTTTTTCGACAAATCTTGAATTTTAAATGCAAGTTATACATTGTTTCCATACCATGATGTGATCTAGCAATATCCATAATGCCTTTCCCCGACAGAAAGCAAAATCCAATTCAATCCCCCAAATCTCCATCCCCAGGAATAACCCATTTTAAACTGGGGACCTCATCACAGAGTTAAAGAAAGAGGAGATGGGGTCTCAAGAGGTCATAAATTGTAGAGGCAGACCCAGTTTGGGCAGAGAAATTAGTCCAGGCAGAAGCTCCCTCAAAGAGTTTAGTGGTCTCGGTTTCTTCCAGAGTTTAACCCTCTCACCTCTTCTCATTGGCCACTCTATTATTCAGGAGGCTGATTTATTGGGAGTTCACAAGGGATAAAAACAGGCATAGCACAGCCGTCAGCCCGGCCTGTGATAAACGACCCACGCTGCTATCTTCATCTCAACTGGGACCTACAGTTCTAACGACAGAGACAGGGTGTGTATGTGTGTGTTTCTGTGCGTTGGCTTTTGTGTAAAGTTCTTTAGCAACAGAAATCATGCTCCATCCACACTACTACGTTTTCATTTGGAAACGCGTCAACTCTGCTACGGATGTGACTGACGTCCACACAACTTTGAGAGCTGCTGAAAGGGAGAAGTTATGAAAGGCATGGGTGTCCCATTGGACACAAGAATGTTCACAGAATGCTACAACAGTAGCTCATCTTCTACTTATGCAAAGAGATGTATCATCGTAAATCACAGAATATAACTGCACAACATCTGTAAAGACAACAGTGTCAGTAATGCGTGTGATTGATTATCCATGTTGTGTTCTACCCTGGTAGCTGAGGCTAGTTTAGGTTGTTTCCCTCCAGTAGGGAGTCATGTGATAGGAACTTGACAAATCAGCGAGGGCTACGTCATGACAGTGTTAATTTCGTTGACGATAACGAAAAATATTCGTTAACGCCCCTTTTCCCATGACTAAGACGAGACGAAGACGTAACGAAATGGATCATTGAAAATAAAAACTATGACGAAATCTATTTTAATTTTCGTTAACGAGACGAGACGAAACGAAAATGTTGGCGGTTGACTAAGTCACAACAATTTTTAAAAACATAATCGTATCAGGCCGTCATGAAGTACCCGGAGCGGCGAGTGTGTGTGTCTGTGTGTGTGTGCGTGTGTGTCTGTGTGCTGCCAGACAGCGCACCGGTCCCGAGGCTCCGCCCCCGCGCACTCGCTCAGAGAGACAGTGAGATCAGAGCTCGTTCACTGACTCCCCGGCTGCTTCTTAACTATGGAAACAGTGAAAACACAGAGTTTCGCTGATCTCAGCTGCTCTGAGATCAGCGCCGCAGCTTCTGGATCAGAGCAGAGGCTGCAGTTGGTTTCTACCGAGCTTCAGTTTCCTCCTCCGGTCTGATCTGCTTTCACTTTTTGTTTTCACATTTCGCCAACGCCAACTAAAATATATAGGCTGCAGCTATATGTTTTTATTTATTTCAAAATAGGGTACTTCTTATTTCATACATTTCCCACAAATATGGGGATGACTCAAATAACCCTACATAGTTCTGCGTTTAATTTATTTCAAAGTAGGCCTACACTTGCCTGTGTAATTTCTTCTCCTCTTCATAAGCATTTGGTGTTTCCCTTTGTTGTAACAGGTAAGAATAAATAAAATGTCAACAGTTTTCTTTATTGTTGTTCTATAATTTCATAAATGCAATAATATACAGATTAGTATAGTATAACTTTATATAACATTTTATCAGCTTTGTTATCAAATATGTTTTGCGGCTCCAGACAAATTTTATTTGGGGGAAGAGGGGGCAAAATGGCTCTTTTGATAGTAAAGGTTGCCGACCCCTGCTATAGACCTAGGAGGGACATCTAATGGACAACCTAAGTACTGCAAGCTAGACTGGTACGCAGTTGTAGACACAACACAGGGGGTCCCTGGACCTGAGAAGGGAAGATAAGGAGTTTAATGTGGCTATTAAATGTGACTAAAACTAGACTAAAATGTAATTTGTTTTCGTCGACTAAAACTAGACTAAAATGTAATTTGTTTTCGTCGACTAAAACTAAGAAGGATAAAAATGACTAAAACTAGACTAAAACTAATATGCATTTTCGTCAAAAGACTAAGACTAAGACTAAATCAAAAATAACTGCCAAAATTAACACTGCGTCATGACCGAAAAGACCCACTCAGCAAGCGGCTGTGTCTACGTCCTTGTTTCCTCTGTTTCTGCCCGTCCAGACTAAAACACGGCCCTGTAGTTTTCAAACTGAAACGGGGCCAGCAGCTCTTAAACTCTGGAGTAGTGTGGATACCACACGTTGTAGAGTGGATGTAACCTTGAAGTGAAAGAAAATATAAAAAACAAAACTAAATCTTTAGCAACACACGATGTAAATATTTTGATAGAAATATTTTCAGTATCTTTAACTGCTAAGTTCTCTTTCTCATTCTCCATAATCCCCCCCTCCCCCGACGTCCACCCCACGGTCCTGCCCCTGGCTGCCCCGATGCAACACAGCCCCTCTTCTCCCTAAATGAAATTCTTTGGAAAGTCATTTTATATCACCCTTTGACTGTGCATTGAACTGTAAAACCACCCCATTGGAAACAAAATAAAAGGATAGGAGAGAGGGAGAGAAGGGGGATGGGGGAGCAAGGAGGAGAATTATAATTCTTTGCAGGCCTTTGGTATTAACCCAAACACCAGAGCTGTCAGCAGTTCAGAGAGGGAGGTGCGAGGGGCAAACATTCAGTGTTAATTGGCACTTTGTAAGCTCTGAGCCTTCCTTTTGTGAGGGAAGTGGAAGAGAGAGTGAGCGAGCAAGAGGGGGGAGGAGGAGGGAGGTCAGCAGGGGAGGGGGGGAGGACGAGAGAGAGAGAGTGAGAGGGAGAGAGTGAGAGAGAGAGAGGGAGGGAGAGAGAGAGACAGCTCTTGTTCTTGTAGGTTTGTTGGGCCTTGTTGAGGGTGTTTACGGTTCACTTCTTATCCTTTGTTAATTGGGCTTTCTCTCCCCCAGTGAAAAAAAAAAGGGATTCATGTAACCCCCAGCCTGCCTGCCACCCATGCGCCCTGTGACTCGCCCCACCAGCCCGATCAGCAAGAGAGGGATAAATGACAAAGACATAACGAATGGATTGTCCCGTGAACATCATTAAACGCTGCAGATGCACACAAATCTGTGTGTCCGGCTCCATATTTCATCATTTGAGATTTAACTGAAAGGGTCCCTGTTTCTAAATGTATTGAATTTGGAAAAACCTGCATATAAAATAGAAGAATTTCCTTGTTTTGATGTTGTTTGGAAAATTGCAGCTAAAACTAATTATTCTCCCTTGTTTCCGCTGGTGCTGAAATATCAAACAAGCAAACCTCAGCTCACGAGCAGTTATGTTAGAAAGTAGTTGAAGACAGTTGAAAGTGTATTTCTGCTAACAATGCACGAGAAGATTCACAACCTCCTTAACGTTTATCTGATGCAGGAAGAGAGCAACGTCAGACCATTAGGTGCAGGATGTAAAAACAGCCCGTCAGTCCTCTCTGTGGATCCTCTCCTTCCGCTGATGTGTTTGGAGTTATCTAAAGTAATTAAAGAGAGAGATTGGCAGACACAAAGAGAGGGAGGGAGGGAGGGAGGGAGGGAGGGAGAGAGAGAGAGAGAGAGAGAGAGAGAGAGAGAGAGAGAGAGAGCGAGAGAGAGAGAGAGAGAGAGATTGGAAGGCACCTGTGTTCAAAAAAAAGGAAGAGGATGTTTTTTTGGGTGGGGGCTCTGGCGTGATGCTGGACCCTGCTTCACAGAACCTCTGGCCTCTTTCTGTCTGACCCTCTCTCTCCCACTGACTGATGTAAATAATAATAGTGCCAGTATTGAAAGGACACAGGTGTCAACCATTGTGTCGGCTCTGAATGGACCTGGTGGAAGGAGGTCAGGGGTCACAGGGCCACCTCAGCACCTCTCACACCCACAGGTTCTATTCACACCAACGCTCCATAGGTTTTCACTGCCTTCCCCTGCGCAGTCTCCCTCTCTCTCTCTCTCCCTCTCTCTCCCTCTTTCTCTCCTTTTGTTATCAGCGCTCAGTGTTTTGTGAAAACTTTTCAGAGGTCATGCACAAGCTCGGTATTCAGGAGGATTAACATTCAACAACACATTTTTAAAATTAATTGGCTCACACAACAGATCAATGGCTGCTTTCAACTTGAAGAGCCAATGACTGCATAGACTCTGATATTAGGCAGGCTAACATTTACACTTGTTCTCTAACTTACTGTTTGCATTTGTTTTATGTGGCAACATCCTGTTACACGATACCATAGCGCACTCGGATATTTAGCGTGAAACAGTGATAAAACTAGTAGGGCATTCAATAAAGCACATGACATTGCCATAGCCCAACAGTCCCTCACAGCTGCTTTCAGACATGCACTGGACTCCGCAGTTCCTCCCTATTTCCTCCGGAAGAGGAGGTGCATGTGTGAAGGCAAATGCGAGTAAAGGCTCCAGTATGCTACCCCGACTCCGTGGCGCGCGGAGAGACGGACGGATCCCACGGACTCTTTTTCATTTATGCTTCTCCGACGACTGTACGTCCTGAAGACAATTCACCGCCAAACAGTAGGTGGCGCAACGGAAGACGAGGTTAGAGAAGCCTACCTCTATGTGCGTAGAAGAAGTCCACGTTTGTTTGTTTACCTCCTCCTGGCTTTCCTCACACACAGTGAACGATGGCAACTAACAGAACTAAATAAAGTTACACCCAGCGGGTCAAAATGCTGATGTTATCGGACCAGTGTCCTAACTGTGGAAAAACAAACCACATTATGATGCTGCCACTGCCAGTATTCCTGTTTTCTTCCAGAAAGCTGATGCTTAGAATAAGGGCCAATAGATCCAACTTGGTTTCTTCCGCTCAGAGAACTAAGTCTCACAGACCGTCCTTCAGATGCTTTTTGCAAACTTTCCTTGAGGAGATGTTTCTGTCTGACTGCTATGAAGCTCAGGAGTTTGTATGTTCAGCCTGTGTCTTCTTGGATGTTCTCCAGGTACTCATACTTCCTTCCACCAAAGACATACAGTTGAAGGAAGGTGTATTGGACACTCGAAGTTGACCTGGGGTGTGAATTTGACCTGTCCAGGGGTTACCCCGCCTCTCGCCAAATGTCCCCTGGTATTGGCTCCAGCTCCTGACACGACTCACGCTGTAGGATACGCTGTATAGATAATGGACGGATGTTCAATCATTTGATTTTGCCACGACAGAATTAATAACTCAAGGTGTAGAAAAATCCTGAAGACGATCAAGAGAACCAGGAATGGCATGATCTCAATTTCAATTTCATGGATGGACATCTCTAACTTCCATTTTATATAACTGTATTTATTCAAATGTTTTTACTTTACATTTTTGCGTCTTTTTATTTTAACTCTATAATGTCACACATTTCTGTATTATATTTAACATTTTGAGGTTGCAAAGTCAAATAAAAGTTTCCTATTATTGTTCTAATCCAAGGGGTTTTTAATGGACTTTATTTAGGTTAAATGTGAAATTGTTTATGCCCCGTTGTTGCTGTTGCTTTTTCCTCTCCTCTGTCTCTGTCATTTAAAATGATTATATGTAAGGATCACCCTCAATGATTTCTTGAGTATAACTAAATGTTTCAAGTTAAAAAAGTGAAGGGGTGTGAATAATTTCTCCCTCCGCTGCACTCTGTCCTCAAGTGTGTTCCACTGTTGCCTCATAACAACATGCAGATATGATACATTGTGTGTGTGATCACAGAGTAGTCTGCCATCACTTCAACCTTCACACAGGAGGCTCAGGAAACCTTTTCTCACCAGCTGGCAACTCATTCTCTCACCACAGGTTGATAAATGTCACATGTGCCCATAATGCACACATGCCTGTGAATATGAATGACACAACTCATGTGTGTGCCCCAAGGCCGTCGTCTTGTGCTCAAAGTGACTGATGGATGAAGACAGAGGAAGATTTGTGGAGCAGTGTCCTTTGTGCTCAAAGAAGCAGGACAAGGGAAGAATCGTAAATTGGGACTCGTGCATGATGGTCGATGTGCATTTCCATGGATAAGTAACTATTTATGGTCTGAAACGAAACAGTTCTGCTGCTTCTGCAACGAATGCTTTGTGGAAAAAAGGTTATGGACATATTTGACATGTCGTTTGATCTTACTACTGTCGCACACACACAGATTGTATTTTTGTATGTGTTGGCAAGATACAAAATACTATGTGTTAAACCATGGATGTTAAAACGGGACTATCTATCTGTTTATCTATCTGTCTATCAATCTGTCTATCTGTCTCTCTATCTATCTATCTATCTATCTATCTATCTATCTATCTATCTATCTATCTATCTATCTATCTATCTATCTATCTATCTATCTATCTATCTATCTATCTATCTATCTATCTATCTATCTATCTATCTATCTATCTAACTATCTATCTATCTATCTATCTATCTATCTATCTATCTATCTATCTAAATATCTATCTATCCAACTATCCAACTATCCATCTATCTATCTATCTATCTATCTATCTATCTATCTATCTATCTATCTATCTATCTATCTATCTATCTATCTATCTATCTATCTATCTATCTATCTATCTATCTATCTATCTATCTATCTATCTATCTATCTATCTATCTATCTATCTATCTATCTATCTATCTATCTGTCTATCTATCCGTCTATTTATCTATCAAGGTGATGCACGCTATATTTTGTGTGTGTGTGTGTGTTTTGGTTGTGGTTGGATGCTCCTATAAGATCTATGAGATGCCTGCATGTTGGAGATGGAGATGCTGGAGGACGGTGAGTAGATTTATGACTGTGCATTAGGAGAACTAATCTGTTGCAGGTGTTTCTGGCTATTCTCACAGGCAGTGCAAGCTCTCCTCCTCAGGAGGCCCCAACTATTTGTGTATGTCTGTGTGTGTGAGTGTGTGTGAGCGACAGAGAAAGGGACAGAAGGAGCGAGAGGAAGAGAGAGGGAGAGATTTTTCTTCTCTTTCCAAAGCGTCTGCAGGGAGCTTATACCACCTCCTAAATCCTCTAAAAACCGGCCACAGCATCGAGGACAAAGAGAAGATGGATCCATTGACTTCTCTACTTCCATTACACAGGGAAGGCCACTTCTTCTGCAGGAGAAATGGCAGTTGTTTTTCTTTCTGAGCTTTTCCAATCAAATTATAAGATTTAGTGAGGCTTCTTTATTGTCTTGCTTTCTTTTTTTGACAATGACAACTCAGTCAAGGTAGACAGTGCTCTGTCAGCAGGACACAACCTATAGGCTGTATTACAATAATGAAAAGACCACCAGGATGGACTGAGCCAGCAGCTTCACAGGAAGCCTTTTGGGGGATGAGGAACAAAGACACAAAGGAACCCACCAAGAAAGTCCTGCTCTCTAGGAAGCCTGTGACGCCTGCTGTGACCAGCTTTGGAAAGATTAAACATAATAACATGGTTATAGTAAGATAAGAATAGAGATGGGGCTGGGACCCAGGGGTAGAGAACAGTGAGGACAGGAAGAGGAACAGGTGAGGATTGATATGTTGATGAGAGGTTAAGTAAAAGTTAATAAATAAATCTGAACACATTCTTTCAAGCACCAATCTTTATTATTTGGGACAAATAAATATGCATGATGCTCTTCCTTTTAGATTTTTTTTTCACTCAACAGGGAATGGACTTCAGGAGGTAATCTGTGTTCATGACTTTAGTACTACTGCCCTCATGTGGACATATAAAGTACTACACATTCTCTTCCACAACACTTATGGTAATGAAGGCATACTTATTACTTTTAAGTGTGTGAAATAGTTACAACATTTTTTTATATTATAAATATGACATAAGCATCAGTACATTAGGGCCATTATGAGTATAAAAAGAGATGAGGGGGGAGTAATATTGTGAAACATTAAGGAAGCTCACAAATTTACAGAACATCTACACTGCTCAAAAAAATGAAGGGAACACTTAAATCACACATCAGATTTTGATTAGTGAATTATTCAAGTTCAACATCTTTACTGATGTACATTGAGGACAAAATGACGTAACAGTGGTCAATGGAAACCAAAATCATAAAGCCACTGAGAGCTGGACTCAAGACTGTATAGAAAATGTAAGTACAAAATGGATAATACAGGCTGATCCAACTTGCGGGAATTTCATCACAGTAACTCATACGGTGACTAAGTAGTGTGTATGGCCTCCACGTGCCTGTATGTACTCCTGACAAAAGCTGGGCATACTCCTGATGAGTCTACGGATGGTATCCTGGGGACATCAGTGAGCACCTGGACAGTGTGTGGCGGTACTTGGTGTGTGCTCAATTGGATTTAGGTTGCCTATAACATGGAGGTCTATGCGACCCTCCAAGGATATGCCTCACCAGACCATCACTGAACCAACGCCCAACCGGCCATGCTGGATGATGTGAGGCAGCATAACGTTCACCACAGCGCCTCCAGACTCTTTCACACGTGTCGCTTGTGCTCAGCGTGAACCTGCTCTCACTAGAGGCTGCCGGGCCCTCATGCTACCTCATGGAGTCTGTTTCTGACGGTTTGGTCATCTGGAGGTCATTTTGCACAGCTCTGGCAGTGCCCCTCCAGTTCCTCCTCGCACAAAGGAGCAGATACCAGTCCTGCTGCTGGGTTGATGCCATTCTACGGCCCTGTCCTGTTCTCCTCTTGTAACAGGGGGTCCCCTGGTGTCTCTTTCATGCTTTTGAGACAGTGCTGGGAGACACAGCTAACCTTGCGACCGCACGTATAGGCAAGCGTCCTGGAGGAGCAGGACTACCTGTGCAACCTGAACGGGCTGCAGATACCGCCTCATGCTACCAGCATTGACAAGGACACCAGCAGAACACAAAATTAGAGAAGAATCATTCAGGAAGGAGAAGGAGAAAACAAGTGTCTGTGGCCACAACATGTAAAACCATTCTGTTTTGGGGGTTGTTTTGCTTTTGCTTCTCCATTGCACCTGTTGTCACTTCCATTTGCACCAGAGCAGGGAAACTGATTCACAATGACTTGTGGTTTCCAAATGGACAGACTGATATCCCTGAAGTTTAGTTGACTAGGTGTTGTACTGTGAGGATTAAGGTTTTTTTTCAGCAGTGTTTATATTCACTGAGATTATAATAGGGAATTTGTAAAACTAACATAAACAGATATTATTTTAAAATAAAGTAAAATCAACAAGGCAATGGTGGGAATAAAGAATATCCCAGCTCATATTTTGTCATTTTTAAAAATCTAAAATGACCCTAATTCACTGTTCTACAAAAATATTGAGGATAATATTTTTGTCATGGTTCGTACTTGAATATGTTCTGCATGATATAGCTTGTGATAGGAGGGTACCAGTCTTTGGTGAGAGTCACAAGGTAGGTGTTCCAAGGGTAAAAGAGCTCTTCTTCTCTCAGAGCTCCTGCAGTGACAATGTTCAAGGCTGCATCTGTGGCAGAGGCCGCTGGCACATTAGTGAGTTTCCTAGGATACAGAAAAAAGATACACTTAGCCACTGGAGGGCACAAAGTAAAAACTATTACAAGAATATCAATGATGCCACATAGCTAGATTCAATTGATTTGACTAACCCGACTTTGTCCATGGCGGCATCAGTATCAATGAACCCAAGAGTGCATATAGTGACGGACACGTTGCTCTTCTTCAATGACAGCTCATGGTGGAGGGCCCTAAAGAAACCATTCAAGGCTGCTTTTGATGATGAATATGGTGCCATAAAGGGACTTGCCACTTTGCCTGTGAAACATTTAAAACGATTAGAGTCAGATGTGAAATATAAGACTGATGAGGCCGACGAACAGATTTGATCTGTGCAAACGGATGGATTTAATGCTTCTTTCAAGCATTTTCCAAACTGTTCAAAAACAAGAAGAACATTTTCTTGTGGATCAACATGTGATCGAGACCAGTCAGCTGAGCCAGGGAATAGCAAAAGCAGCACTAATGACTCTGCATACCTCCACAAGGGCCAAACAGGCTCCTCAGTCCACTCAAGCTGCAACACATTTCACACACTCAGACATCTGTTCTCTAAATATGCCTGATTTTTAGGTTATGTTTATAACCTTATTTATGTTTGTCGGCAGAACAGAGATGGTTATAGGATGCCGGGAGGGGGCAGCAGGGGAAGATTATTCAGGGACACCGGTAGTATCGCTCTCTCTCTCTCTCTCTCTCTCTCTCTCTCTCTCTCTCTCTCTCTCTCTCTCTCTCTCTCTCTCTCTCTCTCTCTCTCTCTCTCTCTCTCTCTCTCTCTCTCTCTCTCTCTCTCTCTCTCTGGTTAATTTGTTTGATATCTGTTTTCCCTGTTCTATTTGATTTTGTTCTTGGCTAAATGGGCAATGTGCAATATGGTTGACGGGTACTGTGTGTAATGACTTAAATGTTTGTGAGCCTTCTCTATTACTTAATATAAGTATAATATCACCTGCAGTAATAATCCACTAGAACCTGTGTTAGGATTCTCAAAGTGTGCAATGATCGTCTCACGCATGAGATTTTAACTTTGTTAATTGGGTCCTGAGCCTTTAACTTCTGTCCCCTTTTTAAATTTGCCATTTATGTCAAGTTAGTGCCAGTACTCCACACGTTGCACATGTCCAGCCTTGTTACTGTGTTAGACAACAGGATTACACAGAAACAGAGGAATTACCATGCCTCTTGGTGGAAGGATGTGGTATTAGTGAGAACCCATTACAATTTGGTGTCTATCCAGATCAGGGGACAGATCCAGGAATACATTTTTTCATTCTTTTTTTGACATTGTAAGATTAAGGAGTTTGATTTCTCAGAGGATAATGAATGGCATGGATTTTAAGGGGGAAAAATCAGGCATGTTTAGGGGACTGATGTTTATGAGAATTTGCAATTTGTCGCAAATCCAAATCAAATCCAGTAGTCGTTTCACAAGGGGACTGTTGGGCCTTGGTGGTGGTTTCAGGTTTTTCCTACAAAGATTAGTCAAGCCAAGAATTATTTAATCTTCTGTTTCTTGTAAAACCCTTCATATGCTATTCAAGCAAAGTTTATAATATATGATGGTAATGTAATCGATACATACATTCATAAGCCTGTAAATGTGCAAGTTGCTGTCTTCAATATTTTCATGAATGAAAAAGCAGAGACAAACGTACCCAAAAGTGATGAAATGATCACCAGTGATCCTTTACTTTGCTCAAGCGCGTCCATAGCTTTCGAGGCCATCTGAACATAGCTGAATAAATTGACCTATGAAGACACACACACAAATACAGTATGTATAAGAGCACTATTTATGGCTGACAAAATGCCTAAGATGCTGCATTACCTTCATCAGCCACTCAAAGTACTCCACATCTCCATCCCACATTCTGAAGTGGGTCGCGCCGATGTGGTTGAGAACCAGATAATCCAACCCTCCAAGCTTTTCCAGAGCAAACTCCACCACTTTTTCAGGATCTTGCCCGCTGCTCATGTCGGCAGCTATGTAAATCGCTTCTTGGGCTCCCAATCTTGTGCAGTTCTCTACCACCTATAGGCAGAGATCAAGAGGAATGGGTTAACTGACCAGTCCAGAAAATAGCATAGAAAACCTCCTTTGGTCTTGTTGGGATACCCAACCATTGTTCACCAGTAGTAGGTCCCAACAGCCCCAATTCGGTCTCAGGATTGCACTTGACCTGTGGCCATGTAACAGTGGTTGAGAAGAACATGAAGCAGAATATTTCCTAGAGGTCAAACTGCATGTGTTGTCAATGTCTGTGGATGCTCATGAGGTGACTTGATTCCCAAAGACTTGGGCTCGGATGGGATTCTGTCCCATCTTCTGAGTGAAGAGGGAGTTGACCTTTCACTACTGGAGGAGTGTGAATCAGAGTAACCAGAATCACATTGTCTGAAAGACTGAGGTGAGATAGGGCCCTCTGAACCTCGTGGAGAAGTTGTGTAGCTCTGGTTGTAGAGTTGCTGCAAACTGTCGCTCTTTCTCAGGCTCTCATTTCTTACTTGTTACATAGGGCAGGTGGCGAGATATGTCTTAATTAAAACAGCACTATAAATCTACATGAATTTTTTGTGAGCTCTTGTAGTTTATATTGAATGCTTACTATTGGAAAACTTAACTGAAATTCTCAAAAATCCATTAATATTGAGTGAGTTATTAATAAACTGATAATTTATGAAAACATTAACAGTTTATTAAGTAACAGCACCACAATTAAGTTGTTTGAAAATACAGTTGAAAGTCTACTCCTGTAGCAGACGAGTGGATTTGAATTTAGAATTTTTGGCATGAAACAAAATTATATTGCACAAATATGAATCATTTCCAATAGTACTCTTCCTCACACATACAAATAAAGGTTTGGGGAGGTGTGTGTGTGTGTGTGTGTGTGTGTGGTGCTGGTGCTGCTGCTAGTCAGACCTTTTCCTGTCGCCACTCGTGCTGAAGTCCTTAGTGTTGCGTCACTCTTGTGTCTAACCTGACCATAGTTCACAAATAGTAGTAGTAAGAAGTCCCAAAGGTCAAAACCTCAATAACTATTCATGGACTGGGGTGGTGGAGGCAAGTTGCCGGCAGCAGAGCATGAGTGGCAGTGTAGCTGAGCAGGGCTCAGTGCGGAGAAGGTCATATTTAAAAGGGCCGCTTTGTGGAGAGAATGGACTGTGATTGGTGGGTGACGGACGAGTGTGCAGGAACCCTGAACACAAAGATCTACAGAGGAGGGGCTTAATCAAAAAATAAGAAGGCCTCTAGAGGGCTACACGGTAAATCATGAAGATGATGAATACGATCACGTCCACTATTTTTACAATGTGGCATTAGATCATTTACATAAGGATGTGAATAATTCCTCCACCCCTGATGCTCATGCTTAGTTATAACACATTGTAGTTACATGCTTTTTAAAAAAATAATGTTTTCTCTGCATATGCTTGTTTGTCTTTTAGCAGGACCTCGTTGGAAGGATGTGGTGTATAGGTAATAGGAGAGCCGACGTTTTTTCAGGGAATTAAATAATTTTAGAAAATTATTAAATGCCATTTTAGCTTTGTCTATACACACAAGCTCTGCAAAGACACATCACGATCCTGCTAAACCAACTGTCACACGGTCACAGTTGCATTTTCTGCAATAGTTATCATACCGTAAAAAGCTTGTACTGCTGCAAGCCTTAGTGTATTAGGCTCTGTTCAGACATGCCATAACCATCGTTCTCCATGTGATCAGATCACACATGCACAGCTCAACACACAGACATGACTGCAGCTAAGACACATGTTAATGTAAAGAATGAACAGGGCATTGGAGCATTCATGGTACATGTTAACAAGTTCACTGACCTGCTGTAGGACTTTCTCCCTTCTTGCTGTAATAACAACTCGGGCTCCGAAGCGGGCGTAATGATACGCTATTTGTTCACCGATGCCTGTACTGGCCCCAGTCACCAACACCCGGGCCCCTCGGAGAGATTCTGAAACAGATTCATACACTTAACTTGGTACACTACAAACTCGTGTTAGCAATAGATGCATTATGATACTGGCCTTTGTGCCAGTAGGTGAAGATCATGTACACAGATTGATGATTGATTTGAAATTGGATTCAATTTTCTTACTTCTGCCAAAGAGGTTCGTTTTTACCTTTGTCCGTTATTAGTTAGTTTCTTTGTTTGTAAACCAGATTACAGAATACCACTGGAAGGGTTTCCACCACACTTGGTGGAAAGACGCAGTATGGGTCAGGAAAGAACCCATTGAGTTTAAGTGCAGGTCCAGATCAGAGGACAGATCCAGGATTTCTTTCCAGTTTCTTTAACATTGCATTTAACATTATACACCAGAAATAATTCATGTATCGCAGGTGATAATATATCAGCCAAGGTGACAGATATCTAGGAGTGTGTGAACTTTGGTGGGGGAGGTGTGCCCCCTACTGCCATTCTAGTTGTAAAGGTTATTTAACACCATCGTCCTCATTTGACAAAATCATCTAGCACATTATATCTTTACAAAGTCAAGATAAAGAAATCATAGTCCTTCCATGGTTGCACTTGGGGTAAAGGACATTGACACTCGTATGTTTTTCCGCTTTGATCATACAGATCATTTGAGGGCACAATCCTTCCCACACTTTTTATCTTTATGGTGGTAAAATAGTGAGATATTGTGTTTATTTATTAACTAAAAGCCGAACTCTTTATGTCCAAGAAGCTGCTACTTTTTGAAGCGATTCCCCTGATCCTTCCTTCTGGTGCGCCAACTCTTTGTCTGCTGCTTTAATAAAGATGCTTACATTATGTAGAGGCAAATATCAGCCCCTTTATAAATCCAGCTAAATGTCCCTCCGCGAGAAACACACCTTTCCACATGTGGACCTGAAACTAATCAGTCAGCGTTATTCTGTATTTGTAAAATGAGTTCAGTAAAGTTGGCAAGGCATTCACAGATTCGGACATCCTGGATCAATAAGTCTTAAGCGAAACGTTGTTTAAGCACAAACGCTGCATAATTCCCACCGAAGAAATGTGGACAACGGACTACAGGCGAGTTTTCATCATTATGAGTCGTCCTCCGTGATGGACACATAACATGGGTGTATGTACAGCCTGCTGAGAAACGAGTGCGCAGGGAACTTCTATAAAGTGCAATACCGAAAAGAGATATTACAAAAATATTCAATAACCTAACTTCAATACTGTATATTCTCACCAAAATCATGTCACAGGTCCAACGAGTCCTGCTGACTATGCTACAGTACAAAGTTTAAAAAAAAATTAATTTATCATATATTTGGAAATATTTTTTATGAAGATTATTCAATAGCTTTACTGTATTAGTACATTTTCACCAAAATCACATATTAGGTCAAGGGAGTCCTGCCAGCTATGCTACAGTACTAAGTTTGGGAAAAAGTGATTTCGCATAATTTTGAGAAATATTTATAATGAATATTATTCAATAACTTCGGTCTCATACTGTATATTGTCACCAAAATCATGTCATAGGTCCATGGGTCTCCTGCTGGCTATGCTTCAGTACTAAGTTCGGGGAAAAGTTATTTTGTATAATTTTGGAGAATATTTCTCATGAAAACTTTTCAATAACTTCACTCTAATACTGTCTATTCTCACCAAAATCACGACACAGGTCCAGCGTCTCCTGATGGCTATTCTACAGTAATACGTTTGGGAAAATTGTGTTTTGTATAATTTTGGGGGAAAATTATGATAAATTTCATTTTTAAAAACTTTGTACTGTCGCACGGTCAGCAGGACTTCCTGGATCTGTGACATGATTTTGGTGAGAATATACAGTATAACAGTGAGGTTATTGAATATTTTTGTAATATCTCTTTTCGGTGTTGCACTTTGTAGACGGTCTCTGCGCACTCGTTTCTCAGCAGGCTGTACATAGACACCAATGTTATGTGTCCATCACGGAGGACGACGTTGGAATTATGCAGCGTTTGTGCTTTAACAACGTTTCGCTTAAGACGTATTGATCCGGGAAGTCCGAATCTGTGAATGTCTTGCCAACTTTACTGAACTGTGTCCAATCAAATAACCGGCAAATGTTTTATTGGGGGCAGTTGCAAATGTTGATAACTTTGGGAAAAGACACTGTCCCATTGACTCAAACCATATCACTCAATTACATGTGGAAAGTTCACTGCCTTCTCTCACTGAGGATACATGCAGCGCTCTCTCTCTCTCTCTCTCTCTCTCTCTGGTAATTCCTCGGTCAAAAGCGGAAAGCATGTCAGATCATCTCAAACCAGCACTCGCTACAATTTTGGGCTTCTTCTCTCTAACCCTAACCCTCTCTCCGAAACGTTCAGCTTTCACAAACCTGTTTATCATACACAGATATTTGATCAGGCAAAGCATCGAACCACGGTCCACAGAGCCTGCGGTGCAGGTGTGTTGGCTGGGTTGGTTGGGGGCAGAATACAGAGGCTGAGAAAGTGCACAAAGTTTACAGACACACCGGATGAACACCAGGTGAGAACTGACAGAAATCAGAAGGCGAGATATGTCTGCACACCAGGAAAATCCCCTGTGCCGTTATATATTTACAATATTGTCACTGGTATCTTTATAGTTTTTAGAACAAATTTTCCAATAATTTCCCAACCAGAAGGCATTAAAAACAAAAACAACCCAAAAGTTATATTTATGTTCTATATCATTGGAAACGTTTTACCGTTTTCACCGTTTTAAAAGAGACAGAAGTACAGTAAGAATATTCGCCTGTCACTGAGTGGACAGATCCGCTCATCACACTTTGTACAAATCGAAATCATGTCTTTCTTACCTGTATCCAAGGTGGGCGCATTCCACTTCACAGCAAGGAAAACTGCGCATATACTCGCCAGCAGCACTTTAGCAAAGGTTCCCATTTTAATTGCTACGTGTCCGGTTGTGTTTGTCGTAGTGAGCCCGGATCTCTAGAGACTGGCTGCCTGCAACTGGAAACAGGAAATAAGCAATACGCATAAACTTGCCATTTATGTAACCCTGTCACTCTGTTTCTGCTTATGCGTAGAAAGGGGGCGTGTCGCTCGAACACAAATCCAGTGATCCTCAGTAACCTCAGAACAGGCAGAGATGCTCTGGGTTTTATAACAGAGTCAGATTCATTCATATTAGCTCGTGGGGAAATTGATGTAAATAACGACTGTGATGATTGGGTTAATACCCACAGAGGTTGAAATGGAGTTTAGACGAACTGCTGCAGGGTTCGTTTTAACCCTTGCATTCGGGTTGGGTCAAATTTGAACAGTTTTGATATTTGACAGTAATAAAAATACCCTAAATGGCATTCGTTACCCCAAATACACAAAAATTTAAATATATAAAAATGTTGTACTTTTGTACAGGTGCTACACGTGTTTGTACATTGAGGCTGTTCCTGGTCAAATTGACTAGATTAATAAACAGATACTGGTGTGTAAATATTGTTTTACTTCTCCATGAAGATGGCTCTTGAAAGACTTATACGGGAATACAGATATAATGTTGGCAGAGGTATTGAAGGGATTGGTCAAATGTTTTGATGGTACGTTAATTCCGGCTGTATTTCATTCCAGCCTGTCCTGTTTTCCCTGAGTCATCTTTATCTTCTTTGTATCTATGTAATGGTATGAAATCTCACTCTGAATGTTCACCACCAATTGTACCACATTGTTTGGATCTTCTGTTTCCACCGTGCAGTAATTCAATCTCACCTGAACCAGCCACTATACATCATTTTATTCTTTCAAAAAAATTAAAAAGTTATCATACTTGATGAGAATTTGTATATAAAGTCTATGCACAAATATGATATTTTTAGAAGAGAAATAATTGATAGTGTGGTCAAATTGAAATTAAACAGTCAGAATTTGAAAATAAGTAAATGTTTTCAGGGATATGGTTTGATAAAGGAATTCCATGGCCCGTACAAAATACTAAATTCTCCAGGCCAGTGAGTGGCGGTAGTGCACAAAAGCGTTGTTTGCCAACCGCCAATAAACATTTGAAGAAAAAAAAAAAAGTCAAAGATTTTGCAAATTGTTTTTATATATATACAGATAGGTATATGATTCCCAGATTTAAACAGTATTTAAAGTTGTTCGATACACAAAACAAAATAATTAAAAACACATTTAGATGGTTTAAATGCACAAAGAGCGAGATGACGAATCTGCGGCTTTGAAATACCGTCATACTTGGCGTTTGAAAGAGCAACTTTATTGACACACACCTTGTGGTAACAAGCAGGGTTTGTCCTTCAGTGCTCAACATAAAGCAGTCACCACTTTCACCCGCAGCACACCCGGAATACGTGTTCTTGAAAGGAAACTACACCGCTGTGGATCATGGCGGCAAAGATTTTGCCCGTAGTGAAGTTAGTACTTTTAATTTCTCCCACAATTCCACTGAAGTGGTTGCCGCTGTTGCTAGGAGCTAGCAGCGAAGCTAGCCTGTTAGCTAACTGATGCTAGGTTGGTTGTTTATCTCACCAGGAGCAGTGCATGTGTCGTCTTTAGATTCGTTACTTATCAATACTGTTTCTGACATCTGAGGAGACTCTCTCCTGGAGCTCTGTCATATGGGTGACGTGTACCCGTGCTTTGTGTCAGTGTTGAAAGGGAACAGGGGAGGAGGACATGTTTCTGATCAGCTCGACTCCATCTGTCTTTTCCTTTCCAGACTGGCAGCCAAGGTGACCATAGCAGGAGGAGCTCTGTATGTGGCCTGTGACTCTGGTCTGCTGGGGGGCAGCGAGCAGGGATCCGAGGCGCTGCAGAAGGCCAAGGCTGCAATCCCCCCCGCCGTACAGGAATGGATGAAGTACTTCGGCCTGGAGGTACAGATAACATGCACTGAGTTAATATTTTACCATGATCAAGCACAGTCATGGGTCATGGCAACATGTGTGAGCGGACTGCATCCTGTCGGTTCAGTGTTGTAGACACTCCTACAATCAATGTAGGATTGTAGTGAACGCAAAACCTGTTGTGTCTGTTTTCATTGTACAAGTTGGATAACTTAATACATTTAAATGCAATCCAATGAAAATCTATATTGTATTCTACATGTACAAAGCCTACAGTGGCTAGTTTAAAAAAAAAGCATTCATCCACAATACTGTAGTTTTTTACTGCAGTCATAGACAGTGTAATCGTATACTGAAATCCATAATATTGAAATGTGTTCCCTTTGACTACAATAAACATGATAGTTTTATAAATTTCTGCTAGTGTCCATCAAAACGAATCATCTTTATTAAGGTAGAATTGTTGGCTGAGTTGTATTGCTTTGCGTCATATGTGGTCAATCTACATAATAAGCAGGTACTGAGTGTTAAGAGAACATTATTTTCAGTAACATACTAACATTTAATCGGACAGTAAATATGTTGCTTTGATTTAATTCAGGTGTGATATGACCAGTCGTATCTCTTTAGAAATGAGAAAAACAGTAACATCTTAGTAAAACTCACTAATGACAGTGTCACTTTGGGAATGACAGTAAATTACATACTAAGTGACAGTATGTTTTCCTACAACATTTCTCATATTTCATGTCACAACTGTCAAACCTGGATCATTATTGTCAGTAGTTGGCGTGGCTCACTGTTTCACTGCATGATGATAAGTACCTCAAGAAAAATAATGTTCAGCCAATATTGGCGCTTTCTTATTTGAGTTATCTTTTTTGTATTTGTCAAACTAATGGGTCCTCCCTCTCCACAGGCTCAGCTCCCAGCCATGCCGAAGGTTGAATTCTCTCCCGTTCAGTCGTGGAATTCTGGTACGAACTGAAAGAAAAGCTCTTTTTAAAGTGGAGTTACACATTAGTCATGTCATGAGTTTAGGTTTTTGAGTGTGAATGAATGGTAGTTTCACTTGTGTAGTGATCTATTTCAATTTTTTTCCTTTAGTTATTTTAGCTCTATATAATTGGACCTTGAATGTGTCTCTGATGCTGCAAACCCAAGCCATTCATTTGTCTTTTATTGCAGGAGTACGGTGGACGGTTTCATCTCTTTCTGAGGCTCCAATGAAGGCAACTGAATATTCAAGTCAGGGTCTGCAGTACCTGAAAGACCTCACCAAGTGAACTGGAAGTCTGGGCAACCAGACATTTATCCATCTTTTTGACTCTTGCACTTGAGCAACATCACTTCTTCAAATGTTGCCGTCCCTCACAAGAAAAAAAGAAAACTGCTTGATAAAATTAAGCTACTAGGAGTGTCCTCTTTTGAATGGTTCAGCGGCATTTGGTGTGAGGTATACATTAGACAAAACGTTATGTCATTTATGTATTCCACAAATTTGTTTGTACAGACTAATTCAACCCCCCCCAAACCATTCAAAAAATGTAACAAGTGTCTGTTGTGTATGTATATATGCAGTTTCACTTTGTGACTAATACATCAATCTTAAAACATGTCCTGTATATTTATTAAATCGAAGTACAACACAATGCATGCTTATAATTGAAGTGTTTGAAGAACAAGAGCATCAAATGTGCAAAAGTCTTTATTACCCATGACAGAATAATAACGACACGTATTACCTGTTGATGCTGCTACAACTTCAGAACAGGAGGTGGTGATTGAAGCACGAAGAAGAGCGCGCACAGTCGTTTGTAACTCCACTCGACACAACACAGAAACACTCCACAGCACCACTAGGGGTGATGTACAGTGTTAACCTTTTTTTTGATTGATATTTTAAAAGTGGCTTTAAACAAACAGTACTAATTATGCCACACACTGTCACTTCTCCAATGCCAAAGTTAAAGTTGAAAATCTCTTGACACTGCTCAGATGGTGCATGCAGCTCCGACAGTTAAAAATAACAGTAACGGTACGCCTACTGAATAACTAGTTTACTGAGGGATACACTGAATGACAGAAGGTTGAGATGAAATCCATACTGCAAGCATACATGTCGTGTTTGTGAGAATACCAGACAGACAGGACAGACTGAAACCACAGTTAGCTACTGTCTACAAAGTGGTTTGTCAGTTTAGATTACACCTTTTATAATTTATGTGTATGAATGACCCTTTCACTAAAGGTCGGTGGTGGTGGTGTTTCAGTGAGATATTCATATTGTGAATAATCACAACAGGCAACATTACAAGGCATTTAACACAAGTTGTACAGATTAAATACTGTCATCTGAATGTATTGAAACAATTTTTTTCTCCTAATCCACGTGATATAAAGCATTACTCTGCCGTATTTTGGGGAAACATAGCATAACATAACCTAAACATGTAAACTTTATACAATTAAAGTGCTCCCCACAATATCAACGGTGACTTTTCACAACCAATGATGATGTGTGTATATTTAAAGAACTTGTTCATACTGCATTATAGAGCAAAAACACAGCACTAACGAAAAGCAAAAACGTTTCACAAGCTGTCAGTGGCACCACTTCTGAATGAAAACCTAATAGCAGCCTTCATACGCAAAGATTCATTGAGAGCGTAGATAGTCAGAGTATACAGTATATACAATATTGCAAAATGACAAGCCGGAAGGCACTTGATGATTTGTGTGGGATCATGGTAATTAAGCATCGCAATTAGCAGGACAACGAATCTGATGTTCCTCGTGCAGTTCAAACCAATTAAATTAGAATCTGGTCAGAAACCTTCCTTCAAGGCTTAAAGAAGAGATGTACAGCATGAAAAAAACAAGCGAATTCTCCGCCATGGATACTACAATAAAAACATGGTGCAAAGATGCAGGGGGATATTTCTACATGAGCACAACTCTTTTGAACTGTTCTTGACAACACAAGGGCCTCATTAAGGTGACTTTACAATGCTGCTTTTATTCATTTCTTCCACTACTAACACTGATTGATTGGATATTGTTATATAAATACAGTAGAGGTATTTATCTACCCATAACATTAAATAAATGTCTCCCTGTAACGCTTCTACACAGACAAAAGTGTGTATACCAAACGCACTACCCAGAAAATCTAAAGTAAAGGGTCTTTAAAGGGAAATCTTAAGCAGCTTTTTAGTCACACTAAGATTTAATTATGATATTTAATATCAGGACAGATTACTGTGTCCAGGACAACATTGCAAAATTGCAGTATCAACTGCACTTCACAGCTGTTGGGCAGTGCAATCTTGTTCTGTCCAAATGTTAAAGTATAAAGTAGAGCAGCAAAAATAACCCAAGTTGACTCCCTCAAAATAGCAAAGCATAGCGGTGCTACAGTTCTGCTCTGCATACAACAAAAGATTGCACTTTCTTCTCAACAATAAAGCCTATTAACTACCCAACCCTGCCATGGCTCTGAATAACAAGATTGTAACGATGAGTGGAACAGAAGCAGATGGAGGGAGGGCTGGAGGGTGAGGTCAGTGTCCACCCTCTCTAGGTGGTTTTGACCAGGTCATATACATGAATGTGAAAGTCATCATCGTATTTGATATAGTAGACCGAGGGCTTGGCCGGGACTTGGTAGATGACCAGGCCAGTTCTCTTCACGCCCTTGTCTGTAACATACTCCACTTGTTTCCCCACCAGACTCTCTGTCTCTTCTCCTGGCTTCCTGTCTGCAGGCAGCAGGTGCTTGTTCTCTGGGGGAAGGAATGAAACAGAAAATTAACAATACAATGACAAATAAAATTGCCAGTCATCAGTTTTTGTCATACGAAATGAGGAAATATGCAACTTCTAGTTCACTGGTAGTATACAAACAAATTAGGATTCATTTGTGAGTCTTTCTTTAGTCCAGTCTTGTTTTCTCAGTTTCTCCATCACGTCTCTATATATATATATATATATATATATATATATACAAAAACAGCTAGGATGTCATTGTAGATAAATTGTAATACATTTTGGTGTAGGGACAGTTGTGTATTGACTTCAAGTGTCTGACACTAAAAGAGGAACAGTTTTAGAAAAATAACCCTTAAGAAACCGTTTCTCCTAATTATTTTCATAAGCATAAATATCTGATCCCACAAGGATGCCACAGTCTGATCTAACTCCATAACTTTCCCTGTCTACTGCCGGCTGACAAAACCTGTGATAGAGACGTCTGCGAATGAATACAGACTTCCATGACCGCTATAACTGTTGGTGAAGTCACATGGTATTCATGTCTACCAAAACTGATGCAATCTTCCCGAGGGGAAAACCGATTTACCTCACACTGTGGTTGCTCCTGATCTTATCTAAGAAGCTGCAGAACACGAATACCAGAGTCTTAATGAAGCTTTGTCGAGTATCGACTTGTCTTCGTCATACACGCGTTACAAGTACCTGCTTCAGGAAGAATCCTTAGGTCTCCGTCAGCGTAGTCATCCCACAGCTGGTACATGTAAAGAACGGGGTCCTTCTCGTACGTGATGTAATACCAGTTGGTCATGATTGGAGCTCTGGAGAGGACCATGCCTCTCCACTCGTTTTTCTCTCCATCCTCCTTTTCAAAAAGATGCTCAACAGCTTTGCCCACCAGCTCCTCCGCCCCTGGAGGTATCTTGATTTTGTTGTTTACTGTGGAGATGCGGGCACAAAGGATGTATGATATACTGTAAAACCCAACTGTTGCAAAAAGTATCCAAAACAAAAATCTCTCAAAGGAATAGAGAAGCTCCTCCTAACTCACCAACTTTTTCGGACAGGACTTGCAAGTTGGACACCCTCTCGTCCTTGAACAGCTCGATGCCATAGACGCAGTCAAAGCCGTCATACTTCACCATGAAGAGGGAGGTATTTACACTGAGCCTGTCAAGCACTGTTCCCTTCCATTTGCTCTGGTTCCCCTTCTCACGCCAGTTGTGTTGAATACGCACTCCCAGGATACTATTGGGGTCGGGGCTCACTGTGTCACTCAGTTCCCCGCTGCTTCGCTTTCTGGTAAAACAGGATGAATATGTGACTAGATACAAAATGCATAATGGTTTTAAGACTTCATGCTATGTCACTTATTTGTATTTGATCAAATTTGAATGTGAGAATTAGATTAAGCTGAAGTTACTTGCTCATGCAGGTTCATTTTTAATGTAATGATTATTTAAATCAACACTGCAGCCTTTGGATCAGCCAGACGTTATTTGGCAATTCCAATGTCTCACACGTGAATTAACCATTTTCTAATCTCGCCATTTGGGACATTGTAGTTTCACTGTTTCATTCTAATCTTAAAAACCACCAGTAATGGCAACACATGATGTCATACACAGAGATCCACATACCTGCCCCTTTTCTTGGACATGCCTCCAGAAAGTCAAAGGCTACAAATCAAAGGACAAACAGGGCAGTGCTCAGTTATAAGGTGACAGCTGTCAAACTTCACATGCAAAGTATAGCTCCACCATGACAGAGGGCCTGTGCTTCCTGTCAGAGCAGAGCTGTGACAGGAAGCAGCCTGCTCTCTCCTGACAGACTGACAACTCCAGCAGCCAATGGTTTAGCATGATGGAGTCATAACTTCCTGGGTATTTACTTCTACTACACAGTCATGGAGGTCAGTGTTTGACACACACACACAAACTGCACCACGGAGGAGAGACCGTGTGGTTTGTCATGTGGCCTGAGTTGAGGGGTTAAAGACGCCAATGTGAATAATGAGGCAACTTCCAGAGAACACGTCAGCCACATCACTAGTGTGTGGAGGCTGGACGGTGACATGTTGCTGCTGATAACTTGTACTTGAGCTCAAACATGACGAGGCGAAATGAGCTGCCCTGTGCTCCACCAGCTCACCTGCAGCTCCTCCCGTTCTGTGCTGTGGCTCTACCTCAATGCAGATGTGACTGTGGGTCCAAGTGGAGGCGGCTAGCTAACGCTGCGCTAGCACCGTCCCCCTGCGGCAGCTAACACACACCAGCGGCATTAGCACCGCGTTAGCAGCCGAGCCCTCTGCTCGGAAAACGCATTTTTTATTACCTTGACGCAGATTTCATATCGGTATCGTCCGGTTTGTCAAGACGGACAAACGCTCCCGCACACCGACGCGTCTGCGTGAAGTCTCGCGAAACCTGTGAAGGGGGGGGGGGCGAGGAGGGGGGGCGGTAAAACGAGAGTTGGCGAAAAGGACTACATTTCCCGGCGAGCATCCGGCCGCCGTGCCCGCGGAGAGGGACGTGAGCGCTGGCGCAATGCACGCTGGGAGTTGGTTTTTTGGTGATGACGGTGTGGACTTTAAACAGGAGTTGGCGAAAAGGACTACAACTCCCGGCGAGCATCCGGCTGCTGTGACCGCGGAGAGGTACGCGAATGCTGGCGCAATGCACGCTGGGAGTTGGTGTTTTGGGGACGACGGTGTGGACTTTAAACGTGAGGGGCGGGGCTGGGGGGGACGTCAGCTGTTTGAGACAACACGCTGCTCACCAACACGTCGGGAGCTGCAGCACAGAGCACTGCATCGGGACCGGGGGTCAGGATTCCTCCCGCTCCACATCCACCCTCTGCGGACAGGAAGCGCGGGGCAGCTGCTGGAGCTGTAAACAGGATCATTCAATGTCACCTTGTGCTCTGGAGTCGAGACTTCGTGCCCACTTCAGCTGAGGTGACATGTCAAGAAGAAGACAAGACGGGTGGAGACAGTACTCAAACGTCTTTCTCAAGCAAACGCACTAATAAACAGTCAAATATCTTACTAAGTTAAAGCAAAAACACGTTTTCTACTTGACCAAAAGTAAGTAAGTACTTGGTTTTAATATATTTAAAGTATTAAAAGTACTTGTAGAGAGTTGCCTATTCCCCAATGCAATGGTCAACTTGCTCCTAGATTAATCTATTACATCTTTAACTGTATAACGGTATTCTGTTTAAGACAAGAATGGTACTGACTCTGTCATATTAACAAAGAAGGTTGAGTATGTTTCTGCTCAGAATATTTACATTGTCATATTGTTTTAAGTCTCAGCGGTGGCCTCGGTGAGAGATGCTGCTCTGATTGGATCAATGGACTAATTCCACTATTATTGTTTACTTTCCAAACAAACTATAAAAGAAATGCATGAATTGAACTTATATTCAATGTTTTTTTTAAATGTAGGGAAGTAGAACGTACAGATACTTGCTGATATATGTAGTAAAGTAAATGTGAAAAGCAAATGAAAATAAATCGACTAAACACATATACATGAGGTAAATGTACATATGTTACATCCCACCACTATTCAAAATACATTCTTGAGTAAGAGGCACACAAGTAAAATTTGAGCACTTAAAAAATAAAAAATAAAATCGAAAAACAATGTTCATATAAACTAAACCAATGGTGGAATTAATAAAACAAATGTTAAAATAAATCAATCTCAGCATGTAGAATATATAGATAAGTCTCTAGCACCGGTGCTAGTGCATAATACAAAATATTGCTACCTCTGCCAAACAGTTTTGTCAAACTGTTTTCATCTGCATCAAGCTGGGGATCCAGTTCATTTCTGCATAAAGTTCTGTTTTTCAACATTATAGTTGATTTCTGAGATCATTATTATGAATCCTGATGAGAAAAATCAGTCATGTTTCGGGACTGGTATTTATTGTGTGTGTACGATTTGCTGCAGATCGAAATACAAATCCGGATCTAGCAAACTTAAATGTGGTTTTATAAGGGGGCGGTTGAGCCTTGGTGGAGGTATACACACTCTACTAAGTGCCATTTTAATCTCTAATTAGTTTGTTAGTTTTTAACATTTAGATGCCCTAACCCTAATTGCAGCATTTGAATCAACTAATACAAATACTGCTGCAGAACCTAAGCACTGATCATGAAATGTAAACTCAGAACCACGCTTGTGCATCTTTAAAAAAGCTTTTTTAGTTCATTTTCATGAGCGTTTGTAAATGTGAACGTCTGCATTTACTGATGTTTTATAGGCTGTCATACCTGCTCCCAGCTGATAACGATCAAATTATCGACATTATCTTCACTGAACAAAACTTTGACCCATCAAACATGATTTTTCCAGAGCTGACAACAGATTTCATGGTTTATTCATCATGTTAATACATCTTTTCAAAACAATACAGAAATATGTGCAATGTAATTTACACAACACTTTCATGCTAACTTTATTTCCGTATTCAGTTTGGTAAATGTATGATGTAAAGCATTTTGCGTGACCCAAACAAAACCACAGCACTGCAAAGATATTAAACAACTTGAAGAATACAACCCCATCATCCACACCGGCAAATTATCAGTAAATCTGATTTGCTTAATTGCTGTTTAACACTTCCCTAATCCAGTCCCCGAAGAAGGATACACTTGAGTAGACATCAGGGGTGTCGGGGTTTCCGCATATCTTCCCAGAGAAGGAGTCCACGCCTGCTGCAGCTCCATCACACACCAGAGTGCCACCTGAATCCCCCTTGAAGAGAAAAGATACATGTCACTTAACAGAAGTTGTGTTTAAAGATGCTTTTATTTCCTGTGTTCAGTTTTTCTTGATCAATGTCCAGCTCGTTAACTCTCTCACCCTGCAGGGGCCTTGAAAACCTCTCTCTCCTTCACTGCAAACCTTTGATGCAGCGATGGATGCCCAACCCCATTTCCTACGACATGTCTCCTGTGACAGCGTGGTTACGTTGACTTCCTGCAGCATGTCGGGTTTAATTCCATTATCCGCTAACCGTCCCCAGCCGGCCACGAGGCAACGACTACCTGTTGTCACCCTGTCCGTTTTCAGAGAGATCAACTGCACTGCTGCAGTCAGTTGTGCACTGCCGTTGAGCTGAGATGAGGGGATTGATGATTGAGAAATACAGAAAATATATCAGGTTAGATGGATTTTGTGCAAGCTAGAGACATTATTGAAAATGTGAAAGTGCTGTAGACAACTGTGAACTTTTCTCACCTTCAGGAGCATGATGTCATTTGAATGGTTATCATACCCGGGATGGGGAATTGATCTGACAGTTTTGAATTCCTGCTTTGTACTTTCGTTAGCTGACAGGGAATTCACGCCGAGCACAACTGTGTATGATCTAGAAATCACAATTTAATGAAGACCAGACATTAGATATGATGTCAATGCTGCAAATACACAGAAATCCTTTTCCACATTGGTCTGTGTTAAGATGTGTGATGCTGAGAATGAACACTGACCAACTAGATTAACTTTTAGCTTTAGATGGTTATTTTTTATCATTTATTAAACCTTTCTCAGAGGTTCTTGAGGACAACTCCTTGTCATGTGTGATAAAATATAGATATAAGGTTCAAAGTCCTTAACTTGTCCTTTACCTCCATAAAAAGGATATGTTTGGATTCTGCTTCAGTGGACATTCTAACGTTGGGTTAGAAGACCAGAGATAAAGATTGGGGTCTCGGTCTACTGTGTTTTATCTAATCTTGCCTCACACGTGGTCTGTCAGAAAGTTTGTGGAAGAGTCTTTCTGTTCTCAGCTGACGGCATTTTCGCTTCCCCTTGACTTAAAGAATACTTTATGTGGTACGAATATATTAGTTTGGATACATTTGATTTGCCTTTTTTAATTGTCAAACCAGCAGTGTATGAGGTCATTCTTATTCTTCGTGTTCAGTGCTTCAACAGGAAATCCACAACAGACTCATTTCAGCGCCAGTCCAAATATGCACAGTTTTTGCATGACATCAACACTGTCACCTGCTCGCTGTACAGAATTGTTTCAAATCTATAAAGTACAATGTATATATCTATACCCTGTCTTTGTCTTTATACAGTATTTATTATTTATTTTATTCCACTCTAGTCAAAACCAGCCACCTCTATAATCATATATTAATTTAATACTGTATAAAAATACAATGATAACTAAATAGAGTATAATTCTATACAAATATTTTTGTACCATTCTTTAACTTAACCTAGTTTTTAGTTGTCCTGGTCCCTCGCTGTATGTCTTATTCTAAGTAAGTTCACTGAGAGCAATTTAATACCAGAGTCAATATCCTTGTATGTGCAGACATACTTGGCCCTTTTGTGATTCTTTGTTTCCTCTGAGAATCTCCAATTCAAACAGAGATTTTCATTATGAAGTTGAGGAAAATAAAATGATTCAAAATCCGAAGGTATCTGTTATGGTTGTTGTTGTTGTAAGAAGGACGTTTTTGAGCTTACCCAGGAATCTTACAATGAGCTGCCGTGAGCACAAAGTTTTCTTTCACCAGCGCTGCCCCACATTTATGGCGACCTCGGACTTGCAGCGAAGCCATGTAGGGCCGAGAGTGGGGGGCGGCATCTCTACCGCCAGCAATATGAGATCCATCAGCTCCTGAAACACAAAATGCATCATTATTCAATTATCATAATCCAACTTAAATCATAGGTAGCTTTTCAATAGTTTTTTACTATATACAAGAACCAGAAAGACAAAATTGCTGCTTGTTTGATTTTGGATTTGATCATAAAGAAGGTGTAGCTCACCATTTAGGACAAAGACCAGCAGGAGTAGGAAATTAACCGCCATGGTCCCTGCTCTGATCTTCCTTCCACTCTTGGTTTTATACATTTTTTTGGAGAAGAAAGCTCTTGCTTATTTTTGTGGTCTTTATTGCTCCAGTGAATGTGCTAACATGCTTTTTGTGAAACTGTGACAAAAGACATCGGTTTATTTTTCCAAACGGGGTTTCATAATTGATGCACAGGACAGTTGTGGTTAAGCATCAAAAGCTTCAGTGGCTCATGATTCTCATTCACATTTGCCATATGTGTACCCCGAATCATGTCTACACTTTCAAGAATTGACTGTAGAATTTAAAGTAAATATGTGTCAAAACAGTTGCTAATACAATAGAAACCAGATTTGCATGCAGTACAATCCATAACACCATCAAGGCCCAACATTCCCTTTTAATTGAAACAAGTCTCATAGCAAAAGCCACATTTTGTATCTCAGCTAAACATTAGTGGCAGTTATTGGTTTGCACTACTATTTACCATGTGTCTGAAACAGACTACTTCTCTATAAAACCTCATTTAAATAGACTAGATCCAGTTTTTCCTTCGAATCTTCACACAGTCATTGATACCAACACTCAGGTCTGAATTTTCTTATTGTGATCATGATTATTCCATAGTATGAAATAAAAAATCCTGATCTAGATATTCACTAAAATATAGTGGGTTCTTTCTTGGGTCATGCCCCACCGGTAGAAAACAGTTAAGTAGTTTAGCAACTTTGAAAATCATTGTGGAGTGTTAGAATTGAGACCAGCTTTATATTTGTTTTATTAATTTCTGAGCCAAAGTTCATCCCATTCAATGTTCCTCAAAGCCAAATGGCCTTAATCGCCTGAGAAAGCACAGAGTTGTTCCTCCTCTCAGGCACTATTACTTCTGTGGCTGAGCCATTTAGGCAATTAAAGTTGAACCTGCATATTAGTGTGGAGCGGATGGACGCCTCTGGTGCTCCTCCACATCTGCCATCCAATCATGTCAAGCTGCTCATTCAAACTATCTTTTGCAACACACTGTAATTATCAATAGTAACATTAATAACCATAATTTTACTACAATATGCTACAGCGGGGAAAAATACAAATACATCTACTATAATAATTTTGGACTAATGAAGAAAACTGCAGAAACTACAGCAATTGCTGACAGTGAGGAATTGAGGTTCAGACTCTTTTTCAGCTAAGTTCAACAGTTAAGATGATTGGAAATTCCTCAGATAAATGTGGCCTTTGTTATTGCTTAATTAATGACAGTTATATCGGTTTCCTCCTTCCTAAAAGGTTACATTACTTGTGTTTAAAAAAAAGTTTTGAAGAAGGAATGTGGTTTTGAGTCATGCAACATACCACAGCCTTATTAAATTCACCAGAAAATCTGTATTAAACTTTGATGAATGTTCTGGTTGAAAAAAACGTGATTCAGGAAAGAACAGCATTTTAACGCTGTTGAATTTGCTTTGGGCTCAAGTAAACAAAGGAAAAACTAATACATTTTTTTATTGACTTGTGAAATGAAGAATGTTATTATAGGAAATAAATTAAGACAATGTTTTAAGTTATTTTGCAACAAACACTGAAAGAGTGACTTAGACACAAAACTATTTCCCTTCGGGGAACATTAATTAATCAGAAGGAATGGAAGAAGGGAAATAAAGAAAATATCTTTACATAAAGTAAATGTACTTTTGATTCATCCCACCACTAGTCAAAAAACCTCCTTGAGTAAGAAGCACAGAAGTCAAATCTGAGTCCTTAAAAAATAAATAAGTAAATATAAAATAAATATTAATATGAATTAAACCAATGGTGGAATTCATAAAACAAATGTTAAAATAAATCAATCTCAGCATGTAGAATATATAGATAAGACTCTAGCACCGGTGCTAGTGCATAATACAAAATATTGCTACGTCTGCCAAACAGTTTATATTTTCATCTGCATCAAGCTGTGGATCCAGTTCATTTTTCTGTAAAGTTGTGTTTTTCAACATTAAAGTTGATTTCTGAAATCATTATGATGGATACTGATGAGAAAAATTCAGTCATGTTTCGGGACTGGTATTTACGAGTGTGTACAATTTGGTGCAGATCCAAATACAAATCCGGATCTAGCAAACTTAAATGTGGTTTTATAAGGGGACGGTTGAGCCTTGGTGGAGGAATACACACTCTACTGAGTGCCATTTTAATCTCTAATTTGTTTGTTAGTTTTTAACATTTAGATGCCGTAACCCTAATTATAGCATTTGAATCAACTGATACATATTCTGCTGCAGAACCTAAGTTCATGAAATGTAAACTCAGAACCACGCTTGTGCATCTTTAAAAAAGCATTTTTAGTTCATTTTCATGAGCGTTTGTAAATGTGAACGTCTGCATTTACTGATGTTTTATAGGCTGTCATACCTGCTCCCAGCTGATAACGATCAAATTATCGACATTATCTTCACTGAACAAAACTTTGACCCATTAAACATGATTTTTCCAAAGCTGACAACAGATTTCATGGTTTATTCATCATGTTAATACATCTTTAACATTTTCAAAACAATACAGAAATATGTGCAATGTAATTTACACAACACTTTCATGCTAACTTTATTTCTGTATTCAGTTTGGTATACACTGAAAATGTATGACGTAAAGAATTTGGCCTGACCCATTCCACCACACGTTAGGGTTTTTTGTTGAAGAATACAACCCCATCATCCACAACGGCGTATTATCAGTAGATCTGATTTGCCTAATTGCTGTTTAACACTTCCTTAATCCAGTCCCTGAAGGAGGATACACTTGAGTAGACATCAGGGGTCCTGGGGTCTCCGCATCGCCGGCCAGAGAAGGACACCACGCCCGCTGCAGCTCCATCACACACCAGAGGGCCACCTGAATCCCCCTTCAAGAGAAAAGATACATAAAAGTAGGTGTGTTTAAAAATGCTTTTTTCCCCTGTGTTCAGTATTTCTTGATCAATGTCCAGCCCGTTTACTTTCTCACCGAGCAGAAGCCTTGAAAAACTCTTGCTCCTACACCGCAAACCATGGATCTAGTGACGGGAACCGATCCCCATCTCCTACGACATGTCCGCCGTGACAGCGTGGTTACGTTGACTTCCTGAAGCGTGGTGGGTTCTGTTCTGTCATCCGCTATGTCCCCCCAGCCGGCTGTGAGGCAACGACTTCCTGTTGTCACCCTGCTCGTTTTCAGAGAGATCAACTGCACTGCTGCAGTCAGTTGTGCACTGGCGTTGAGCTGAGATGAGGGGATTGATTTTTGAGAAATCCAGAAAATATATCAGGTTTTATGGTTTTTGTGTAAGCTAGAGACATCAATGAAAATGTAGAAGTGCTGTAGACAACTGTTGAAACTGTCCTCACCTTCAGGAGCATGATGTCATTTGCATGCCCATCATACCCGGGATGGGGAATGGATCTGACAGTTCTGAATTCCTGCTTTGTACTCGCGTTAGCTGTGAGGGAATCAACGCCGAGCACGACTGTGTATGAACTAGAAATCACAATTTAATGAAGACCAGACATTAGATATGATGTAGAGGTTGCAAATACACAGAAATCATTGGTCTGTGTTCAGATGTGAGATGCTGAGAATGCACACTGACTAACTAGATTAACTTTGAGCTTTAGATGGTTATTTTTTTATCATGTATTAAACCTTTCAGAGGTTCTTGAGGACAATTCCTTGTCATGTGTGAAGAAATATAGATATAAGGTTCAAAGTCCTTAACTTGTCCTTTACTTCCATAAAAATAATGTTTTTGGACTCTGCGTCAGTGGACATGTTGAGATATTCTAACGTTGGGCTAGAAGACCAGAGATAAAGATTTGGGTCTCGGTCTACTGTGTTTTATCTAATCTTGCCTCAGACATGTGACGCACATGGTCTGTCGGAGAGTTTGTGGAAGAGTCTTTCTGTTCACAGCTGACGGCATTTTTGCTTCCCCTCGACTTAAAGAATACTTACAATTTTGGTACTTATATATTAGTTTGGATACATTTTGTTAATTACCAAACCAGCAGTGTATGAGGTCATTCTTATTCTTTGTGTTCAGTGCTCCAACAAGAAATCCACAACAGACTAATTTCAGCGCCAGTCCGAATATGCACAGTTTTTGGATGACATCAGCAACACTGTCAGTATAAACCCTGTCTTTGTCTTTATACAGTATTTATTATTCATTTCATTCTACTATAGTCCAAACCAGCCACCACTATGATCATATATTAATTTAATACTGTATTATAAATACAATGATAACTAGATAGAGTATAATTATATAAAAATATTTTTGTACTGTTCTTTTACCTAACCTAGTTTTTAGTTGTCCTGGTCCCTCGCTCTATGTCTATTTCTAAGTAAGTGTACTGAGAGAAATTTAATATCCTTGTATGCGCAGACCTGATTGTGATTCTTCGTTTTCTCCGAGAATCTCCAATTCAGACAGAGATTGTCATTATGAAGTTGTGGAATATACGTCACTTTAAAATAATTCAAAATCTGAAGGCATCTGTTATGGTTGTTGTTGTTGTTGTAAGAAGTAAGTTTTCGAGCTTACCCACGAATCTTACAATGAGCTGCCGTGAGCACAAAGTCGTCTTTCACCAGCGCTGCCCCACAGTTATGGCGACCTCGGACTTGCAGGGAAGCCATGTAGGGTCGAGAGTGGGGGGCGGCATCTCTACCGCCAACAATATGAGATCCATCAGCTCCTGAAACACAAAATGCATCATTATTAAATTATCATAATCCAACTTAAATCATAAGTAGCTTTTCAATAGTTTTTTTACCGTATACAGAAACCAGAAAGACAAAATTGCTGCTTGTTTGATTTTGGATTCATCATTAAGAAGGTGTAGCTCACCATTTAGGACAAAGACCAGCAGGAGTAGGAAACTAACCGCCATGGTCCCTGCTCTGATCTTCCTTCCACTCTTGGTTTTATCCATTTTTTTTAGAAGAAAAGCTCTTGCTTATTTTGTGGTCTTTATTGCTTCAGTGAATGTGCTAACATGCTTTTTGTGAAGCTGTGACAAAAGACATGGGTTTATTTTCCCAACAGGGTTTCATAATTGATGCACAGGACACTTGTGGTTAATGCTTCAACAGCTTTAGTGTCTCATGATTCTCATTCACGTTTGCTATAATTTTCTTATGATGATCAGGATTAATACATATAGTCTGAAATAAAAAATCTTTGTTCCACGCTCCATGATCTAGATCAAGGGTCTTCAACGTTTTTCAAGCCAAGGACCCCCAAACAGGTGGAGAGATGGAGCAGGGACCCCCTACTATATATAGTATAAAATTGTGCCATGTATAAACATAACTACCCTGATATTGTGCATTCAATACAAAGCTTTTCAAATACTACACGGGTTCATATATTCATGGTTTTAATTTAAACATGTGCAAGGTACAGGGTGGCCATGCCACTGACATTTATAAACATAAAGTGGGTACGCAATATATTCAGACCCCTTTAAATTTTTCCCTCTGTTTCATTGCAGCCAGTTGCTAAAATCAAAAAATTAATTTTATTTCTCATCAATGTACACTCAGCACCCCATCTTGATAGAAAAAAACAGAAATGTAGAAATTTTTGCAAATTTATTAAAAAAGAAAAACTGAAATATCACATGGTCATAAGTATTCAGACCCTTTGCTCAGTATTGAGTAGAAGCACCCTTTTGAGCTAGCACAGCCATGAGTCTTCTTGGGAATGATTCAACAAGGTTTTCACACCTGGATTTGGGGATCCTCTGCCATTCTTCCTTGCAGATCCTCTCCAGTTCCGTCAGGTTGGATGGTGAATGTTGGTGGACAGCCATTTTAAAGTCTCTCCAGAGATGCTCAATTGGGTTTAGGTCAGGGCTCTGGCTGGGCCAGTCAAGAATGGTCACAGAGTTGTTCCGAAGCCACTCCTTTGATATTTTAGCTGTTTGCTTAGGGTCATTGCCTTGTTGGAAGGTGAACCGTCGGCCCAGTCTGAGGTCCAGAGCACTCTGGAAGAGGTTTTCTTCCAGGATATCTCTGTACTTGGCCGCATTCATCTTTCCTTCAATTGCAACCAGTCGTCCTGTCCCTGCAGCTGAAAAACACCCCCATAGCATGATGCTGCCACCACCATGTTTCACTGTTGGGATTGTATTGGGCAGGTGATGAGCAGTGCCTGGTTTTCTCCACACATACTGCTTAGAATTAACGCCAACAAGTTCAATCTTGGTCTCATCAGACCAGATAATCTTATTTCTCATAGTCTGGGAGTCCTTCATGTGTTTTTTGGCTAACTCTATGAGGGCTTTCATATGTCTTGCACTGAGGAGAGGCTTCCGCCAGGCCACTCTGTCATAAAGCCCCGACTGGTGGAGGGCTGCAGTGATAGTTGACTTTATGGATTTTTTCTCCCATCTCCCTACTGCATCTCTGGAGCTCAGCCACAGTGATCTTTGGGTTCTTCTTTACCTCTCTCACCAAGGCTCTTCTCCCACGATTGCTCAGTTTGGCTGGACGGCCAGGTCTAGGAAGAGTTCTGGTCGTCCCAAACTTCTTCCATTTAAGGATTAAGGATTACTCTTAGGAACCTTGAGTGCTGCAGAAATTCTTTTGTAACCTTGGCCATCTGTGCCTTGCCACAATTCTGTCTCTGAGCTCCTTGGGCAGTTCCTTCGACCTCATGATTCTCATTTGCTCTGACATGCACTGTGAGCTGTAAGGTCTTATATAGACAGGTGTGTGCCTTTCCTAATCAAGTCCAATCAGTTTAATTAAACACAGCTGGACTCCAATGAAGGAGTAGAACCATCTCAAGGAGGATCAGAAGAAATGGACAGCATGTGAGTTAAATATGAGTGTCACAGCAAAGGGTCTGAATACTTATGACCATGTGATATTTCAGTTTTTATTTTTTAATACATTTTAAAAAAATTTCTACACTTCTGTTTTTTCTGTCAAGATGGGGTGCTGAGTGTACATTAATGAGAAATAAAATGAACTTTTTAGATTTTAGCAAATTGCTGCAATGAAACAAAGAGTGAAATATTTAAAGGGGTCTGAATACTTTCCGTACCCACTGTACATCTTGCATACAACACTGAGCTATTAAAGTAATTCACAGATTCATGTTTTTATTTTAGACATACATGTAGAAGGGACAGTGAATCCTCAAGCTATCTGTGGATGGCACACATACTCCCACGTTAGTGAGATGTCGGACCCTGATGGGTAGCACACAACTTAACTAATCTTGGATGGATGGAGGTTGTCAGAGGGTCAAATCAGCCTCAAAATATGTTGGATGCATGTTAATGTGTATTGAAAGACATTTAAATTCCTGGAAAAAAAAAAAAAAAAAATTATAAAAAATTTAAAAAATTGTCTAATCAACCCCCTGTTGAAGACCTCTGATCTAGATATTCCCCACAATATAGTGGGTTCTTTCTTGGGTCATGCCCCACCGGTAGAAAACAGTTAAGTAGTTTAGCAAATTTGAAAATCATTGTGGAGTGTTGGAATTGAGACCAGCTTGATGTTTTTTTATTAATTTCATCAACTGCTGAGCCAAAATTCATCCCATTCAAATTCCTCAAAGCCAAATGGCCTTGATCACCTGAGAAAGCACAGAGTTGTTCCTCCTCTCAGGCACTATTACTTCTGTGGCTGAGCCATTTAGGCAATTAAAGTTGAACCTGCATTTTAGTGTGGATGGACGCCACTGGTGCTCCTCCACATCTACTATCCAATCGTGTCAAGCTGCTCGTTCAAACTCCCTTGTGCAACACACTGTAATTATCAACAGTAACATGAATACCCATAATTTATGACAATATGCTGCAGCGGGAAAAAATAACATTATATCTACTGTAATAATTTTGGACTAATGAATAGGGCTGGGCAACGATTAAAAGTTTTAATCGCGATTAATCGCATGATTTCCCTGATTAATCATGATTAATCTCATTTGTATACGCAAAATCCAATAATGAATTAAAAAGTAGTGTATAGCGCAATTTTATTTTCAATGTTCTGCCATATGAACGAAAGCGCCATAACATTTGTTGTGCAAACACTTTTAACAACAGCATTTAATACAGTAGCAGTTAAATAAAATATTCAGTGTAAATCTCAACATAACAATGTTATCAAAGCAAATACAAAATTAAAGGTCAATGCCACTGCCAGGGCATTAATGTTATCCTCTTCGTTATGAAAAATCTATACTCCTCCCTGCGTATAACGTAGTCTGCCGAAGCCTCGCTCCACTCGCTGTTTCGTTGAGTCATTTGCTGATATCAACTGTGTGTTTTGCATTTAGGTGATATTTTAGACTGGAAGTACTCCGGTGATAAGAAAATTCACCTTGGCAGTGGCTACAAATTACTTTGGTTCTGTCGACTCCGCCGTCTGGAAGGACTTTAAAATGAAAATGGCCATGTAAAAGCTCCGTACCCTTATCCATGGTTGTTTATCCGCCAATTATTTTCTTTTTTCCGGTTCCGCAGCAGTCAGCAACAGACTTTCACAAAATAAAAGCCTGACTTTCACAATAAAACAATAAATAACCAAACCTGAGTTAATGCGAGATAAAATAATTAATCGAGTTAACTCATCACTTGAGTTAACTCGATTAAAACAAGTTAACTTGCCCAGCCCTACTAATGAAGCATTGCAACTTTTTAAAATGATAGAACAATATGTTATTGTGAATCTTTACTGTAGAAACTACAGCAATTGCTGACGGTGATGAATTGAGGTTTATACTCTTTTTCAGCTTTGTCAACAATTAAGGTGATTGGAAATTCATCAGATAAATGTGGCCTTTGTTATTGCTAAATGAAAGACAGTTACATCAGTTTCCTCTTTTCTACAAGGTTACATTACTTGTGTTTAAAAAACAGTTTTGAAGAAGGAATGTGGTTTTGAGTCACGCAACATACCACAGCCTGAAACTGAACTCATCTGCTGGGAACAGAAAATACATCTTTATTAAATTCACCATAACTGTATTAAACTTTGATGAATGTTCTTGTTGAATATGACGTGAATCAGAAAAGAAAAGCATTTTAAGGCTGTTGAATTTGTATTGGGCTCAAGTAAAGACAGGAAAAACTTTTAAATTTTGTATTGCCTTGTAATATGAAGAATGTTATCATAGGAAACAAATTAAGACAATGTTTTAAGGTATTTTGCAAAAAACACTGAAAGAGTACTTAGACACAAAAATATTTCTCCTCGGGGAACATTAATTAATCAGAAGGAATGGAAGAAAGTAAATAATGAAAACGCATAAAAACAAAATTACGATTTTGTATAAACGCACATACAAGCACATGCATAAACACTCATGTATTAAAATGAATAGAAATAATAACAATAAATGCAAAACTAAACAAAAAATAAATGCAAGAAAGAAAATATGGATAAGGACTCGCTTGCTCCAGCCCAATTGCCTTTGTCTCCATCAGTATCATATCATCATATCACACTTCACTTTTTACTCTCCCATGAAAGCACAACTAAAACATTTGTATGGAGATATTTGAGCTGATTGTTACACCCTAACACCCAATTTGCTGGCGATACAACACAACACACACACCCCCAGTGGCAGAAGTTTGCCTTTTGACCTCCACCAATGAGGTAATATTTTCATCTGCATCTCCATTAAACCCTTCACCCTTCCATGCATTTTATTTTATCACCTTCTTTAACATTGCATTATTCAGCCTTTCTCAACTTTGTAGTAAATTTCTCTTGATGAAAAAAATCAAATGCAAAATCAAGACTCTTTTATGTAAATTAACTCTATAGAGTCCACTGAAACATGCATTAGAGTTCTGAAGCAAACTGCAACAGAGGAAACACAGCCAACCATTATTTGATCATTAGAGGGCGCCAAAAAAAAAATCCATACAATATATCTGTTATCCCTCTAAATGATTCATTGTGCTGTAATTCATTATTGCCTCAACGTATACATATCTCTGTAGCCTATCAGATGTGCTATAGAATGAGTCAGTTAAGTGTTAGGTGTAACTGTCCTGTATGTTCTTGTAATGAAGATAAAGCTCATAAAACATGTGGAACACACACAACTTTGGCCGTGGGGGTAGAGCGGTTGTCTTCTAACCAGTAGGTCGGCAGTTTAATCAATGTCTTCCCCATCTGCATGCTGAAGTGACCTTGTGCAAGATGCTGAACCCTGAATTGCCCCTCATAGAAAAATCATGATCATAGATGCACTTTATGAATGTGTCTGAATGGATGAATGGCACTTACCTGTACTGTGAAGCGCTTTGAGTGGTCATCAAAACTAGAAAGGCGCTATATCAATACAGACCATTCACCATGTTTCTTAATTTTACATTTTCAGTTAAAGACTCATCACAACATTTGTGGAGAGGAGATATATGTATCTTAAGCAAAACAATGTAACTTTTACTTCGCAGCAGCGCCCTCTGCAGCCACATATCTCAAATAGGGAAAAAACATTCTGTTGAGTGGATGTCTGACTGCGTTAACCCACTCATGAACTGAAACAGTGGATATTACCCAAGCCCCCCAGCTTCCTGAACCAGAGGAGATGCCACTTTAACAAATGCACCAAACTCTGTTTGGAATTTTTCATATTCTTTGCTGAATACCAAAGCTAACCACATTTTTACTGACTTCTAAATGTTTGAACTGATCTACAGTTCAGCATTAGTTATGTTGCTGGGCCTGATTCTGGCAATTTAAACTGCAACTATCAGTTGGTTACACTTTTCTCATAGGAGATAACAAAAGCTTTATAGAGCAAGAAAAGGCATTCAAGGAGAGGAGTGGCACTATTCTCCATATTCCATGTGTATCTACCATCAATTTAATTTTCAATCTGCTGAGGCCATTCTAAGGTAAAAAAAAAAAGCTTAGTGTTGCTTTTTGTCTTTTTATGGAAGGACAGGCAGGCCTTGACAGAAACCTTTGTTTGTGTCATATCCACCTACCAGTGGTGGCTTCTTAATACAGGGTGGGGGGGCCGTGCCCTCCAAAAACTCTGAGACAAAACCCCTTTTTAAATATGTAATACATCTTTTAATTAGATATTAATACTTTACTCATACAATGCACCTGGTAGACCGTAAGCACCTGAGCATTCCATAGAATTTATTTTCAAATTGTGTTTGGTTCATTTCTGTCTAAATACATACACTTCCTGGTGTGGGGCGCCGGCCAAATGGCTGTGAATATCGGTCCTTAAACTTTTGGGAACCACGGAATCTGAGACTGCTCTTTAATTGATTGTTGTGGATTTTCCACAGGCTCTCTGCGCCCCAGACACTCCCACTTTTATTTCCAGCAAATAGGTATTCATTTACGTTTTTAATTGTTCACTGTGATTGGTCGACCCGCTCAGGTATATCGCCTCTCACTTAATTACTTCTGCTGTGAGCTGACCAGCAAAGCTATGGTGACCTCAAGTGGAACTGCGTAATTTCTTTACAAAAACACCCTTTCACAAGGTGTTCACTCGAAGAAAACAAATTGAACTTGGTGCAGTCCGCCTGATTGACAGATTCAGCAGCCGGAAATTTATGAGGACTTACATCCGGGGCTCCTGCCGCTCCAGTTTGTTTGGGACCACAATGATTGGCGTATCTACCACTCTCAGCTCATCAACAACTTTACTAGGACCTCTTGTGGCACCCTCTTGTAAGTTAATGTTATGTTAAATTTTATGTTAAAAACACCATCTATGATAGAGGCAAGTGAAAAAGGATAAGGGACAGATTCACTGTATAAACTAGTATCACCACACTGCTGTTGTAGGCCTCCGCCAACCAGTGCAGTTTTTACAAGGTCACTGTAACCTTTACATTTGACAACTGAAAGATAATCAGTTAATCTTTGGGTCCAAGTACAACTGATCAAAGTGAAGATATTACATTCAAGAGGCCAAAAACTATTTTTTTTAACCCACCATGACCTTGAACTATAACCACTGAATCAAATCAGTTAATCCTTGAGTCCAAGTGAATATTTGATGAAATTCTGGTTCTTGCGATATCACGTTTACGGTAATGAGACAGACAACGGCCACTGGTTGTCGCCAGCACAGAGGCATAACAATATCGTGTAGGGGTAAATGTTGTCTATATCATCACAGGAACCTTCTTCATTTAGGACAGCTGGATTCCAAGACACACCCCCAACTCCAGCCTGATCCTGCTCGACAAAGCTCACTTAAGAATTTATTTGAGCTCTGTGACAAAGTAGATGAACCACAGAAACCACAGTATTGCATGTGATCCTCAGTGGTCTCACAGTTATGAAACAAATGCTTAAAAAAGTCCTTTCATTATTAATGAACAGCTTACAGGCAAGCTTGGTTTTTCGGTTGATTTATGTGACCTTAATCCAATTGCAAGGTTATACAAATTTAACTATGCAATCAAGCATACACACTTATTGGTAACACTCTGTCCATGTTAGTTAAAGCAGCAAAAAAAACCTCTATCTCATATCTGTGTTTTTTCAGTAGGACATTAGAAATCCATCTTTCATATTCTTTACCTAAGCAGTTGGATCTGTGCTGTAGAGAGCAGAGCCTCTTCAGTGCAAGCTTAGATTTAAATATATATTCCTCATCAAACTTACCCTCAAAAACATTTGTAAATATCACATAAGAATGTTTTCCTTTATTAATAGACTGGCTAATACAGATGTCCAGTTGTCAAAACAATAACAGTATATAAAACCAGACTGAGGATGACGATATAGAACACAAACAGAAAACAAAAGGACAAAATAAAATAACAGTAGGTAAAAAAGTGGTCTAGTCATGAAATAAAAGGGTTGTGTGAGCCCAGACATTCAAATTTGACTCAAAGCGGCTTAAAACACGATGTAAATGACGTTGTTTCTAGTAAAATGTGAATGTCTGGGCTTAAAGAAACTTGGATGACACCACTGGAGCAGCATGGAGACTATGTTTTTTTTTTAGATCTGAAGAATGAGTACCATTTACTTCAGCTGTTTTGGATTTGGCTGCAACACTGTTTAACCCTGAAAGTGTTTTGTGGAATCAAACACGTCACCCACCCCTCCATCGTCATAGTGGTGAGTAAATAAGGATGTATAATGTTTTTATCTGTGAACTGTGCCTTTAAGTTATCTGGGGCATTTTTGCCCTGTATGATTTGTTTTGACCATCTTATCATTTTGTCTACGACATGTCAGAGGGTGAAACAGCAGAACCTTGTGTAAGCATGCATTGTGTGCTCAATAAGTGTCACTTAGTGTTCTCCATAAGTGTCCCTGTGGTTTTCCTTTTCTTCATCTCGACTTCTTTGGCCATATCCTCTCTGCATCACTAGAGTAACAGGTACATGTGGTCAGTGAAGAAATTAGTGGTCATGCAGAATGGCCTTTGTTACAGTGAATTCAAAGCCTGTGGTTCTTCTGCCTTCACATAGGCTACACTTTTTAACAAATGTAGTATTCCTCTTATTTATTTCCTATTTTCATCATTCATTTAGCATCTTTGGATCTGTAGGTTTATGTTCACCTCTCTGTGCAGTTCTCTGGAAAGACCTCCTCTGACTTTTTTGTTTGGACGTTTGCCATGTTGTCAGCTTTTGTCACTGTGATGCTGCACCAAAACTAAATGAGCAACAGAAAAACTACTGGACTGATTACCACAAAACTTGGGCCAGCTGAATTAGCTTGAAGCTAGATTGAATATGAATAGATTGAACTGTTGTGACTAATGGGTCTTGGAGGAGGTATGCGCTCGACTGAGTGCCATTTTTGTTCATTTCGCGTTTATGGAGCTGTACATTTATGTTAATCTCTGTACGTAGATTCGATATCCCTGGAAATTCTCAGCCCGCTCTCTTTCACTGTTTGGACTCAACTCAGCTGCTTCATCCTAAATTAACTTTAGTTAGCTCGGCCATTGAGGTTTTTGTTTCACTCCTGTCGATATGTATGTGCATTGGTTTTTTATGTAAGATTGATTTTAAGCAGGATTACACAATATCTAATCATTGGATTTCCAAGAGATTCTGTGAAAGAATTCCTTAACTTTTGGTGTGGATTCAGACCAGGGGGCAGAGCCAGGAAGTTTTTACTCACTTTTTATTTATTTTTTTACATTGAGGTTTTTCAACACTTTCATTATTTTCCCAGTAAATAATTTTAGTACTTGATGAAAAAAAAAAAGGATATCATACCAATAATTACATTTCAAAGGGACTGTTTGGCCGAGGTATGTGCTCTACTGAGAGCTATTTGATGAATTGAACTGAAATATGAATCTAATGTTTCAATATGACCTTTGAGCTGTTGTTGATTTTGTCAATGTGATACTGTTCACCAAAACTAAATTAGCAACAGAAACCACAGTCTGAAGCTCCAAACTGGAATCTTACAGTCACATTTATGATACAAATTCTTTACTCACGGTCATTTAACCATTAACAGTGAGCAATCTGAAGAAACATTAAGACTCAACCTCTGTATTTCTCTTGACCCAAGTGGAACATGCCACTTAGTGACATTTATTATATTAATGTGTGAATCAAGTATTCTCACTGACCCTCTGGTTATTTAACAAACAGGCATGAAATATGTGCAGAGGAGTCAGCCGGTGAAATGTATGAATGAACATTTTGATTAGCAAATATCAAGGGCACATGAGGAAGAGCCTTAGAGCATGGAAACATCAAGTGACAATGTTCCAGTGGTTCATACAGTGGCAAGAAAACACAAGTGAATCTTTGTAGTTCACATATATGTATAAATGTGTATAATCTGTGGTCAGAGCTTCATCAGGTTACAGTAATGGAAAAATACCACAATCTCTTATGAGTTATAACACACAAATAATCTACTATCTTTTTTTCATCTCCACATCATTCAAAAAAGACTTTCAATAAAGAATAATTCAAACAAATTCCAATTTAAAAAAAGCTTAGAATTGGAATCAAGTCACTGGAAGCAACTTGAAGAGCTTAGAAAGTCACCAGTCCATAGTGAGACCAGCTGTCTGTGAATGGATAGGAGTTAGTTTTGCGGCGAGAGGTTGGCGCCCAGCTGACGTGGTTTCAGAGGAACGACACAAAATGCACAGTGAGGGGAAGAAAAAACAGACAGTCACAGTAACAGCTGGAGGACTCAGTGTTGTAACAACCCATGAGTCTACCATTTAGAAATCAGGATGCATGTGACTTCTTCTTGTCATCTGCCCCACTTATCGTCCATCATTAGGTTGTGGTACGTTCAGTCAGTTGCCGTATGCAGTGTATTGCAGTGCTTGTCAAAGACTAGATTAAAAATATGGCACATCAATGTTTTTATTATTATTTAACCAACAGAACTTTGTTTATTCAGTTATCTGCTCATATGGTGGTACGTGATTTTAGTGTTTCCCTTTTTCAATCAAAAATCCAACTCCGCTCCGGCCTCACATTTCTGTGTCATGTATTGTAAGAACTGTTAACAAATCTAGTTGTTAAATTGAACCTTCATGCATCGCCTCTTTACACATCACTATTTAGATACCATCAATGAAGTAACATGTAAACCCCCACTGATACTGTTACAATGTTCAGTTCTTTATAATGTCCAGTAGAGGGGGCCAGTGTTCGTTATAAGACATTTTAAGTTACGCTGCTTTTGACCATCAGAAGGAGCCACCCTTCCATCAGTACAAATATAAAATGAATTGAGCCTTCTATATATGTTACTGCGTGCAGCCCTCTGACCTCTGTGGTACATTCAAATAACTAAGCAAAATTGTTTGAATTACAATCCAATACAAATCCGTAATATTTATTATGAGGGACAAGGTATAGAAATTATTCATGCTGCTGTGGACTGATATTCAAAAACACGACCACTTGAAAGTAATGATTTTTAAATCAACACACTTATTAGATCAGTTTTATGAATGAAGCAAAGACAAAGAATAACCAGAGAAGCTCTTCGAATTCATGCTTTCATATCATTACAAAGAATTTATATTCCTCTCTTGTACAGTTGCTATCTCCATCAGCATTAATCTACAAAATAGTCACAGACTATCTGGTTTCCTGTGATCTGTCGGATTGATGATACAGTTATAAAAACTGGCCTTAAAAAGAGCTTGTGACAACAACCACATCAGATATTTCCGAGGTTTTCAAGCTCTGAGACAAAACTATACATTGCATAGCTTCTCTCCATTCAAGCCTCAATTCTGTCGCCACTGAGTCTGGTGCTGAGGGTGGAGAAGTTTGTACGTCAGCATTTATATTTAATGTACAGGCTTTGTCAATATACCGTCAAGATTTGTCCTTTAGACGCTAGGTATTGAGTGCAATAAGAGTTTACAGTGGTTTGACTCTGTATGAATGCCCTAATGTATCAGAGGAAACAACCTCTAAAGTTTGTATGTTTGTTACTATTAGTGAAATGACATGTTGAGGAGACAGCACTGGAAAAAAAACATGGACTTCATACACAGATTAGGTTAAAAAAAAAACGTGTGTATGTGTTAAAATCCATTGGTCACCTTTATAGAATATTGGTCTGAAAGTCTGAACTATCCCCCCAAAATGTTCACTTCTGAAACCAACCGAACCTTTAATCAAGTTTAATTTGATCAGGACGAAATTTTGGTTCATTGATCCTGGTCCGATGCGCCTTTCACACCTGTTCAAGTGCTTGAACTGTACTACTGAACTGTAAAGTCTGAAGGTAGGTGTGAAGTGCCCTAGGTCTACATTTCACTGTTACCTTTCACAGTGCGCCTGTATGTTTTTTTAATCCATTGTTTTAACCACTAACATGACAGACTTTGACTTTAGTCAGACACAAGCCAAGGATCGTAATCAAAACAAAAAACTTCTCATCTACTTTATATCAAAAAGAGTATTTGTACATGTGCTGTATGTTCAGGAAGAACATCCACCTGTTCATCTTTCAACTGAAAAAAACCCTAAACTGGAGTGTTGAAGAAAAACCTCTTCATGCATGCAGTGGTGAAACACAGAGTCTGTCTTGTTTCACTGGCATGAAGAATTACTTCACACTCAGCAGGGCTTGAGGGGCAGGGTGGATAGGCTTTGGCACCGCTGGAACTTTGCATGAAGCAGCACTGACTTTGGTCTTTTCCAGCCACGAACAGCCAAAGACAACCTCATGATGTTGACTGGGACATTGGCCAACATGTGACTGGCCTGCCTCAGCTGGCTACACTCTATACTGCTCTGTGCCCCTTTAGGATGCCACCACCTTCTCTGTGATCTTTTATATGTGGACATTTTTGCTATTGTCGTTTCATTGCATATATTACTATAAACTACAGTGTTACATCTGTGTGAAAAACAGTGGGATAGTACCAGATACAGAAACTGAATAGTGTGAAAGGATGAATTGAGGGCCCTCACATGTCTCCCAAGGATGTGGTTCTTTCCCCTCTTTTCTCCTCTCACCCCAAATGATTGAGAAAGATGACCGCCAGTCTCTAAAATATTGTATGAAAATTACCTTATGACAGAGAGTGTCTTGCGGTATACAAATATACTTGAATTGAAATGAAAGTCAATATAGATTCACCCATCCGTCAATTATCCATATCACTTATCCTTTGAGGATCGTGGGGGAGTTGCAGCCAATCCCAGCTGACATTGGCCGAGAGGCAGGGTGCATGCTGGACAGGTCGCCACCGAATCCCAGGGCCAGCATACAGAGGCAGACAACAATGTACATTCTCACCTATAGTCAATTTAGAGCCTCCAATAAACCTGACCCCAATTTGCATGTTTTATGACAGTGGGAGGAAGTTGGAGTACCCGGAGAAAACCAACATCAAACACACGGAGAACATGCAATCTCATGCCTCATGTTGACCTCTATTTTGAAATGCACACTTATCCCTGCTTTTAATATTCATATATTTGTGCTCTAACTGAGTTGGAAATGTTAAGATCGATTTAGCTACCAGGTTTGTGTACATTCAGGCATTCGGTTTAGGACATTTGCTAACACGATTTAGAAAACTCCTAGACTGTAGAGCTCACTGATTAGCAAATTACATTGCGTTTGTATAAACTCAAGTCTCTATTGGTTGGCGTGGCAACCTCACTGTGGTTGAGTCCAGAAAGTCTCTGAAGGAATAATGAAATATCAACACATGAAGAAGTCTTTTACAATAATTTAGTCTGATGTCACATGCAAACACCAATGTTGTGACATCATAATACTTGTTTTTGACCCATATTAGATGTTCTCTCATCTGCTTTCCTTTCTTTTCCTCTCCTTCGTTCTGATTCATGAGAGCCATCTTTCCGTTCATCTCTCGACCTCGTCCCCTGGTGCCTGGCACACTTGCAGGCATCCAGAGAATGCCTGACATGGGGTTTGGCCGGTCTGCACCACATACCTGCAGCGTGGCATGGCACAGCTTTAGGGGAATTGTGGCGCATGTGCCACTCAGCAGCCCTGTCTGATGTCCACTAAGTGGCTTCAGACATGAGCACTAATCCACTCAGTGATGAGAAGGCTGCGGCCTGATGGCTCTGCTGCAGGCTGCCAAAATTGTCCAAGCATAGTCTCAGGGTCAGACAGAGCACAATGGAGACAAACCTCGAGGCTTCAAAGGGAATTATTGTAACTTCAGTGAAATTATATTTCCTTTGCAGGAATTTGACTGTGATGAATCAATTTGTTCATGTTGTCCCTCTGTTTTATGAAGTCTTTATTTGGAAAAGGAGACTGAGGACCATGAACTCCGTCTTTGCCTTCTGCTATGTGCACCAGCTCACAAACACACACAGTAAATCGAGGATTTATTAACAGACACAACAGGTTAATATGAGAGTTGTTGGAAGGCCTGTGTTTTCGTTTTTGACTGAGCAAAGCTAAATGACAAAATTCTATGACTTAACTGTGACTGTGTTAAATCTTGGAAAATATTTTTATATCACATGGCACAGTTTCTACAAGGACACTGCTGATTTGATCTGTTGTGCTTTGTGAACATAAGGGCGACGGCGAGTCATCTGGAAAAGACGACAAACTCATTTTTGGAATGGAATGAGAATTGAGCCGAAACACTGAATAGGTTTTTCTTATTAATTTTGGTCATGAACGTAGCCTGTACCCAATAACCACACACACACACTCAAACGCACACATGCTCGCAAGCTCACATGCACTCTCTTCCATCGTCCACCCTTGAGTCCATCTATTCAGCATTATAACTTGGGCTGTTTTTGTAACAAAACAAGGCCTAATCCTAAATTCAGGGAACTGTGAATGTGCTTCAACAAATGGCAGACAAATGAGAAGGATTAGCGAGGGTCTGTGAAAGAGTGAAAGGTTTGCCATTGATCTACGGTGGTCCTGTTCTCTTTCAGGGCCACTCGGTTTGAAGACCCCACTGAGTAAGAGCATACAGGGCCACTCCAGAGCCCCCTAGGCCACCGAGAGACACACAACAGCCACAATTAGTCTCAGGAGCTGTAATGGCAATTCAATAAGCGCTTTAAAATTGTGCCTTAGTCTGACTGCCACCCCCCAACCCCTCCCAACCCTCCCATTTTCGTCTACATACATAAGATTGGTATTATGAGTGGCGAGGGGCTCTTTTTTCTTTCCCACCCACCACAGTTCTTTTCAATCACTCCGCGAGAAAATGACCACACAGGGTTTCAAAGGTTCCAGAGGCTGTAGTTTGTTGTCGCTGAAGCAGCATGACTTGTGCCCCTGTAGATTTTGGCTAAGGCCCTCAAAATGGGCTTCAATTATTACTTTCTTCTGTCACTCAGCTGCAAATTAATTTCGAAGCATTCAAAGTAACCTTCTCTGTAAACACTCATTGGGTCATGCAGAGTACCTCCATCCAAGAAATATCTTCATGGGTGTACAGTGTGATCTTGCCGACATTTCCATCAAGATCCGCTTGTGCCTTTACAGAGGCATAGAGATGTGGCCTGCTGTGGAGCGTATACCAGGTGCTATCTGACAGACACGAGCAACAGCATGACTCACTGTCTCAGTCCTCTCGAACATGGATCAGATCAAACACAGACCAAACACCTGTGCTCCTGTCATCAACACGTCATAGCAGAGGAGGAGCTGAGGACGTCTTCTGGACAGCTGTCGCCTCCATTCTCCAACGCGCTCTTTGGGACATTCCTCCTTGATTTTGCAGTGTTTAGGTTTTTTTTCCCCTTTTGCCTTGTGATCAAAGGCCAAAGCTTTTGATCAGGACTTCCAAAGGATCCCTATTGTTTTGCTGGAGAACACACTGACAGTGGACAGTGTTCGAGCAATGATAATTACAGCTCCCATTTGGTGTCCTCGGATCTGGCACCAGCAGCCAGTCGCACCCTTAGGCCAAGAAGAAAAGAGAGATTCTTGGATGGTTAAAAAGAGGAGAGAGGAGAGGTGCAGAGAAGAGATGGAGGAAACACTGACAGAGAGGCGAGTTAATCGAGGGAACAGGCAGAAAATGTGATTACCTCGTGGCGTCCATGTTTTTAGTGTGTCTGTGTGTGCTGAGGGTTGGATACCGATCATATGTTCAGAAACACCTGTGAAATTGAAATTCACTGTACTTAGCTCTGACTCAAACCTTGGTTTAAAATGAATAATAAAACATTTTGGAAAATACACTTATTTTTTTCTTACCACGCGTTCAGTTTAGAATTAAACCCCTCTCATGTACAGTAGGCTAAGTGTGAAGCTAGAGATAGCAGACATTTAGCTTAGCACCAAGACTGAAAACATGGCGAAATTCTTCTTTTATCCGTCCACCAGCGCTTTTAAAAACTCACTGATTAAAAAAAACTTTAATTAACAGACGTACTAAGTGTAAAATGAGAACTCTTTGCTTGGCAGGGGCTGCACTATTTCTTGCATATGACCACTAATTTCCTGGAGTCTCCGGTTGCTTCCAGGCAACCAGAACCAGAGTTTTTGTGCTGGCATAATGAGACACGACTTGTAAATTTGGAACTCCAGAGGTGCTTTTATGCAGATTTTGGATTCAGGGGAGCTTCATATTTACTGTACAGATGTAACACTTAATCTGATTCTGGGAAAGAAGTGCATTTCCCAAAATATCAAACTTTTCCCTTAAATGACTTGATACCACACTTTAAATAGAATGGTAGGACATTTACAACACAGTAGCCCCTCAAGGATTCAAAGTTGAGGACAATGAAATTTGCATGGCAAGGGTATACACCAGACCCACATTACCATATTTGTATGCTGCACCCAGACTTTTTGAGATGAACTACAGTGTGACTTCACGCCATTCTGACCAGACATGTACCCCGTCACAGTAATCTCACATTATGTCAGACTGAAAGGTTGGCCTTTATTCACCCCTAACAGCGACTATTCATCCCCGACTCTCCTTTCTGTTCATTGAAAGGGCTGAGTGGCCTCCTGTGCCACTGGAGGGCTCATCTGTGTGTAAATGATCTCGATGCTCGGTTGCAAAGTTCATAACCACAGACCTTTCATCAGACACAGGGAGGTCCTCCACATCAACGGCTCTCCCTCTGTGAGTTTTGTCATGATTATGATGAGGAGGGGGGGATTATGTCCGTGAGCTCTGATGGAGATGTTACCAACACTTAACGATCAGTGTCAGGCGTATGAAAAGATTCAAATCCAATTTTAGCACTTCAAAATTATGTAAAGGTGGCTAAAAACCCTAACCCTCAAGCAATACAGCCATGAGTCATGATTCATTTACATTTTTTATTGAAGTTTACCAAACTCAGCATGGACCAAGGCACTCAAATGATTTAACTTTGCTGAAATAAAGATTGGTTTGTTCTGAGGATTTTGGCCTTATAGACAACCTGCCAGTACTGGCCTACAACCAGAAAACAGTTTATGATAAATGAATCACAAATATCCAGTAAAATTATACCATACAAAATGAATGGAAAATGGGCTTGAATACAATTAATTTTCCCCTTATTTTTTAACAGTAGGACTACAATCCAACACAAAAAGTCAACAAAAACAATAAACATTAACCTTAAACAGTTAAAGAGTACACAAAGTTTTAAATATATTAAATGCTCTATTAGCAGAGAAAATGTTAGCAAGACAGACGTAATAACCATTTACAACTGTGTACAAAATTAATGATGTTCTGATCTCTCATGTACCCACATTATTTGTAATGCATTAAATGTCTCAAAACGTATATTAATTATCTCAGACCCAGAAGTGGAGAAACTGATTTCTAACCTATTAGCTGTGGGCGGTTGGCATTCTGACAGAAACACACATCCCAGTAGTTAGTTTTCTCTCTGCTGTGTTCTTGTCACCTGTGTATGTATTTTTTCCATCTCCTTATATCCTCTAGCATCATTATATCCCAAGCAACAGTGATCACATAGATTTGTAGAAGGGCCACAGCCAGGATTTTAGAAATGATTCGGACACGGATACATATGATAAAACATATGTAACACTGTGCTGCACAATTAATATCAAACATTTTACATGGGACATTCATGGAAATCTGTCAATATCGGATTTTCCTATGTGAGGTGATGATAACCATGTGCTTGAGATGAGAAATATGTTCAACATGATGAATCCACATATTTATTTAAAGTATAATTATACAATATTAAAGGAGCTATATGTAAGTTTTTGCTATTGTTACAAAGCCAATGTTAGCATTGATCGCTGTTTCAAAGCTACTTGCCAATGAAACAGTTCCTCGCAGCAGAAACTGAAGACGTATTATGCTCTATAGCTTGTAAACAAAATGATGGCTGAAGGTGTTGGTAAGCGACCATCACCACCTCTCGTACCTGGCAAAAAAACACGCTCGGCTAAAGTGAAAACTTACATAAGACACCTTTAAGTTTAGAAATACTGGAATCAGCTCATGAACTAGCCACAATATTTTAGTTTTTAATTGTAGAGTGTGACCCTCCCCCCCACCCCCACATTGCTTAATCCCCCAAAACACCAAGGACATGACCCTAGTGTCTCAATGGTAATTTTTTTTAGTTTTGTGTTGTACCAATGCATTTGGCCCATCCCTTCTTGAGCTTTAAGGAGCTATAAGTCCCTGATTTGTAGCTACATTTCTCAAAGTACGTTTTGTTTCATAATGATACTTCCATTTCAGATTGATAAGTATAATATGATTTCCCTTCTTATTCAGTTAAACATCTGAAATGGGGTAAAAAAAAAACAACCAGTGGGCCACGTTTTGTTTCCAAGCCCTGCCATCCCTTTTCAGTCCTCTTACAGTCTCTTAAAGTCATCCTTATACCACTTTAAATCCACTCCAGACTCACAGACGTAAAACTGTAACCAGACAGATTCTTGAAGAAAGAATTATTCTACGGTATTGGACTGTGTTGCTGAACATCATTAGAAAATGAAGAAAATAACTTAAACGTACATATCTAACTCTACAAATGTTACAGTCCTCAACAAATGTACATTTATTTGACAGGAGGATGGAGTAATAAAAACAAAGATCACAGCTAGATCAACACTAGTGTGGGGAGGCAGGCGAGCCAGCCAGTTGCCGCTCAGAGTTCAGACTTGCGAAGCTAGGATGGGAGCATTGGCAGGAAATGGGTGGATGGGTGCCTTCGTCGAGCCTTGTGACCTCGCCTCGGCTTCCCACGCCCGTTAAGTGAAACAAACATCTGCCTGCCGCCATGCTTCCAACGCAGGGAGGCGTACGTGTTGTAGCCGTTCTCCTCAATGCGCTCCTTGAACTTGCAGCTCGGGTTGTACTTCACCTGTGATCCGAGGGCGATAGACATGAGTTATTGAGGAGGTTATAACAGATGAGTGTTTACCAGCTGACGTGCTATAAGAGGCTAGTTTCCATGTATATTGTTACAGTGCAACATTTTTCAGGTGTTTGTAGCTGAGGTGAGATATTCCATGACAGATTATTTAGTCAATATCAATATCAACAATGGAAATATTCAGTCTAGAATTTATGAGTTGGTTTTCCTAAATGCAGCGCAGATACAGTAGATGTGACATTTTGAGACAGTCTCTGAAACATCTTCCTCATCCACATACTACTGTTCAAAGCATTGAAAAAGACAGTGGAAAAATGCCTTTCAAGAAATATTTCAGTTACTCAGGATAATCCACAGACCTTCCAGTTAAGTTTATACTGTGTCCCATTCATAAAAACTGACCACAGACTGAGACTGAGTTACGTCAGTAACTGGGATGTCGTTATTGGAAAAAAAAAAATTCACACACTTTATTGTGTTGGACTGGCCGAGGAAATCCGATATCCTAAAACTTTTAAAATCTGAATAAATGGAAAAATATGATTTTTGGGGCAATATGCGTGAGTAAGATTTGGTGAACTAACCCTTTAAGTTCTCAGATGTAGCTAACTATAACCACAAGAGATAGTGCTGCATTCCCTTTTGCAGATCGTTATCACGCTGTCATAATGAGAGCCTCTCTGCGATAGCATCAGGATAGTGTGAGCTTAGCATGAATCACCTGCCCTTTTGATATGATTGGACAATGCAGAGTTAAGTAAGGGCCCAGATCTTAAGGTCTATTTCTGTCATATCTTCTGTGTTAGCTTGTCGGACACACTTGTCTTATCACTGCTGTCTGACTGATTGCTTGTCCCTGATTGCTAAGATCTAAATGCACGAGCTAGACACCACACTTTTTACTCACCCACAAAGAGAGGTGATTACTTTTGAAAGCTTGCTGTGCAAAGCAACAATTGGCAGATGACACGCAGACCTTGAAAAGAGCCCAGCTGGCTCTTTGTCATTACTGGTTGGGTTTCTTTTTTCGGTTATATCTATTTTGACAGTGGAACAAGCATACTCAAAGTGCAGGTATCATCAACCAGGGCCCAGGTGTACAGCCATGATTGATAGTAACTCTGAACCTTCTCTTGGCGTTCCAGCAGAAGATTCCTGAGATTTCACTTTAGCAGAATCAAACATGTTTGGATAGGCACTCATTTAGGACCCCTATTTATATATACCTCCATCACCCTCCTCCCCTTCCCAGCCATTCCATCTTGACCTCCAGAAACAATGTTGCCAGGTTGTATACTCACCGATCCAAAGAGCGTGCCTTTCTTGGACATAGCTAAGTACAGCCCGGTGCTGACAGATTTGATGGCAACAACTCCCACACTGACAGATCGGATTTCCATCAGGCCTGGAAAATAAAAGAGAACAAGAGTCTGGTTAGAAACATCAAGCTCTGGGAGTTCCCCATCAAAAGCCACTCTATCATTAGTGATTACAATACCACCATATGCTCTGGAGAGAGAGATCCCAAGACAAGAAAAAAAGGACACAGACGATGACTTTTTTTTAGATCACCTGAGCATTTTGGTCAACAGGTAAAAGTCTGGCTATACTGGAAAAAGCCAAAAAGTTATAATTATTTAGTTTAGTGTCAATGCATAGTGTTGCAAATGTACCCAAAGGTCCTGAACGATACAATATAATATGTGCCACACATGTCTGTGGCAGACATGCGCAGTGTCTGAGCCTGCACAGTGTCAGGCTGCCCTGCTACATACATTCATAAAAGCCCCCTGACTCCAGATGTGACACTCCATGGTGATGATACCCAGTGTTGTTTACTGGGGCGCACAACGCCTGTGTCTGCTGGCCACTTAAACGGCCTCTCTCACTCACTTCACCCCATGAAAAAGCTGGCACGCTGATGGGCTAATTGTTTCCTCTGGGCACTGATTGCAAACAAGTCCCATGTGGCTCTCTCTTGATCTGGTTTTTGTCTGCATACAAAAATGAAGGCACACACCCATTGTCATGGCTACGACAGGGAGATGTTTTGGAGATGACCTGAGGGCTTACCGCAGGCTCCTGAATAGAAACTAATTGCTAGAGATGAAGCTCTTTATGACTTTTTTTTTTTTTTTCTGTCTTGATTTGCCCACTTACACCTTCAAAAGCACCCTTATGTGGCCTGCTATCTGATAGCACAGCACATCATCTTCTTTTTACACCCTTGAAAAGCCACATCTCTGCAGATAAAACATGTTATGCTGCTCCTCAAAGGCTTGGTACTGCTGGATATTTGTGAAGATGGATTGTTGGATTTGCAAAGATGCTGTAAATGCAGCACCAGATCACAGGGCTGAAGGGCATATTGACCCAAAGCTGTTAGGAAATGAAGGAGTGATAAAAGCTGGACCCAACTGACTAACCCCCGGCTGCTTCTGTACAAACACAGATCTTGGACAGGTTAGACTGAGTTCCTGAATAGTCCTACTGATTAAATCCATTCAGCAATGAAAAATAAATGCACACTCCAAGCACCCAAAAATTCATCAAAGCCATATAAAAATTACACTCACTCATAGATATCAGTCCCCTATATATGCCTGATTGTTTTCATCAAGGTCAATGCATTTATCTGAGAGAAATTGGTAAAAGTGTTCAAAAACGGCCTTTTTCACAATATCTCATCCTTCCAAGTTTCATGGAAAACCTTTTCATTAATTTTGCCCAGTCCTACCGACAAACAACAAAACTTTGTTGGTTGAGCTAGGTTACCACTCTCTGTTGAATAAATCCTATGACTGACAACTTGAGTGCAAGTTTGGGTTACAGCAAGGACTTCAGTAAGGCTAGGTGGCTTTTGTCGCCATGGTTACAATAACAAAGACCGGTCATGCTTGGAAAATAACTTTGGTACGGATGAAACCAACATAATAAATAATCTTATGGGGCACAAAGGCTATATCCATACTACTACATTCAATTCAAACTAAAACAAACTTTGGCCGCAGGAGGTTTTATTGCTGGTTACTGATAGAGAATACTTAACTACAAAAAAGATAAAACAATAGTGAAAAGAGCAGGTTTTTCTATTCTTGGACAAACAATGTGTGTAATTGTATGTAAGTAAGTGTAAGGAACGTTTTGCCTTCACTGCTAGTAGTTGAGCCTTAACTGATAAGATCCAATAAGGAAGCGAATGTCATACTTTACAAATGTCTGATTTTGCCTGTCCATACTAAAACGTTGCAGGAATTTTCCAACAAAACAGGGCCAACAACATTTCCAAACCCTGTTTCAGGCTCTCGAAATGTCTGGAGCAGTGTGGACTAAATGTGTAAACCTCGCAAAGAAATGTGTAATAAAACTGAAAAGTTGTATAGTGTGTGTGTGCAGCCTAACTACTCTGTCCTGGATGGCTGCAAATACCATCATCCTTCTGTTGTCGGTTTCAAAGAGCACCAAAAACATAAAAACACATCTGCTTCTCCAATCACTTTAAACAAGCAACTATCTCCAACTTTTTTTTTCAGAACATCACTGGTCGTGCTTATCAAGTGAGGTCATACTTTAGTCCCGGACACAAAGAGGTACAAAGAGTAAAAAGACAGGAAAGGTAAACAAACACAAACTCCTGTTGAGTGTCTTTCTTCTCTGACAGGAGCGTGTAAATGAAGCCCTCTCTCAGCTCACCACAGCTGCAGGGACGGGGGGGAATGGCTCAGTTGAGTCCATCTAGGTATCTAGCCCAGCTGCACCCCCATCATTCCTACGTTGCCTCTGATCCTCCGAGGAAACATTAACACTTTGATGGCAGTCTCCTCTTTACGAGCTGTGTTTACAAACACCGGGTGTGCTATGGTGGCACCTGGAGCGTGCAAGGGACTCATAAGCAATTAGCTGAGGCCCGGCTGGTGATTGGAGCGCTGCAAGGATTTATGGGGGATTAGTCCAGGCCTATGAAAACCGCTGGTGCCTGAAAATGGTGCCAGCAGTAATTGCCTCTTTTTTTTTTTTTTTTGCTGGTTCAAGTTCCAGGCACAGTAGGTGTGTTTGAAGCAACAGTTTGTCACATCTGAGAACTTACAAGTACCAAACCAATCCAAAACTCTGAGTTGTTAACATTTTGGAGGGAAAATTAGAGGCATCTTTTGTCTAATATCTGTAGCGACGGGTTTTCAGGTTTGTTGGTAATCATTTTCTGAAGCACTTCAACAAAACTCCCCACGTCTTCCTTATGGCACATTAAATATTGTCCTTCCTCTCTTCAGGACTACCCCACATGTCATTGCATTCATACGTGGCGGTGGTGCAGCCAGCAGACACAAAGATCTGAGGACATAAACTGGGGATTTCACGTTGTCTACAGAAATCACTTGGGCTCTGGACGCTTGGCCACACATCTATAAAGACCAGTTAGATCCATATAACTCACAGTCCCCCTTTGAAAAGTCACTCCATTGTGTTCGAAGCCTGAGAAATCAGAGTGAGGCACTGCAAGCTATTAGAGGGTTTTCCTAACTGCTAAAATACAAAGGTCACTTTAGTGGAAGGAAGGCCTATATTGAGTTTGGCCTCCAGACTTGAAGAAATGGAATTTAGTATTGATATAGTTTTATGGACATTTATCATAAGTTTTTTAAAAGATGTCCAGGTATATGGAGGATTTAAATCTCACTATTTAAAGTTTAAGGATTGGTAAATCGTGTCTTTTTAGTACCTTTAAAACTAGTTCTGGTTTATATCGACAAATAGCCTTTTGTCTCTGAATGTGTATTTAAAATACTTTAACTATTTACCCTGGAAATACTCCAGCCTTTATTAACCTCTTTTTTTGTCGATCGATTAATTTATTGTTAGGAAATTAATCTATGCAGACAGGCAAGAATATGTATTGAAATATATTTTAGTTGAAAAGCTGATTGTATTTACAAAAAACATTAAGTGAGACTAAGAAAAGTTTAAATGATTTTCTCTTAAAAAAACTTTTCAAACCTTTTCAACAATATCATGGTTAAATAGAACAGCGAGAAGCAATGGAGACAAATTGCCTCTTTGTTCTTAAGTCGCATTGGAAACTAGAGGTCACCTCTTCACCGCCTTCGGCAGAGCAAGTATCAACTGATGGCCCTATTGAGCTCATGAAAAAGGTGCTTTTGGCTTCCTACTTGCATTTGGCCAGATCTCTTAACCTTTGACATGTTTTGGCTGTGACTGTCAATAAGCTCAAGCTGCCATTACAAGCAAATCCCGCACTATACATGTCTAGTCAACTGTGGACTTGCTATTTATTTCTTCTCTATGGGATTTTTAAAGCATAGAAAAAGTCTTTTGCCCAGTCTTTTTTATACTCTTTCTTTTCTTTCCGTCCCCCATTTTTTGGACGTTAGCCCATCGTCAGATCATTCAAGCCTTTTCTGACCTCGAAAAAAAAGGCAGAAAAGACAGAGAGAGACACTCTCACGGGGTTCCCTTTTATCAGACTTGCTATGGGGGAGGAGGAGGAGGGAGCCATTACAGGGTGAAGGTGCTGGGTATAAGATGGGGGGTTGGGGTGGTGGTGGGAAGGCTGCCCCCCCCCCCATAAGTCTTTGTTACTCACCTGAGAGGTGAAGAGCTAGACAAGATCTTATTAATGACCAAGCATTTTCAATAGGGCTCCACAAAGTGTGGCAAAATGGTTCCTTCCATCACAGATTTAAAGCAGAAAAGGGTGAAAGACTGAGCAAAGGGAGTGTGGAAAAAGAGATTTTTTTGCTCCTTTCCTCCTGTCTTCTTTTTGTTCCTTTTCCCAGGTCTTTAATTTCTTGGGTTTCCCTTGAGCAGCCCTCCATGGCTCAGTGCTCGACTAGAGCGGAGCCTGGGAATCTCGGAGTTCCCGCTGTGCTCCTGCTCTTGATTGACATACCTTTTCAATTATTTCACAGTTTGCTTGCAGTTTAAATGAAGAGGGCCCTGTTGTTTTTTTCCTTCTGCCCTCCTTTTCAAAATACAAGCTTTTCATGTTGGGTCTGGGCTGCCGGGCCTAATGGCTGTGACCAGCACCTTTGATCTGCCATGACCCCCTCGAAGGGTCTGGTACTGGGCGAAGCAGCCGCCTGTGTGTATCAGCATGGACAAAGGCTGCATCACTCACGTTTGCTTTAAACACCTTGAGAGATTAGCATGAGAGCAGGCTCTAGTGGAGGCCTTCACAGGTCGTGTGATATGGAAACTTGTTAACCCTTGAACGTACAGTAAAATACCAACCAGTCATTAGCAGGGACTCCCTGAGAAGGAAGGTTTTCTTCAATTATTTCCAGAGGGAAATGTAACCTGCGTACAATTTACATTTTTACCATAAAAGTAAAATATCCCTGCATATTTAAGCAACTTTGCAAAGCCATTGGCCGATGTTCATTGCTTTGTAAGATATGTATATTTACAAGAAAAACACTATATACTCTGCAAACAAATCAATAGAATGGAGGATACTCTCACTGATTTCTTCCAGGTGGTGGATTTGCATGTTGATGCAGTGGAAGCAAGTTAATCCGTAATTCATTTAAAAATGGCTTCAAGCACAACTTGTAATTGAATAAAACAGTTGCTTGTACAGCTTCATCCAGCATCCTCATCACTGCCTCGGAGTCCGAATAAAAAGACTGAATATGCTTCAAGCAAAGTGCTGGATGAGTCATCTAACAGCGTCTGAAACCTTTCCTCAGAGTTGTGGCTATTCGTCCATCAACCATAAGACTTCTCGAACAATAACATCTATTTAATACAGAAATTGTCATTACCCTAACCCTAAGTAACTAACTATCATCCACAATTACATAAAATTGTTAGATGGCATCAAGTAGCCCTAACAATTAAGACAAATATGCATTAGCAGGAGGTTTTGGTGGATGGATTGATCAGCAAGACCCAGGACATTATTTTATTTGAACCCGAACCATCATTTTCTAAACTTAGACTAAGACTGGGGAGTCAGTGAGGTGCAGACAGGAGAAAGCTGATGTTTTATGACCTGTAGTCAGTTTGAAGCATAGTGAGGACGGAACGTATCCAAAACATTCACAACAAATGTATTAATTATAAATGAATTTGGACCAGATATAAGTTGTCATTTGATTTTTCAGTTGGATTAAAAAAGGGTTATGTACCTATGGTTTGAAATACTTGCACCCAAAGAGATTTAGGCAATGATTGTACAAGCAGTGATGAAATTCAAGCAATGACTCTTTGACTGCCCATAAAATGTTACCATGACCTTGATTTGGGGCAGAGGCCATTGTTTATGTCCCCACACCTAACTGTGAACGTGTCCACTTGTCAGCTTGTGACGTCTAATCAAAGGCAGAAGAGATGTGTGAGCAATAATCATTGCTTCTGTGTCAGTGGCTCTGAGGACACACAGGAAGCATAAAGCAACAACTGCTCTTTCAGTACTCTTGTTTAAAAAGTGCATTCCCTTTCCCAAATGATTTTTCAACTGAAACTCTTTCAGTGAATCAAATTTGCCTAACGTTGACCCTCATTCTTAGTTGAAAAAAAAAATCCAAACGCTTCATCTATCTTGTATATGACGGATGAATTAATGTTTGCTCAGGTGGCTCATATAGCAGGATCCTAGTATTTCCGGTACATGATACTGGGTCAGTGATGATCTCATTGGCTGATATGAAAGCTGATCTTCAATTTGCTGTGGAATATGACATTGCTGCTGAGAAGGAAATAAATCATTTACAAATAACATGGTGTGCTGGACTTAAATTGTTAGCAGCGGAATATCTTTAACATATATGTTCGGTCCTTAACTCTTTTTACATTATTCCAAGCCAATCTTGAGTCTTTGTGTACTATATATTCCTCTTTTCTTTTCCAGATACATATCACACTTTGACTGGTGTGTGGCTTCTCTCCAAGCATGTAGTGTGTGCACAGGATTATATTACGTCTGCAGCCACACACAGCTGCCAGCCTTTCAAATTTGAGTTGGGTACTTACCAGATTGATGATGGTGTATTATCAATCTCAACATTATCAACCCAGTCAGCTGAATGTTTTTTCCGTGATGCACACTAGTATTTGAAACCATTTGTATTATGTTGAACACCCCACTGTACTGTGCAGAACTAGTTAGCCACAAGCCGGTGAACATAGTGGAGCTTTTAACAGCTATCGAGTCAGATATTTGTGGTTGGCAGAGAACAATAACAGGGCTATAAGGCAGAGAGAATATTGAACCAACATTTGCTAAGTGGCCAAATTTTAATTGGAAAGTGTGGAATAAGTAATACCCAGCTATTTTCTAACAAGTTCTCTATATCAACTTAAAAGATGATGATATGTCAATGCAGTTTTGGCATTGTATGTTTTCTGTCTAGATGCAAAAAAATCTGCCTAAGTTTACAGTAATTCTTCTTCTTTTGCCCCAAAAATAACAACACAGTAGAGATTTGAAGAATGCCCAATGTACATCTAAGAGTACTCAGCTTCTTCAAGTTATTACTTATTGAGATATGTTTACTATCAGTAAAAACACCAGAAACTATCAATTTGATCTTTAACCTATCGAAGGACAAAGCTAAACATGACCGGCAAGGCAACTGTCATGTTTGATCACTGAGTAGTTTACAGGTTAGTTCAAGTTCAGTGAAAAATCCCTCCAGCTGTGATATTGATAAAATCCAAAACATTACGAAACACTAAAGCTGCTTTCAGACGTGCACTGAACTCACGTGAGAACACAAATGCCCAAGTCAGTTCCTTTTGACAATTTCTAGAGCATTTCCTGACAGCCCCCGAGTAAAATGTCCTAAAAATGTCTGAGTAAGCCGATGCGGAAGATGCCAATGAAAATGCGTGTTTGGAAAAACAACAAAATTTGAGAGGTTTTGGTGACCAGGGCAGATGCCTGTGTTGATGTGCTGTTCACAAACATGTGATTTATGAGGTTCTGGACATGTTAATGTTATTATAAACACTTCTGACCCGCACAATCTTCTGCTGCACTCTTCATTGTTTCAAAGGCCAAATCCAGCAAATGTCCAGACCCAGTTGTTCAGACATTTTGTGGACTTCATGTCTGAAAGGAAGACTTTGTCATATACTGTAGAATGTGCATTTGGCAGTTCTCTACAGGCAGAAACTTCTGAGCATGAAGCATTTTTGGTCACACATGAGCGACGTCTGAACAGGTGTTTAACATCTGCCTCTGAAGGCTAAAACAGGACTGATTGGATGTGCCACAACGATTATTTCCCCTATGTCTTGAAGGGACATTATAATTTAGGTCGTCTTTGATTCAGTTAATTGTGCAAGGATGAGCCCATTTATAAGTAGTTGCATATCTTTATGCTCATCTCACATTGCAGGTTTATTATGCAGCTACATCAACACCTTGTCATGACCATTATATGTGGGAGGCCAGAAAGCTGCTGACTATATTTTATTAAAACTCCAGCCTAGATTTGCTTTTTAGCAGCTTTTAGGAGGTTTAAGGTCAATTTTTAATATTTTGGTTGATATCAGGGGAAGCTTCACTCTAAGGTAAAAACTTAAGGCCATATTATTTTTAGTTAAAGCTGATGGGAGGGTTTGTATATAACACATAAAGTCACTGTCCACAGTGTTTCATTTACATGCTGGTGAAATGATGACATTTATTTTTGTTTGAATAGGTGTGATCAGCCTCAAAATACACATTGTGATGACCTCATTGGTTTCAACAAAATTTACAAAATTTACAATGTCTTTAAAAGGAGGCTGCACTAAGGCTACTGCGTGCGTGTGTGAGTGAGTGCGTGTGTGCGTGTGGACGTGTGTACGTGTGCAGAGCAGCTGTCGGTCTATAGGCAGCGCCTCCCTCAATTCCTACACAAAGTGTACCTGTCTTTCATCCTGTCTCCCATCTGCTATCCTGCTTTTCACTGCACCTCTGTACCTCACTTTTTCTCTGTTTTAGTCTGGCTCTTTCCCTGGGTCACTCCATCACTCCCTCCCTTCTAGCCTGTCTACACCAGGTCTCCGGGCATGCATCATAGCTATTAATTTTCACTGGACTCAGATGATTTATTCATCCTCTAGCAGCTATGAGATGTGTCTGCTTCAAGCCCAGGAGAGCTGAACTGAACACACACACGCACACACACACACACACCAAGCTCACAGCCTACTGTTCTCAGCTCATCACCTACACATGTGCGCAGTTGTATCATTGTAAATTACAGAATTAAACTGCACAATAGCTCTTAGCAAGGAGAACAGGATGCGTTTTACAATAATAGCTGAGACCCAATTAGCAAGCACTTGTAAGTGTCTGTCATAATTTCCACAAGTCTAAAACACATCCCTGAAGTTTTTTAATTTAACAAACTTCTCCAGTTTTGCATCTCTAAAACTACAGACTAGTGTGGACTGGAGGCGTATCTGTAGGAGAGTTGATGTGTTTTCAAAAGAAAACATAGTGATATGGATGTAGGCTTAGTAATGAACCTCAGTGTGATCATCCGCCACATGTGAGTCAAAGCAGCACGTCCAAGCTAACATGCCAAGTAACTTGGCGCTGGGATCTTATTCTGTTCGTCAAATGAGCTCAGACCGTCTGGAAGTCTGAACAGTGTTTCTCTTGCCCAATTTAGCTCTGAATTCCTGGACAGTTAGGAATCCTTCAGCTCGACTCGTGCTGGCTTTGATCAAACACAATTTAAAAAGCACTTAATTTAAGTCACAGCAAAGGAAATAAGAAACACGATTATTTTTGCCTTTTTTCTTTCTAGTGCTCTTGAACTTTTCACAGATCTAAACATTCTGTCACTTTCCAAATCGTTCTGCGTGCTGTCATTTAAATGTGACTGTACACAATGTCCTCTATACCTGAGGAAGTAGGACACATGAAAGACTGGTCTGCGTGTGTGTGTGTGCGTGTGTGTTTACATTTTCTCGCAGGTGGCCCACCCTGTCAAAAAAACAGGGAGGATGGATATAAAGCACAAGAAGAAAGGAGAGAAAAGACTGGCAGAGGGCAGGTCTTCCCTGCCCACATATCACTTGCTGTTCCCACATTCCATCGAAATCTCGGGAGGGATGACAGTGAAGATGAGACTGATAAGATTGTTTTGTTTCTGTCTTTTTTGAATATCACTCTAAAGCCAATGATGAGGTCCTTTTGTACAGCAATGGTTTTGTTATAGCTATTTTTATTATTATTGAGTAGTAGTAATATTAATTATTATTATCAGTTTTGGCCACAAGCCTTTCTGCAAGACAAACAGCTTTCTTTACAGTGATTTAAGAAAATGTATGGCATTCACCAATGTGTTACGCAGATCACTGTAAGAGGGAACATCCTGCATTATATCACAGTGCAATATCACCTGCTGTATAATGTTCTCGCCTCCATCTTCATGACTCATATGTCTCCTTGAACATATGTCTCTTTGCTTTGGCGTCAAACCTCAGGTCAAACCATTCCCTCTTCAGTAACGGGGAAATCAATCTCTTTATTATTGAATCGGTAAAACATCATCCATGAATAACTCCAGTACCGTAGTAGTACAAATTACAAAAAGGAGTCTGGAAACAATTTGAAGTGCACTCCAGACTTGTGCGCAGGCTGGTTTTCAGGCCGTTCCCTTTGCCTGCCAGACTGAGCCACTAAGGGAGGTGTAAAGCAGAGACAATCTACCTCTCTACAAGCCTAGGCCCTGTTTTTTGGAGCCTGTGAACAAGCCACATGGTGGTGATCTGCTGAAAGCTGACTCCCACACTCCCTCGGCCCCAGCCCCGGCCGCAAGGGGTGACATTCTCTCACACACAATCCAGAGGCTGGTCGTCTTTCAGGACTCGCACTCGGCCCTGTTACCCCCACCCTTTCATATGGTGCTGCTGGGAGAAGTACTCCAGGGATTAGCCCAGTCAGGTCTTTCAAAGGCCATTAGAGCAAATTACAGGTATCCTGTTACCAGTGCGCTGGGACAGGCCAGGTGAGGGGCGCAGAGGCCAGGCGGGAGAGCAGGGGTCAGCTTGGGACAAAAAGACAAGGCCACCCTGGGCCCCACTCTATCGTAGTGTCTCCCTGGCTCCACGAACTGGTAGACCTGCATCTATGAATGGCTCACTTGATGGGACCTCAGAGACATTGTCTCACCAACGTAACTTTAGCCTTTTCTTCTTAGTGCCCCCCCACCCCCAGATCTCACTCTCCCCACCCTGGTTTTTCTTGTATTTCGATTGATGTGGGCATGACTTCGACCAGATAAATGATCACACAGCCTTTAAAATCTAAGGGTTAGACTGTAATGCACCACCTCTCCACCATTGCTTGACTAAAATGCTGCAAACACATAATGTCCTGGCTACAGCATGCAGTGCACAAAAATACCTGCCTCAGGTCAAAGATTATTTGAATCGCATTAACTATTTCTACTTCAGACCAAATTCAAACTGTAATGGCAACCACACAGCCATTAATGTGTTCTGTCAATGAATCGCTGTGCTGCAGGCTTTATGAGTTTGATGCTGCTGATAAAGTCATGGAGATGGCCACAGGGAGTTCCGCATCCTGCCATTTTCTCTGGACTACACACACACTCTTGGCCACACAGACACACACACACGCCTCACCCTATACCAACCGGTGGATGGCAATCTAGTAGAAGAGCTGCGGAAGTGTTTCATTAGCCAATTACCGCTGGAAGATAAAGCCCGCGTTCCCACAGTTGGCGAGGCCGGGGGTCAAATGTGACCAATTACCCTCCATCCCCTCACAGGACAGATTAGTTTGTCTGATTTATCCCCAGACGGGCTGGCCCAATACTCCAGAATCCCCATCCACATCTGGATACACATGTGTGTGTGTGTTTGTGTGTGTGCGTATGTGTGTCTGAGCAATTCCGATTCAAACACTATGCCTACATAACCAATTAAACTTTGATAATGACACCAACAGGGACTTAATAGGAGTAGAAAGTAATTTTTAGGGAGAGACATTAAGAAGCACAGAAAAAACTTCCCCTGTCAGTGGTCAAAGAGCAGCACTGAAATGTCTTCTACCACAAACCCCGTCGAACAGTAATCGGCATTTGCTGTCATTATGCATTCAATGGTAATTTTACCTCTGAACACAGATTTCCTTGGACATGCTAAGCTGTGATTGTATGAAATGGAACATCCATCAGTTCATTAAGGACCTCCAGGATGCTGAATCAGTGGCCCTCTGTTGATCAAACCCCGACATTTACAAGCGTGGTGGGGGCAAAGGTATAGAGCATGCTCTGAGGCAGTAGGAGAGCGGTGGGGTGGAGGGCTGCTGTGGGGGGGGGGGGGGGGGGCTATGGGATAGCAAAGGTGGAAAAGGTTAACGAAGGCAGTTTGGAGCCTGCCTGCTCGTCTGCGCCAGTGTGGCACTGAGGGGCCGCAATCTTACAGACCAAGAGGCCTTTTTCTTTAATCAAGGAGCTAGAACGGGGAGGGCAAACTGCCTCCAAATCATCCATCACATCCGTAACAAGCGCACGGCGAGCTATCAAAGGCTTCACAGATAGTTACGAGCAGATCTGCCCACTGAGAGCTTTTGTGACTCACGGCTTCTGCAGTTTCCTGCACTTTGGTACCCTGGGAGGGGCGGCTGGGCCGGCGGGATCCATATTAGACCGCGGCCATTCCCCAGTGCAACAAATTTGCGGTAAGCTGGCGTATTGCATCTGTGACTGGTTTGGATGACTGTCCAGAGCAGATTCAGCCACCAACCACCAGCCAGGGGAAATATTATCAGGAGAAAACAAAGACCATGTTTCGAGTTTCCTGCATTCACCTTCACATGGCTCGCAGTCAAAAGACTTCATACCCACTTTTTACACATTGGTCTCATTTGAACCAAACCAGCAGTCAATGTAAAACACAATGAACCTGTGCCTAGTTTGGAACATACTCCTGAAATCAAAGGTCGATATTGAAGCTGTTAAAGCAAATGATTTGACCAACTCAGATCTTGAAGGTGACAGACATATGAGGGTGTGAAGCCTGTCAGTTATATGATTTCTTATTAATCATGTCAATGTTTTATCCGTTTGTGGACACCATTGAAATTAATAATTAATTGTTGTATTTTTGTGATTATGAAGCACGCTGAACCAGTCCCTTTATTTTAGACAGTGGTACTAAGTGTAAGTGTGTGCATGTGAGGCTCAGGTGTGCAGCGAGGTTCCGGTGAGTGAGCACCAGGACACAGAATATTCTCTATGGTCTGAGCTTGCCCCATATCTACATTATTAAAATGAGATGGGTTTACGGGGAGGTGACAGAAGGCACAAGAGTGAAATCAGGGCCATGTCAGAGCTGTCACTTGCTCCACTGGTCAAAGGGGCCTGACCCCAACCCTATCCACTGCAGGGGAGGAGAGGGAGAAATGGAGACAGCAGAAGGGAGAGAGATGGTTAGGTGTAGAAAGGTGTGGACAAAAAACAAAAAAAAGAGAGAGTTGATACTGAAAGTTATGTGCATACAGATAGACATGGCCACAGAGAGAGCACCAGTATTTCACATTACCATTTCACATTCAGCATCCATCTGTGCAAAACTGTGGCCTGATGTATGGTGGAAACCAGGCGCTCCATGCAGTCGGTTGTTTTATATGCTTGCTTGGCTGTGGATGACTACAGGTTGCAGAGAAACTTTCAGTACGAGATGTGTAACCTTATCATTATAGCTGCTTTCAGACATGCATTGGAGTCAAGAAAGTTTCCTGACATTTTCCAGAGGTGCTGAAAGCGAGAACGCAAACGTTTGAGTCAGTGGCTCCAGACATTTTGTGGAACTTTTCCCGCCAGCCCTCTGATAAAATGTCAGGAAAATGTCAAAGTGAGCCCATATGAGAGTAATGATATTTAATGACATGAATCCAAAAGGTGTCGGACACGTAGAAGATGTAGACGAAGATCAATGAGATTGAAGAGTTTTTGGCAACACGACTATATGTTTTTATCGATGTGTGCGTTAAACAAAAACACGTGATTTCCACAGGGAAATGTGTACGTTATATGCTGCCTCCTGCATGCTGCACGCGCTACCCAGACACCACCCCATGTTCCAGACATTTCCCTGTTGTTATGAACGCATCTGACCAGGAAATCTTCTGCCACAATCTTCTTATGTTAAAGGCAAACTTCTGAAATTGTCTGCACCAAATTTTCTGGACATTTTCTGGAGTTCATATCTGGAAATAAGCTTATCTGTCATAGCAAAAAATAGATATTCAGTTAAATCATATCCAGGGAAAATGCCCTAGATGAAGATAGATGTCCACTTTCTCAAATTTGTACTAGTTGTTCAGCAGAAAGTAGCCTCCATTCTGGACAATCAAAGGTTTCTGTGTCTATATATGACTGTTAGATGGTTTGGACTGTACTGCCTCAACTATATCACTGCAACACGTTTTACCACCCTCTGTGTCCTAATGAGGAGCATGACTTTCCAGACAGGGAAAAACACCCGTATGCACAAAAGCTTGCACATGTCCGCGTGCATGTAAACACACACTCGCACAAATGTATCTGCATCCAGTGCAAGGTAAGGTCTGGTTCGTATTAGCCATTAGGGAACGGAAAAGCACATCTTTTTCGGTTTAGGGTCCACTTCATGCTCCCACAGTGGCACAAGTATAAACATAGGCACATGCATTCTAAAAGTACACACACATTCAAAGTGCCTTGACACGATACTCACATCCTACTCCCGTTCGTTTAGCGAAATGGCCTCACAGATAAAAAGCAGGTACGGGTGGATGTGTGTAATGCAGTTCAAAAAAGACGCTGTGTATGGTCTCAGCCTGTTGTTATGCATGGACCTGCTCTGGAGTTGCTGTTTTTAGACCCCCGAAAATTTGCATTAATTATCCGACTTCTACTCTCAGGAAGCGCATTTGCAACAGTTATTTAGTCCAGATAACTTCCCCGCTTCAGACTTCAAGGCACAGGCAAACGTCAACATAGATGCTTTTAATCTAATGGAAATAAATAACAGAGATTATTTGTTTGCTCTCTGTCAAATATCATCAAAGTCCAAAATATAATCCAAAATTAAGTTTTCATTTGAATTTTTTGCTTTCAGATCAAGTTCTAGTCCAAGGTAGGTGTACCCTATTTCCACACAGTCGTTCATATGGTTTGCATGCTGCGACAAATGTACAAGGAGGTGCATGGCCTGTATTCAGTAGGTGAGATGTTATTCTTCAACCGGGGTGGATCGTCCTGGCGTCCATATGTAAAGCTCTCGTGTATATTACCCTGAGGTGTATCTCCAGATGAGTAACTTTTGGACCTGATTCATTGGGGGTGGGGGTGTGAGGGGCGACACCCTTGCAGTAAGTACTTGTTGCGAGAAGACAGACAGCGAAAGTGGGAGCACCCAAGTTTATGTAGAGCCCTTCCCTGCTGAACATGGTAAATGATTTATGGAGTAATAGGAGGGAGTACATTTGACAGGCCACAATCTTGTGCTTCTCTAATGCTCTTGTTGGTTGCTTGGTCAGTGTCCCACTTTGGTCCACAAGGAAATATCTTATCAGCTGTTGGATTGGTTTGCAGCAAAGGTTTATACACATATTCATGGTCCCCAGAGAGTACCATTGCCTTTTTCTTTCAGGGCATCAGCCTGACTGTTGGAGGACTCCTCTTGGGGCACAGACATACATGGCTTGATGGTTACATGATGAGGAAAGTTGGGTCACCTCAGGTCTCTCCTGTGCAGTATCTGAGTGTGTTGCTCAAAGCCAGGAGCTGTTGTTATACTCAAGCTGTTTATGACTTGATTGCTCGACATCAAGTCAATATTTAGCCATGCAAACTGATGGGCAAGTTTAGGTGTTTGTGGCTGGGTGTGATTGAGGGATTGAAGTCTGCTGAAAGTTCAGGGAGCTCCCATGCATGCGCTCCTGTGGCTATATAACTTCACAGGGGAAAAAGGGTGGAGAGCCCCAGATTTACCAGAATGTCACCTAAGAGAAAGACTGAGGCACCTGATTTTACTGCCTCTTATTGCTCTCTTTATGATCTGGACAGGGAGGGATATCTGCCTCGTGGGCAACAGGTGCATTACATTCCTGCTATTATTGCTTCCTAGTCCCTGGCTCCTTGTGAGTTCAGGTTAAATTTGAACACCTTTAAACTCTTGTAGCTGTTGTCGGTGAGCTGTAGCTGTATTTAAGGATGCCAAGTTGTTTCTTTTTTCCCCATCTACCGCAGGGGTTCTCCCTCAGTTTCTTTATTCCTGGGCCAGTGGTTAAACGCCGTCCAAGACATGATGTCTGGCTCAGTCTGAGCAGGGAGGTGAGAGGCTTTATTGGAAGGGTCAAAATAAAACCATTAATCTGTCTTTGACTAGCTGAGGTTGAGGCGAGACCTGTCTCCCAGTACTCAATGTGCTGGTTATGTCAGTGCAAATATGTGTGTGTGTGTATGTGTTTGTGATTGTATGTGCATGAGTAGTGAGTGGTGGCTGCTCCTCTGTGAGTATTTCCTTTGGCGAATGATGTTTAACATGTGTTGCTGCATGAGTAAGACTAGCTGGCGGACTGCTCCCACCTGATCTAACTAATACTAATTTTACACCTTTCACAAAAAAAAATATTCCCAGTATTAACGGCACTAATATGTTCTCATTTGGGAAAAGGCCAAACTCTTCACTCCCATTAAAATAACTCTGCGTTTGGCTGTGACCCTCCAGTATTGCTTTACCCTACTGTAATTTATTCCGACTCATTACAATGGTGTAAAAAGCACCTAAATCATTGAGGGAGTAGTTTTTGGATGGCAGCTGATCTACTACAGTCTGCTCACTGGAAAGAATATGAGTAAGTATAATGGTTATTTTTTTTGGACCAAATAATGTTTAAAGAGTCAAACCTCAATCGTTCTGTATTACACTGTAATCGCTCTGTCATGTTAACACTCTTTCCTCCGAGAATTTCAGAATCAATTTGTTTTTATGATCTTTTTTAAAACACCAAGGCAAACATCTTCTATCAATGACTCTAATGTTCAAGGAGCTGATTACTGGCACCACGAAGGCCTCTCCTTTGTGTCCCCTTGTCCAGAATTATGAAGGAATCGGCTGACGTTGCCAAAGTCAGACTATAAACCTACTGATGAACCCAGTAAATCTCCGAGAGGAGCCGCAGACAGTCTGCTAAAGGCTCTTAGCTACTAATTGCTACATTTCCAGAGCCCATTCATGATAGGCCATCAAACCCCGGTGGCAGAGACCAGTGATACCCGGCTAATTAGTGTGACACCGACACTCTTGTCCTGCAATGTTCCCAGGACAGTGATGGTGTGTGCATTTGTGAAGGATTTTACATGCACGTTCACCATCTGTGCGTGTGCCAGAGATGATTTATTTAGCTTTCAGCCTCTTCACACCAGGAACAGCTGGCAAAGGGTCGATTCTCAAGTGTCTCCCATCGGCTGAGTTCATGCACTGTCTCTATTGGAGTAGAATAATAAATGCATGATTCGTGGGATTGTACCCTCCCATTGGCATCCAAAATGTCCACGGATCCCCTCACAGTTGAGACGACCCAGAGGAAACCTTACATAATGCCTAATGAGCAACGGGAAACGCTCCAGCACTCCTCTAGCCTTTAATTTCCACCTCAATACTGAGCAGAGCACGCCCAAGTTCTTCTCCTAGCCTCATTAACATGTGTATTCTCCCGATTCAAAACACCAAAGCACTTCCTTCAGCCAGGTGCTTCCCTCTGTAGCCCCTTCAGCCCCGGTGCTGTTGATCCAGTCACACATCCCCATGTTAGCTCGAGCAAAAGTGAGTCATGGTGAGGATGTAGGAAGGCAGGGTAGAATAAACTTTCACAGACCTTTAAAATGGCAGAACAGACATTTTGTAATGTCTGTCGTTTTAGCATGTGGATGCCATCGACAAAACATCTGACCTGACGCTTGATCAAAAAGCTGTTTAATGTCACAAAAATCACACAATATACCTCCAATTATATAAAGTTGAATATTGTTAGGCTCAATGACAAAATAGAATACGGGTTTGGCATAACCCAACTATATATTTATCTGTGTGTGCATAGTATTACATGCATATACAAAAGATTAGCAGTTAACTTCAATATCTAATTTTAAAGGCTATCTGTTATTTTTGGAAGTTGCAGCATGAGATGAACTTTTTTTGTACTGTTAATTACATTCAATTACAGTCCAATAAATGTCTCCTAGCAACGGGTTTACATGTTTTTTATTTATTTTCTAGATCAAACATTCATTTATTTTTAATTTGTGGCTCTCGATTTAGTGAATCATTTATTTAAAAATAGCTACAGGTTGCTTAGAATCTCGGAGGGACTATAATTTTTTTTTATACATTTTTTTATGTTGCTTATTTTTTCCACTTGTAACTTATAACAGGCATAATGAGATTTGAGGATGACAGTTTTTGCACACTGACAGTAAAGTTATTCAATCTTAAATCAACTGGTGCAACCCAGTCCTAGCATTTCCACAAAATTAGTTTTTTTTACATTTTGTAAATTGTCAACAACCATCCATATGTGATTGCGGATTTGTTATTTATCTTTATTTTACCGCCGTATGAACAGATGCTCATCACTGCCTCCGATGTCAGACTGGTCAAACCTTGGACTTAGTCATCTGTCTGCAGTTTCCCCTTTCTACAACACGTTTGAATAATTTCCACAACACATTTCTACGGGCTGGAAGATTTTCTTCCCGTGGGTCTCATCCAAGTTAAATACGCTCATGAACTTGGTAAACTCTCACATCAAACAGCGAGATGTTGGACACCGAGGGACATTTGGTAAACGCAGCACGCCCTGGCTGTGAGAGTTGTGTGGTTGCAGGGGCAGAATAGAGCAGGTCTGGTTTCAGTGACTTCTGCGATTATAGCCGGTTTGGTGAGGTGACCTTATTTCCTACAAGGATGAATGGGCTGTCACTACCTGGAGACCGCACAAGCGTTTGATGCCTTTAGCCACACACACCCAACATTGAACAGTCCATCCTTTAAAATGAGAGGAAATATATGCAGGGTGTGATCCAAAAACAGACATTAATACATCACTTTACACATAATAATTGAATTTGAACATAGTGACTCTACTCTCTCACAGTTGTATGATTTGCTGTTGTTATTGATTGTGAGCGTGTTGCTGGGTGTGGCTGCGCAGCTGTTGTGCTGTAGAAATGTCCAATTAGCAGGCTATGACTGATGACCCAGGCCAGGATATGATGCATACCTGCCTCCCGAGCTTTTGTAAACACTTGGATGTGTTTTTCCTTTCGATCATGCGCTGCTTTGCCGTAGGTCAAAAGGGAAAAACATGTCAATGCCCTCGCCTTCCATCTGTCAAACTACTGTACTTTGTCTCTTGTTGCGGATAGGTCAAGTTATTTTTAGCAACTTGGCTGATCAGGTGGATAGTAGTTATAGGTGGTGCTATTTTGAAATCGTGTGGTTTCGGAGGCTGGAGTCAGTGTTATCTAACATATCGGATTTCAATCTTAATAGTTTGATTAATAAATGCTTAGCTGTAAAAGTGATACACGTGTATGCTTTATTCTGATAAGGAACAGATACCTGAGCCTGATATTTTTTCAGAGCACTTTGGATACGTTACTGATATTAAGTCTATACTCACTGCTGTAACTGATAGTTTTGAATATCAGCACCCTGCAAATTGTATCTCTTTTTTGTACTTTAGGGCATTTGAATGAGTCCTTCACAATATTGCTTCATGTCATTCTAAAATCCTTGTGAGTTGCTCTGCAAGTCCGATAAACAAAAGAGCACTTATTCTCTCATTCTCCCTCTCCCTTTCGACTCTGGCCAGCTCTCTCATCTCTCTAAAACAGCCTTTGTCCCCCTCGCCTCTTCCCTCAGCTGTTCCATGCCCCTGCTCCACTGGGATTGATACAATATTTTCCGACCTCAATTAGCCGAGAGCCTGTTGACTAATTCCAACTGTTTTTACACCTGAGAGGGAGCTGGGAGTCGGTGCTGGAAAAACTGAGTGGGCTGGAGGTGAAGGGCTGGAGCTTGGGTGTAGCAGGCAGAGCTGTCGGGGTAATATAGCTGTGTCGACAAGAGCGTTAAGGGCAACACAGAGGACAGAGGAGGGGTCGGCCAGACTGCTGGGAAGCTTCAGTCAGGCTGCAGGAGGACAGTCCTGAGCTGACAGCTACAGACTCCAAGCAATCAAGCCTGATACAAGCACATGTCTTCAATGTTCATACTTTTATACAACAGATAGAACATGTATTGATTGAATCTTAAGGAGAAATGCATCCCCTTTCCTGTGTAAGAGGAATCTGTGCCACTGCTCTTGTCATTAAATATGTAGCACTTCCTGCTTGTCCAGCAGGGCCACTATATCGGTATCAAGAAAGCATCTGGGTATTTGATGGAATTGTGAGACGCAACCGCAGACTTATCACGAGCCGTTTTGTTCGATTCAAGGCAAAGCCTACATGACCGCTGGTCTGGCAGCGCGCTCAGCTCAGGGTGCATGGTATACACCCTCGCTCTGTGTGAGCGCTGAAAGAATCGTTCTTTCCATTGAAGGAAATGAGTAGATGATGGCTCAAGTGTATGAGGACATTATGTTTAAGGGGACTGTACTTTTTCAAAGAGTGCAGCTCCAATCACCAAAGCATAAATGACATTAATATGGCAAGAAAAGGCATCTCACATCAATGCCCAGACATCAATTTTGCTGCTGTCCTTGAACACAAGGACCCTAACCCTAACCCTTTAAATTTAAACTCCCTCATGTTTCCAAATTGCTACCAGTCTTCCAGCATGACTTTTAAAGTGTCAAGTTTATTTGAGAGAAATATTTTATTATGGTAGCTGACACATTACAACTAACATGGGAGAATAATGTCTGAACTGGGAGACGCCCACAGGACTAAATTTAACACCGTAATAATTCATCTGAAGTTGACTTCCTACCTGTGTGTGTGTGTGTGTGTGGTTTTAAAAGATTCTGCCAGGTGACTAATCCTGACAGGTTAACAGATGTCATCCAGTCTGCAGCTCTAGCTTGATGGAACTGTGGCAACAGACTGGACACTGGACGCAGCAGCTGTTCCTGCCCACCAGTAGCCGTATGGAAAAATCTGACTCACCCGCTTGGGTAAAAAAGCATTAATGACCAAATACATAAATATTACACTCAAAGGCATAAATGTCTCTGAGGGCTATCCAGTCCGTCAGTCAACCAGTGACTAATGGAGAGGGAGGTCAGATCGTGACCACAGTCGGCTCCTCTGACCTGGTCAAGGATCAACCCAGGATAGACACACCCAAGAAGCTTTAACCACTAGAATAACCTGGATCTATGTGGATGTGCATATTGCACACAGGCGTTCAACAAATGTTCTGTCTGAGCAGGTGCTAAGAAGCAAGATGTGGACTGCAAGAGAGACAGCAGACTCTGAGGCTGTGAGCATAAGTGTCAGGAAAATGCGACGGTGAATGATTGTCAGTAAAGTGCTCATACACCAATCCAAAATCACCGCCTTAGACCAAAGCTGTTTTCACACAAGCACGGTCATACATGCACGTACACGGAATAAGCGCATTCTTAGTTTATATCCGACTTCAAAACTGCTGTCTCAGCACAGAACACATGAATCCATGTCTGCATTTGTTTGAAGAATGTGTTTCCGTTTACACCTGCTACTTACACGATGCATTTCCATCACAGTTTTGACAAGTTAATCCTCAGTGAAACTCAAGCTTTTTTTCTCCGTCACCAGTTATCATCGCCAACTGATGCTAAATGTCTTTCCTCAAGTCAGCTTTCTTGTAAACTCAGTGCCGGCTGTCCCATGAGGAGCCTAAATCCACACAAGTGTATTCCCTTCTTACCTAGCAACGCTTCTTCTCTAAACACAACACAAATAGCTCGGTGGTGATATAACCTCAGGATATCCCTATGAACTGCTATAAAAGTGAAAAGATAAGCAAGCCCAGCTATAACAGTAAAATGTAGAACGTCATCTGACACTCAACACACGTGTGACACACAGAGAATGCACTCAGGCTGTGCCAGCCACTTACTGTCTGCGTAGTTTTTCCGCCGAGTGCCCTCCACCTTGCCTGTTTTGTCAATGCACAGAAAGAACTTGTTAGCAGAGTAAAGCCGCCGTAGTCGGACATCGCCCTCTAGGTGATTGTAACTGCGAGTGTGCCTTTCCAATGTCCATGAACAGTTGATGCCACTTGTGAGAACCTGCAGGGATTCATGCCCTACCCCGGGAGGACAGGCCCCTGTGGCAGTGCCAGCGGTGACCAGGAGCAGAGTGAAGCATGCCAAGCAAAGGGAGGCTGCACTGGGTAGGGGGAGAAGTCGCCTGGCGGAGGCTGCAGCAGTGGTGGTGCCAAGGGTAGGTTCAGGACAGAGATGGGCTACGGACAGCGTCCATCTGCACATGGTGGGTCAGACTCCCAAGGTGCACCTTGTGCAAGCTGTAGGCATGCTGATGATCAGTAGATGTCCCGGTGGAGGGATGACAGAGGGGTGGGAGTCCTGAAGGAAAATTGCACTCTCACCGCAGACCCTCTGGATGTCACCAACAACCAGTGTCCACTCCGTGCTTCCCTACAGAAACAAGTTATTTTCTCCAGTTGTCATCTTCAGTCCTTTTTGTCTGTTTGTCCACTTCTTTCAGAAAGTGTTGTAATTCAATGAATCCACCTTTAAAAGTTCCTTTTTAATCCTGCTCCTCGTCTCTCAGTTTGTCTTCCTTCCTTCTTCTGTCCTGGTCCCCAGATAAAAAGTCCTGGGCTGTTTGAGGATGCTCAGGTGTGTGAGTATTTGTGTCTGTGTGTGTGTGTGTGTATGTGTGCATATGTTCGTGTGTGTGTCTGTGTGCACCTCGCAGTGCTCTGCTCTTTCCAGCTGGATAGTAACAAGGTGCCTGTCTGAGCCGCTGGCCCGCGGTTGAATGAGCGTTGGTGACTGACTCTATGTGAGTGTGTATGTGTGTGTGTTTGTGTGTGCGTGTGAGTGTGTGATACTGGGAGAGAAGAGGGAAAGAGAGGGAGTGAGTAAGTGAGTGAGTATGGGAGGGAGAGAGCATGTGTGTGTGTGTGTGTGTGTGTGTGTGTGTGTGTGTGTGTGTGTGTGTGTGTGTGTGTGTGTGTGTGTGTGTGTGTGTGTGTGTGTGTGTGTGTGTGTGTGTGTGTGTGTGTGTGTGTGTGTGTTTGCGACAGAGAGAGAGAGAGAGAGGCAGTGAGAGTGTGTTTGTATGTGTCAGATTGAGTGGCAGTCAGCGAGTGTGTGTCAGCCAGCACGGGGCAGCGAAGCAGTAAGTTAATGGCCTCGCGCTCTGCTGTGTGCAGTCAGTCGGCCAGTCCTCTCCAGTGTGGAGGCACCGGCTGAGTCGTCCTGCATTTTATCCTGGGCAGGGCCGGCATCTCGAGTGTTGAAAAGGAGAGGGGAGGGGGGGGGGTTGTGGGGTGGGGCCACCTCACTCATTCATAACCATTTCAAGCAAACTGGAAAGTCTGCGACGAGCACCGGTCCCTGTTCCATTCTCACTCTGAAAAGTTTGTTCTGTGAAAACAAAACAAAAAAACAAGTAAATTATTATTCCTACCTGGGGGTTTTATTATCCGTTTTTTCACAGACACCTGTAAAGACTTACATCCCCTTCCCCTTCCAATCCCGTGACCTCTGCTGTCACCCCCCCACCCCCCCCCCCACCCACCCACCCCCTTCATGTGCACGGTGAAGCATTGTGCAACTCATTCAAATCCGCTCCATTACTGTCCACTGACCAAGCTCGGAGGCCGTCCTTTTTTTTTTGACACCTTCACTCTCTTTTCGTCTCTCACTCTGGCCACATGGGGCAAATTAAGGGAGGCTTTTACTTATTTTTTAATGGCCGCTGGTTTGAATCATCAAGTGGTCGGAAACGCAGAGCAGGTTGCGGGAGTGTCGGCGGAGTTAGTCCAGATGAAGCCTGAGAGACCCTCTGATCACCTGCGTTAATATTTCAATGAAACACCTTCTCTGATCTTTGTCATTTAATTTTGGAAGGGCAGGACGGAAATGAAGAACACCTTTTTTGTGACTTCCAACACTCTTGTCTGTTTTTTTACAGGCTGTGAAATGAGCCTGATTAGGACAAGGCATCAAGCTCAGCCCGAGGAGTTCAGATATCAGTGGTGACTCTTTATTTAATGGTATAACTTTAAAAATCAATGTAAAGCAAAAGAAGAACAAAGACATTTTATACACTATCTGAGTGGATAAGAACTTTATTGATTTTTTGACATTAGGAAAACATTTTTTGTTATACAGTCAGTTATCCTAGGTTAGCATTACGATTTTAAATAAGACAAAACAGCTACTTCTCTGTCCGAAAACGTTAAATAAAATGGAATACCCTTTGGAGCCAGAGTCGGCACAGTAGGGATCAGGAGGAGGAGCCATAGTAGCAAAGTCCTATTGACAAAAAACAATCACGACCAATCGTGGCTCTGTTTCAGCTGTTGATTGTTATGTTTCAAATGACACTTGAATATATATCAGTGTGATAAGAACTACCGAAAATGACAGAAACCATCTTTGAGTCAAATTGATTTATTGTTTTACTTTTTCAGTTTGGCCCAAGTCCCATCCACTAACAAGGAGGAGGCAGGTTTCATGGCCTATGCTGCAACCAGACACCTGTTGGGGATTAAGACCCTTTGACCTCTCTTTTGGCCTGCTGTTATTTCATCTATCTTTATGTACGGTCTATGCTGCAGAACCGTGAAGAAAAGAATAATAGCTGTGTTTTCCACTATGACAAACTATTCCTTCAAATTTGTATATTTAAAACCTGTGATGAAAACTAACATGTACCTTTTTTCTCTAAATATGTTGAAGCTTATCGAAATATAAAGGGAGATTGAAACAGTGAAACAAAGATGAAAGAGTCAGACATTCTGAAATGATGCTGCCTGGTTAGCGTTGTCCCTGCTTTACAAGAGTCCTTGCTTCAGTTATAGTTAACTCCCTGAGACCAGATTTGTTAGAAGTTTTTGATATTCTTATGCAATTTTTACCACGGTACGAAAAATGTTAGATCTTGTTTGATTTCCTTTTCATGAATTGAGTGGTACTATAAATGTCGTACATTACAATTTCTATTCTATTCTATTCTGCACTAAGTGTGTCTGAGTTGAGTATGTGTTCCGAGACGGTGACAGTCACTTCACACTATTTTGCTAATTTACTTTCCCAGAGACTTGCTGTCCCCCTAACCCCTATTTAAACTTCACAACCCTCACAAACAAGAAAAAAAGTCTACTGGAGAGAATCCAGTAACATCTTACTCCAAACTCTGTGCTACGACCCCCAACTCCCCCGAGCCATTCCTGTCTACCTATGCTCTGGTTCTCGGTCCCAGCCAGGCTCCTCATCAAAGCAACTTTCAGCATAGATGTAAATGGGCCCTTCGTAAAAATCACAGGCTTTCACCCTCAATTAAACCACACTGCCGTGTCTGTTAACATCCGCAGGCTTTATGTGTTTTCCGGTTCTTTACTCATCTTTTCTCCCCAGTTTCTGTCCTTCAAAGTCACACAGGGTAACAAAGAAAAGAAACAGGGAGCGTATCTGTGTCGAGGGGACCGGGTTGGGGAGTTGGCGGAGTCTTCAAAACATAGAGATGATAAAAATTACAAGTTGCCAACCACCAGAAAATGTCCTGGATCACCACCTGATGGACATAAGTTGTGTTGTTGGTGTCTAAGTCAGTTGCTTTATGATAAACAAACCTGTAAATAGCTTTTTATTTACTACTCAGTAAGTTCTACGTAGTTTAACCTACGAAATATATTTGAAGTGTACAAAGTTAACATCATTAAAAGGTGATACTCCCTTTAATTCCCTCTGCAGATAGAGGCAGATTATTGTGTTGCACATGCTTGATAATTAGATTAAACTTCCAGCTAAACGTCCCAACAGATTCCATATGTCAGTTATAAACTGTCCAACCCCTTTAACCATTTATTTTCCCACTGTGCTCAGAGCAGAGATGCCAATGCCCTTACGTCGGAAAATGTTTGAATAAAGTTGTTGCTAATAATAATTGTAATAGCAATTTAAAATTAATAAAATCTGAACATTGTGCTTTTTCGTGGAAGGTACAGTAAAGTTCACATTTTCAATGGTCTATCATGAATTCGGCCTATGTGTTAGTGTATTCTTAGATTTGTATATAATATTTCATACAAAATTGTATGTCATTCAATGCAAAGCTATATTGTACTGTACACATTGTAACTACGTTTACTGTTATGTATCTGCCTTTAACTATATTCGGAATACTTTTAAGTTAACATCATAAAATCAAGACTATGCCTACTGAACACTTTTATGTTGTAGGTTGCCATTGTAAAAGTACACAATATCTTGTGTAAATATATATATATATAAATATATACATGTTATATATTATGAAAAAATTCCATATGTGTAGTTTAAATTATGTTCTTATCTACTGAGTAGTATATGTGGCCCTATTTCTCTTCTGCAAGATAAAATAAAAAGGAAACATGCAAACAGACAAAGATGAAGAGTATGAGAACCACAGGAAGTTCTAGTTGTCCTTCCTTTGCTGAATTGCCTGTAATTAAAATAATACAATCACTCTATGTGCTGCAGAACTCCTCAAAAATCAGAGTGGCCCCCCGAGGTCAACGGAAAAGCTCGGGCCTCGTGTGAACGTCAGATGGGGCAGTAGATTGCTTTGTGGTGTCCTGCAAGCAAATGTTTGGGCTCTGAGCTCAGTGCCAGAGCAGAAACAAGCATAAAGTAATTCTTTGTTAAAAGTCTGAACGTGCACTGTCTCTGTGTTTTACAGTGAGCATCTTTGATGTGGACAACTACAGTAACGTGGATGATTTCAAGGTCATAACCCATGTTGAGGATTTAGTAGATATCCAGCAAAACTAATGCTGGTTATAATTGTAAAAATCATTTAGAGTTTACAAGTGTGTAATCCACTGCATCATTTCTTGGACCAGACGCAGGTACAGGGAACTTTTGAGGCTGAGCTGAGTGGAGTTGAGTCGTGCTGTGTGGGTGTGCCCTGAGCTGAGAACTCCACTCTGTGAGCCAGGCACCCAAGAAGGATGTTCTCAAGTGGAGGAACCTAATCTTTCCCAGCAGGGATCCAAGCGGCTCTGTAAGTGTATGAATAGAGATAATATCTCTATAATGAGGCCTGTTTTGTACCATCAAAGTCTTCAAAAGAGTCTGAAACCTGACCTCCCTCCTAGCACTGACAATCCCTCAGTAATAGCTCCCTATTATTAATTGTTTCGCCTGCCTGCTAAGTCCATGTCTCCCTCTTTCTCTCCCCCACTCTTGTAGTTGTGTTTTAGCAACTCACCCTTGACCCAGTGCTTTTTACGTGCACTGACATTCTGCCAATTGGCAAATCACTGCTGGAAGGGTATTTGCTTTCCTTGTGTTTTAGATAAAACTGTTTCCAGATACATGACAATCTACTTTCTCTTGACTGTCGATGCTGAGAGTTACAACACTCACATGTGGAAATTCTCCCGTCGATTTTATTCATGGCCAGTAAATTCTTATAATTTCAGTTATTATGCAACTTGTGCTTTCAGTGGGTCCAGCCCTGTGTGTGTTGTTGGTTCAGAATCAACGCAGGTGTGCCCGATACTTTTTGAGCTGTGGTTGGCTGACAAACATCCGGAGGTGGTGAGAGGAACTGACCAGGCCACCGCAGCTCAGACGCGGCCCTTTGCATATCCTGCTTTGTGACCATTGTCTATTGTGAGTGGCTGTATGATAACTGGGTCATCTATCTAATGCCGTGGAGAGTTCTGAGAGAAGCAGTCTCCCAGTTCTTCACAGGATAACACGCAGAGATCCAATTGTCTGATAGTGTTTGATAAAAAACTAGAATGACACTCAGTAGAGTGCACACCTCCAAGGACCATCAGCCTCCTTATGAAACCACATTTAAATTCACCAGATACATATTTTTATTCTGATCTGCAACATATTGTACGCACTCATAAAATCTTCTTTTTTTTCAAAATGTATGAATTATTCTCCGATAAATAGGAAAATGTGGCTGCGATTAAACATTTGTGCCCTGATAATCTGATCGATCAGAGGCCCACACACAGATGGATCAGTATGGTGGTGGTGATGATGTGGGAAAAAACACTTTTAAAATCTTTACTTTTCTCATTCATTCAAATAAAGAAGCACTTGCAGCCTCAGCTACAGTAACTTGTCTGAAACAAGATGACACAGCATCATCAAGAGGCTCTCACATTATTCTATTAAGATGTACTTAGAAGAATAGCAGCATGACACATCTTTTGACATTTTTACTGACTGAGTAATTGAAACCATCTTCAAATGCATGTGTGGGGAAACCCAGGAAGAGCTGTGTGAGTCACAGCATCCAGTAAAGGCCTATAATAGCAAACCTCACCATTCTGATCCATCCTTAATGGACAATAATGGACATATAGGGCTTAATCTGATGACTCCTATTTTATAACTGATGTTTGTTTTTATGCTTCTTGAGTTAACAGCAGATTTTACAAAATTGTAATATGTGTTTCTAACTTTAAGCCCAAAAGTGTGAATAACAAAATATGTTTAATAAAGTTCCCATATGTGACTTCTTTGACTCAGATGTCATAATAGGTGGCAAAGCTCCATGAGAAGCAACTTTTACCTCACAGTACAGGTCACTAATTCCATGTAATGTGTGCTCGCATGCACACATACACACACACACACACACACACACACACACACACACACACACACACACACACACACAGAATCATAGACTTCCATTTATTGTGGACAGACTAATCTCTGTAGGCGAGGGACAAGATTTGTGGCCCAGAAGACTTCTGATTTCCATTTCTAGATTGGCTTCCTGTAGGCCGTGTGAGGAGCAAAAGAGGCAGAACACCTTGACCGAAATGCATCTATCAACTATTTAATTTGTCTGCATTCATATGCAGATAGCTGTAAATAGAGAAAAGCCAAAATGTTGTCTGAATCTAAAACACATACAAAAAGAATCACTATGTTTTGTGTAGAAATAACCAACAAAAGAAACTTTCTACTTTGCCCGGTATCCCTCAATGACCGATTCATGCCTAAAAATAACCGTAACCTAACCACAATTCAAATCTTACCGCTAACCCTAACCATGAACTCAGAAATTAAGATTTTTCTCACAAGGACCAGATTTTGGTCCCCATGAGTTTTACTGGTCCTGACAAGGAGTGTTTATACTGGAAAAGGTCTTAAAGAGGTAACAAAATGAGTGTGCACGCATGCACACATGCACACATGCACACAGGCGCGCACACACACACACACCAAAGGCATTCGGCAACACCGGCATCTCACAGAGAAGTATCTCCATCAAGTTTCCTCGGCCAGGTGAAGCAGTTTCAAAAACAGCCCTCTCTCCAACTGTTAAACAAATAGGGAGCCCCTACAAAGGTGTGCAAAAGAATCCACATGATCAAAGTGTATGAGAATGGCAGCCTTGTCCTTGCCTGGCCATTATCAGGCCCCATGAATGCCTGTCTTCTCCTCTTTTGTCGGCCGGGGCATTGACAGTCACTCACCCGGCAATGACTGTCACACCAGTGCAAAGAGCCAGCCGCCGACAGGGGCCAACCACATCAAACGAGGCTGTCAAGGGGCCCTGCTTGTGAACCGTGGCAACAAACACCTCCTGATCCTCACCTACAGCTCAGCAGCAGACACCCACCGCTGTGCTCTCAGCAACTGCCTCCACTGAGAAAAGATGTACTGCCTGGACCTCATTTCCCTCCATAACCCCCCCCCCTTCTCTCTCTCTCTTTCCTCTCTGTCTGTCTGTCTCTCTCTCTCGCTCTCTCTCTGTCAAGTAGGGCTTGTGTTAACCTCCAGCATGCCGAGACACAAAGGGGGCTGCTAAAGTGTTTAAGAATGCTTTATGGATGCATGACAAGGGGAGGCTGACACTGCAGGGGGGTCAAAAAAGTAACCAGGACGTGAATGAGATCAATTCAGTTTTACTAACGATTTGGAGCTGAGTCACACTTGATTTAAACTGTATGATGGTGGGACTTCAAAAGTCGACAGGAGACCATCTTTTTGCACAGGCTGGAACAAGTGGTTCAGTGCAGGCAGCAGGCGAGCAGGCTGCATGAGTATACAAGCAGCTTCAGATTTCACCGCAAACGTTACCTCCCTCATATGCAAAGTTTTTACTCAGAGATAATGACAGATTTAAATAAGAACACAATTTCTACTGTGAATGCTCATTAAGTCCTGAGATAATTTACACACATATATAGAAAGTTGTTGTGTTTTTTGGCTGAATGCATACAAATATTCTGCATTTCACTTAAATATCCACATTATCATTCACACATTTTTAGATGGACTAAATTATTACAACTTGTCTTTTTCTTCTATTCTTTTCTTTTTTTCCTTTTGTATATAATTTTATATTTAAGTCATAATGTTTCTGTCTAAACCCCCAAGGACCTTAAAGTTGCATGAGCAAATTTTTGATCACTGAAAGAAGCATTTATTTATTCAAACAAAAATTCATTTTTTTTACATGTAAATACACACGAATATGATGCAAAACTATAATTTCGACGCAATCATTTACAGCTTTGCCTCCTGTTTGACCTCTAGTGCTACTTGGGTAAATGTGGTAAGACTGCCACCTGTAGGCCAAACATACTTCACTATCATTTAAAACTGCTGTGATGTAAAATTGTCACTTCTGCCTTTATGTTATTTAGAAAAGACATAACATACATTAATAAATATACCATAATAAACATAATGATTCAAATATGCGGTTGTGTGGTAGATCTCTTATTAAAATAACATTATGGCCATGGTTAAGAACAATATCCAAGAGAAAGTTTTTTTTCTCATTTTAAATTACATTTCAAAAATAAAGTTCAAATCACATGAAGAAGGTTGAACTATTGAGAATAAAATAGAACTAAATCTAAAATTTTTATGTTTTTTTTGCATTTGAGAGTAAAATCAAACTGTCTAGAATAAATTTGAAATTTCAAGATTGGCGTCCAATTTATATATCAAACTAAGTAATATTATTAGCAAATATGACATATCTTATGCTTATACAACATATCTCGTGTAGATGAATGGTTTATTGTTGACATTTTTTACTTTATTCTTGTATTTTTTTTTTTTTTACCTTATTCTCGAAATAGAAAAGGGAAAAACATCCTATTCCTCTTATGTCTTCTTTATGTCTGACCCTAATACGCTACCGTACTTTTTAAATACCTTAAACTTTCCCCTTAAACCTTTGCCTCACTCGATTTATCGGTGATCTCCTCGCCAGGCCTGACGCGGCCAGTAGCTCGCCGCGCGATTGGCTTGGTCTTATCCAAGATGGCTGCCCACTGCTGAGGGAGAACGCGGTTATCCCATGTCAACATGTCAGTCCTCAGAGTCTGTGCCTTAGCTCAAAGTCTCAGTCGCCGCAGTTTGTTGGAGAAGTGCGCACTACGCGGGTATTCGGCGGACTGTTGTCGGCTGTGTGCGTCATTGAGAAGCGGCGCAGTCAGACGAATCTCAGGTGAGCGGAAGGATCCTCTGAGCAGTGTCTCAGTTAGTCCCAGGATGTCCCCGACTCGTGTGTTACATGTCAAAGTGTCTTCGTGTTAATTAAACCTCTGAATAGTTCGTGTCATGTCAGAACGAGCAGAACCAGGGAAGAGGAAGGGGAGTCGAGCTGGAGGAGGCTCGTGCTTGACCTCCACAGTTAAAGTGTCACTTATTGATTTATTCATATCCACAAAGTGCGAGTGAACTTCTCAGGGCTGTGATGTAGTTGTATGTGTTCCCTGTATTAACTTCAGACGATAGGTTACATTACTTCACTATAGCAGCGGCCTCTCGTGGGAGACTCCTGAGCTGAGCAAGTTAGTCACACAGCTCCATGTCTGTTATGACCAATATCTCCAAGACGAACATCTAAAGTCAAACATGCATTATTATCATCATCACACCTGGACCAATGTAGCTCTCTTCTCACCTGCGCATATTCCCACTCTGTCCAACCAGGTTCAATTTATCCTCAACTCGTCAGCAGCCACATTTTCAATCCAGGAGGCTTAGAGATAAATTTAATTTATAGATATACAAGATTTCCCACAACTTATTACATTATCTTTTATAATTATCTTATCATATGTGTACATCAATTTATCGATGTGTGGGCTTTGGGTTGATGCGTTGTGCTGTTGATATCCTGTCCTCTTCCAAAATGTGTATGTCCTACAAGGGGGACTTCATGGAATCCAATCTAACCTTGTTATTTTTTTTGAACAGCAAGCTACAAACAGAATACCCTTAGTATTATTATAAGTTGTGCATCATTACAATCAGAGGTACGATAGTGATACAGTTTGCATTAGGAGTCTAAACCTTTTAATCCTATTGTATTACGTTAGGATATGAAAGTATAAGTACGCAGCGTGTTATTCAGACATATTCTTGTAAGCTCTAGGTGTAAACAGCTGTTTTGATTTTTTTCTTTCAGAGACACCTCTCCAGCTTCAGAGAAGAAATGTGTCTTTTGTTATCCCAAAGACAGAAGCTGCAAAAAAGCGCGTGTTGGAACAGTCTCAGCTGTTTGACGGTACGGAACGAATTCTTTGACAGATTTTCTTTCTAAATGCTGCCAATTGTTATTGTTTGTTATTTATCTAATATGCTGTTACTTTACTTTAATTATTGTCTGAGACTTGAGCAGTTCACTTGTCTTTGGTGTTCCTCATTTGGTTCCTATATGTTTTAGATGTCTTTTGTGCTATGTGAGATATTATCTGTGTTGCACTGCTATCTGTATTTCAGTGCATTGCTCTGAAAACAGCGGGTCATGCAATTTACTCACATTAAATCTTTTCATTGTTTCTCCATCTCAGTGCTTGACGCCAGGATTCAGCAACTCCAGACCGACATTGCTCTCAACATCCAACATGCTGAGGTGCAAGTTGTTAAAGCCGGCTCTTCTGGAAGAGGGGCTTCCTCTAGTAGGGGTCCCAAAAGCACGTCTAAGGAGAAGATTGTCATTCTTCAATCAGGAGCTAAAGGAACTTCTAAACCTCAGCAAAGTCGCTGGATTGAAAAGTTAGCTCTGGAGAAAAACGCCAAATCAAAAAAGAGCAAAAGCAGCTCCCAGGTCCTACCGGGCACATCACATAAAACTATATCTACAGCAGCTAAAAAGACCAAACCTGCGATTAAGACAGACAGAGGAGGCACAAAATTATCAGATAAAAGTCATGCTGTAGTTTATTCGAAAGCTGCTTCCACTGCATCCACAGCACATAATGTTTCTAAGGGGAAGTGGAAGGACTCTCAAAATCAGCATCATGGGGAAAAGGAGCAAAATCTGACTGATAATGATGCTCACAGCAAAGCTATGGAGCTAGCTGAGGTGGAAAAGTTGGAGAGGAGGCCCAGTCAACAGGCGAACATGTGGACGTCCTGTCGTGTTCCAGAGACGGTGGACAGTGAAGAGCGTGCAAGTGGGGACATGCAGATGAGCATCCGCTCCTACCTGGAGGCTTGTGTGTTTGCGGGGGACATTGAGAGAGCAAGCCATTTCCTGCTCAGCCAGCACAGAGTCATACGTCGACGGAAACTTATGAACACGGATATTTACAACATCCTGATGAGGGTGTGGGCTAAGAAGGTGAGTCCAAAAGTGTTCAAGAAAACTTAAACCGTTTTACATTTAATTTGAGCTTTTTATGTATTTTAGACAGAATAAGGAGGTTTAATCATTTGTAACTCAAAATAAAGGCTTAATGGGAATAGTTCACAGAAAAATGAAAATTCACTGATTATCCACTCACCAGTATGCAAAGGAGAGGTGGGTGATCATGCTCATAGAAGAGCCAAGTAAAGTTACAATTTTATGATTCGAGCCCTACCCGATATGTTGATATTAGCCTCACTGTCACAATGTGAAGGGCTGGTAGACCCAAATTTCTGAAGCGAGACAGATCCAAATGAAAAAACAGAATTCACTGAATAAAATAAGGGGCAGGCCCCGTAGGAAACAAACAGGCGAACTCCAACTGCTCAGGGTAAACAAGGCAGGAAATCGAAACAGACCGAGATAAAACAGGTAGAGAAAAAACAGAGGAGTTGACAGAACTGAGGAGTTGAGTTACATACAAACTGAACTAATGACAAGCTAGAGACAGATGGCACAGGACAAACAGTTGAAACTTATTAAAAATGGAGCGAAACACACAAAGGGAGGAAGTAAATTGAACCGAAACCTGTGAGGGAACATCAGAACTACAAAATAAAACGGGAAACACCACGACACTCACACTGATATCGGCCACCAAAATCCAGAGCTGTCGGGCTCTAGTTATGATACAGTAGTTTGACTATAAACCACATTTGACACTATGGACTATTGATATGCCAGTTTTTATCCCCAAGACCAAAAGAAGCGCCCTACATGAACCACCCTGATGTGTTTCCACTGACATCTTTCCCATTCCTGTTTGACCAGAAGGGCTTCATTATTAAACTGTTTTGTGCTCACGTGAAAGTTGTGTTGGAGTCTGTGTTGTGCTGGGACCAAAGTCACACCCTTTGGATTCTCCTTAAAAAACGCGTACTCAGACCTTTCAAAGAAATCCGTCGACAGCCTGTTAATAATCAGGAGAGGGTCTCACTTTTTAAGTTACAATACAATCATTCACTTAACATTCATATTTTACCTTTGACCGCTACACTTTTTTCGTGAGGTCATAAATGTTCATGTGGTTACTATCCAGTCTAAACACTTTTTTCAGAGCAGATGTTTTGACTTGTCATAGCAGGACCAAAATAACATGAATGGCTCTGTTTGATTAAATATGCCGTTTACTAAACTAGAATCCATGATAATACAACTCTGAAACTGAAGCGTCTCAATGAAATTCATTCTTCATTATTAGTTATACCTATTTTTAAAAGCTGTATGGTCACACCTCTGCTAAACGTTAGGTTGTTTCTAAACATGGAGTGGAAGTGAAACCCTGAATTCTCTACATTATTGAGATTGTTTCTGTGTCAAGCATTTGTTAGTGTAGTCTAAGGAAATGTATGACTTCAGGGAAAATTGATGAAGTAAACATTGTATAAACTGAACTGAAGTTTAATGGCCCTTCTGTGTGTGTGCTCGTCTGTGTCTCTGTATTTGTAGTGCTTATTACATCAGATCGGTCGCATATTTATTCTGTTAGAGGAGGCTGGTCTTAAGCCAAACCTGGGATCCTACTGTGCTGCCCTGGAGTGTATGGGCCGCAGTCCAAGCTGCACCCCAAAAGTAGTCACAAGGTACGAGCTCCCTTACACCACACACACATCATGTATCATGAAGAGCTGTGTTTGTAACAACTTGCATTTGACATGAAAAAACCTTTTTAACAGTTTCATTTGATATTTGACTAGAGGGGTACAGAGCATATTGATTTTTTCAAAAAGGGCAATGCGGTGATACATAGACTCACCAGCAGGTGTCATGTTATTCTCACGGTTGTCTTTATTCTTCATCAACTTCTTGGACAGTGTTCATGGTTTTAGTTACTTACTATTTGTTCTGGACTTCATTATAAACTTTTCATCAATGGCTCTATCTAAGACGGTCACTGTTAATTACTGTAATCCTAATACAAAAATGGCACTCGGTAGAGTGTATTCTTCAACCACATTTAAATTTCACTAGATCCAGATTTTTATTTGGATCTGCACCAAGTTGCACACACTGATAAATATCAGTCCTCTAAAAATGTTGTTTTTAATCAAGATCTGTGAATTGTTCTCTGAGAAATAACTGGAAAAATATTGAAAAACCCCATTTCTCAGAGTTAATGACAGTGAAAAGAATCCGCACCAAAATTGAATGTATTCTAGCCTGAACTATGCTGCATCATTCCACCAAGTTTTTGCCATCGTCAGTCTTGTAATTTTTGTGTAATTCTACTAACAAACAAACGCAGGTGAAATCTTATCTTCTTTGGCGGAGGAAAAAATAATGTGGTCAGTTATGCTGATATTCATTTAGTTGGGTGTGTTTATATGTGTTCTATTAATCTATCAGTCAAAATAACCTATACAGCAGCATCTCAGTTTTACAACCACAGACATGTCAAACCATAAATGGACCCAAGATGCAGCATGTACTTTATATCAGCTCTACAGTATTATCACTAGTGTGTGGGAGTCTATCATATAAAGCCTTTCTTCTACCTCATCCCTGGTACATAAATCGCCAACTGTGCATGCACTTTGCTCATTATATATTGCATGTATACATAATGATATAGAAGTTGAATTGAAATGTAAAAATAGGTTCGTGGCTGTAGTGTAGCATCTTTGGTGAATGTTTTTTTTTAACTGCTTTCATCATATGATCGGGACGAAGGAGCACTATGATCTAAAAAGGCCCAAGTGAGATTTGTGTCACTAATCTTATTTATAATAATTTTCTCTATGGATTGTTTCTTGAATTTGGGGTTTTTGCTTATTTGTAACAAAAGACACAATGTTACTGAGAGTGGTTCACTCAAATTAAATTGTCAATGGGCACCAGAACCATACTAACAATACATTCTCGTGTATTTAATTTAATTTTGCTCAAAAAACATTTTGCAAGGACGTCATTGACCACCGCCAGCCCAGTCCTGGGTCTGCAGTAACTAGGTCATCCTGACATATAACTGTTAAGTAATATTAATTGTGTTGTTATGTCATTGAATGTGACACACAGATTTATCACATTACTTTTTAACACACACAACCCTGCTGGACACAGCTCACAGCCTCAGCACAATACAACATGTGTCTCAGTTAGTTTGCCTGCTTGATGGCAGCCAATAAAATCAGCTGGCGTGCTGCCCAGGCAGTGGCAGAGCCCATATTACATTTCGTTTTTTTTATTTTTGTACAGTATTTACCAGGTATTTTTAATCATGTGTTCATCAGTCATTTTCTGGACTTTTGGAAAAAAGCAATGCATAGATAAAATAAATAAATTGCATTTGCTTGCACAACTTTAGCATGAATTCTCCATTAGTTTTGGTCTTCATGATGTTACAGCCCCATATGGAAAGGGACTGCAGATTCGTCCCTCAAGCTTTGACCTTGATAAGCTTTGCTCTTTGATGAAGACAACCTGTGAGTTTGAACACCAGCTAGTTTCTAATCACACCATGCAAAACAGTCCACTTAACATCAATCACGACAAAACCACAGAGGCACACTTAATTTCCTCCTGGACGTCAGTGACATCACGCTGCAGATGGTACAGTGGTCCAATAGAAGGGCAGGTGGCAGTATGGTTGGCTGGTAGGTATCTGGTTGGTCCATTGATCTCTGTAAGCTGATGCTCATTTGACATTGTTGTTGTGCAGTGGTGCAGTCCTGCTCAGTCTCTGACCGAGCCGCCTGTCTTTTCTCTCACCTTCCTCACTGTGGTCATCATCCCGGTCACTGTATGTTTGTTGTCTGCCAGTTCTTTTATTTCTACGTTGTCTTTATGGCCTGACTGCCGGTCTCTCTTGATATCCCTCTGGCCTCTGAAGTCGCCAGGAGCATCCTTGACCTCAGTGTACCAATCCGCTCCTCTCTCCTCTGTCTCTTTCTCCCTCACACACACACACACACACACACACACACACACACACACACACACACACACACATGCACACACTGACCTACGCACCCTCCCTTTAGGTTTTCCCTTTGTAAGAGCTCTGTCCTCTAGACTTCTCAGCCCCTTGGAGTGCAGCAGAGCAGTCACCAGGCCAATTATGCTCTATCTTTCAACTTCTCTGTCCTCTTTGTTCCTCTAGACCTCACTCCTATAGCACCCAGACTAATCCTCTCTTTGTTTGATGCTCTCTCATTTGCTCTGACTCAAGTTGCACGTCAGAATCACAAGAGACTCCGAGACTTAGAGTAAAAATATTGAGAAATGGCCCCTCTGGGACTTGCTTTAGGAGAATTCACACAATGCATACATATACACACAGTAGGTGTATGCCTTTTGTCCTTTTGCTTTTGTTGTGCTCATTCATTCATTTACAGATCTCTGCTCTCTCTTGATTTGATTACGTGTAGATTGCTAGGCCAGGGCTCCTGCAGATAGAAATTAGCATCATAAGGTGTGCAGGGTGAAGCTCTCTCCTCCTCTCTGCTAAATGATAAATGGGATTTACTCACTTCTGTCTCTTGGTTTAGCCAATGCAATTCTTTAGTTAACCTCTAGGGAGCGGCTCTCTTAGTCATTGTGTGGCAGGGGCTTTAGACGTGTGTGTGTGCGTGCATGAGAAGTTTACACTGCTTACTGTAGTCAATAGCCTGCTGGGTGGCTTTCAATCATCCAATTTAACATTGTTTCATACACACTCATAATAATTATAAATGTTCTTACTTTCTGCTGTCAGACATTGTATTTGTACACTTTGTAGTACCTGACCTTTTTGTGTGCTCCCTCAAAAAATACTTGATAACAATAAGGCTTGATTACATTATAAACCAACATGCATGATAAGAAACTAATCACAAAAGACCAGGCTGAAAATAGTAATTAACTTTCCTTCTTTGGTGTCGTGTATCAAATTTGAGTAATGTAATAATCATTTCTCTACAGCTCCCATTTTCATTTCTGGTTACACATTGACATTATCTGCAGTCCAGACATGGACACTGGGATTTAATGCAGTTTCTTTCCAATCTTTAGTGAAGAGTGTGGTCTTTCATTCTGAGAGCAACATTTCTTCATTTCATGTTGAGGTTTTGTAAGTCTTTCCCTCAGGGCCCTACCCTTGCTCTCATCAGCCTCCTACTCACATGCAAATTTGCACTACTCCTGCTAAAAACTGTCATTGGTCACCTTCATACCTGACATTTTATTGAACCTGAAATTTTGACTGGATCATTTAACAAAAATCCCTCTGAAATCTGAGAGCAGACGCTTTTCAAGTGCACAGAAGCAGCCCGAGCATGAGGAGAGGGGACTGAAACTGAAACAATCGACATTTAGGCATGCAGCAACATTATATCTGAGTGCAGACAAACACATTTGCACGTGACTGGTGGCTATTTGAGAGAGAGCGGACTGGGTTTTGATGGAAAGCATGAGAAATAAAAAAGATATAATGCTCTCAAAATAAAAGTCCACGCTCTTGAATACAGATGGGAGAGAAACGCACTTTCACATGCTCTCTCTGGGAGAGTCTGTTTGAATAAATATTTTACCGATGTCGTCAGTGGCCATTAGCCTCTGGATCAGACTCATACTTAGATTCCAGATAAGCCTGTCGATGCAAATACTTGCATTGATATTCTGCAACTGTTGATCAGGGTAGGGGAGACATACCATTATCTGATTTAAGATGAATTAATCAGGCACCCAGAACATTTTATCATTTTCTTAGTCCTATTCCCACAGATCAGGTCAGAAGGTTGTGATCTTCTGATCTGAAGACTCCAAAGTCTGTTCCATCATAATAATTACAATATCCCACTGAAATGAAAATCTGGCTCTTGTGTCATCTGATGGGCCCTCATTCAGAATAATTGACTTGAAGAAGTATCTCAAACATAATGTAAAGTATTGTAATAACTTTCTGAAAGAGAGTTGGCTGTATTGTGTTTTCTTATCTGATGGACTGACAGCTCGATATAATAATTAGACAATTACATTTCAATACTTATTAGTTATTCTAGTTGTTTAAGGCACAGTTATTAAACACTGTTCACATGTAATGAGAAAGACCAAGATATTGGACGTCTAGTCTGACTGCTAAAAATAATTTTTATTATCTTGCGGGAGTCAAGTGGTGAACTTCCTGGTGCCACTTTTAATGGGTTATGGTAAACGATTGTCTAATTAATGAATACAGCTGCTTTCTCAACCTCTCGCCACAACAAGTTACAGCAGCAACAGTGCTCACTCTATTGGCTTCTTATGAAACAAGCCATCTTATCTCTCTGTTGGATTTATCTGCTTTGCTCTACCCACTGCAGGCAAAACGTAGCACAATACAGTAAGTGCACAAGTGGAGACCGTATATAAAGATGGATAAGGCATCTCCTCTTGATCCCTTTGTTCAATATGCTGGATATGGGAGCAACCATCTTGAGATTTTGACGTCAATTGTATGCGCAGTAGTTATCGTAGTTTGGAGCTGTTGTATTGAGGTCTTCTTGACCAATCGCAAGTCAATCTCACCTGTCAATCATGACATTTTAAGCTGTTTTTAATAGCATAAATAACAAATTAAAACAAAACATACCTGAAAAGACTTAAATTTACATCAGTGTGGTAAGAACTTCTTAAATAATATATAAGCCTTTTTCTGTCTTTAACATATGTTTAGTTTGGTTCATGTCCCATCTGCCAACATGGAAGAGGTGGGGGTTTATGACCTATACTGCAGCCAGCCATCAGGGGGCAATAAATATGATATTGCTTTCCTTTTGGGGAGCTAGGAGATGTTCTTTCCATACAGTCTATGGTCAAGAGTAACACAATCAATGCCACAGTAATAATAAACTGATGTATGTCCCTGTATATCCAGGTGCCTGAATCAGATGCAGCAGGACGGTCTGTCTGTGGATGATATGTTCAGCCAGTGTGTGTTTCGACAAGATGAGAAAGACATGGTGCTGAAGGCCATGCGCATTGTCCAGCCCGACTACCAACCCTGCCTCAAGCTGACGACAAACGAGGGCTATACATCATTGGTTCAGGACTTTTACACACAGGTACCAAAGGCCAGCTTTGTCATAAAATTATTCTTAAACTTAACATATGATAACTCATTTTAAATTTGTCACTGTATGATGGTACCACCAAGGTAGTAGTTTCACTAAGTGATATTAAAAGTTGTCTTTAAAAGTGTTGGAATTAGGGGAGTCTGTTTAAAAAAATTGTAATAATTAGTAATTTATAATCACCTGAAACTTTGGATTGTTTGTGTTTTTGTTATCTCCGAATCACCCTTTATATCCACATAGGGAGCAGGCCCTCTTTAACTTATCCCACATGCTTGGAATGGGAGGAGTGACTAAATCTAACGCACTTCTCCTGTAAATGTATCTAACACCAAAGTTATTTTTATAGAATGCAAAGGAACAAAACAGATTCCAATACAGAAAACATTACAGTATTTTATAATAACACCTATACTTCTGCTTTATCATTAGGATACTTACTGACAGTCTTGTCTCAGATAGTAGGATAATAATATTAACAAGCTTCTGTTCCAATAATGTCCTTATAGAGAAGTCAAGTGTTATGGTTCCGTCTTTAAATTTGAAGAGGTCTTGAACAGATATTGGTGGACTTAATAATGAACATTACTTACTTATTTTTATGCAGCAGAAACTTCATATGAGTGTAATCATTAATATACACTTTTCCTTAAAAAGGGTGTGGTCACAAGCTATTATCCCTTTCAGAAATTATGTACTTTCAGTCCAACAGAAATCTTAATGGAATTAGGTGAAAGACTTAATTTGAAGAGAGGGTATGACTAAGTAAAAAAATAAAAACAAACTATGCGTGACTATTAATACAGGTAAGAGTTATTTTAAGACCAAGTGTTTGGTATGTTTTGCCAGCTGAAGCAGTAGAAAGCTGGGAAAGCTGTCAGACGGCTCCAGCGTGACTACAAAACATTTGATTGTCACCCCATCACAGCCAGACAGGCACTGGCCTATTTATAGTGGGCTAACTCTGCTTTCTAATGGCTCCTCTGCTTTCCTTGCCTCTCTTCCTCCTCTCACCTCTCCTCACATTTTCCCCATCTCTCTTCCGCTGCTGATTCTTACATGATTCCTTCACAGCTTTTCGTACAATTGTTGTATTTTTTATCTTTGCACCATCTTCACTTTGATCTTCATCTAAGTGACATATTTTGGGTTCTTTATTTGAGTGTTGGCCTGTGTGTGATGGTAGCATCAGCAGGTCGTGTATTTCTATCCTCTATTTGAAAGTATGCTTCTTACAGATATTTGAAACAGGTCAGATGTTACTGCTCCATCTGATTGTATTTGCAGAACGATGATTTAATGATTGAAAGTTTGATCTACTTTCAACTTGTCATCAGGGGACAGTCTGATCTCTCACTTGATTATTTTTTTATCTGGTATCTCAGTAATGCCATCAGGAAATGTCCTAATTTGGTGCAAATTCCTTGGATGAACTGAGTGGATTTTGGTGGTTAAAGGTCAAAGGTTAAGGTCATCACATCACAAAACACGTTTCTGGCCTTTTGTGATATCTCAAGATCGCCTTGAGGGAGACACTTCAAATTTTGCTCAATTTAAAGATGAATTGATTATATTTTGGTGCAACGGTCAAGATAAGGGTGACTGCACAAAACACATTTTTGGCCTTTTGAATGCAAAATCTCAGGAGCAACAGAGAGCACAGGGCATGAACCCAGGGACCCCAGGCAGTGGAGCTGCTCAAACCTTGCAAAAATCTTCTCTGTGAAAAGACTGTAGGCATGGCAGTGTATGGTCAAGAACAACAACATTTCAAAGGAAAATAAATTTAAATGTTTACCTAAACAATATTGAAACTCAGTTCTTTCTGTGGAGTTCTTTACTTCACCAGAAACTGCTTGTTTGTACTTTTAAAAATGATCATGCCAGCACATTTTTCAGCAGCTATCTACTGATTTCATCCCTGTCTAGTGATAATGCAGTGTTGGTTTCTTCGTCCATTTATTGTTCAAAAGTTGTAATATTTTACAAGAGCTCTCTAGTGAGCAATTTATGAGCCACTGTATCTTCAGCTTTGCTCTGGCTGCTGAATCTGTTCCGTCTCTATGTGTCCTAATTAACCATCTACTGTATCTCTGCTGTCTATCAGCTAATACATGATAGCGCTGCATCTTCTCATGTGTACAACCTTTGGATAATGTTTGGATAACATCCAGTAGCTGGTGAGCGTGGCAAGGTTACTTCAAGAGTTGGGTTTGGTTTGAGTAGGTAAGAAGCTTTAATTTGTGTCTCTCCTTTTTTGTTTGTGTTTTAGAGAAACGACCACCACTACCCCAAACTGGACTTCACTCAGGAGAAGCTCCTCGATGGTTTCAAACGTCAGCTCGATGTGGAGCAGGCCTGCACCGTCACCATCAACTCAGTGGAGGCTGACAAGCCTGTCACTGCAAACATGGCCAAAATGGTAATCAGACTCACCTCTTGCTTCTCTTCGTCCATAAGTAATCAACTCAAAACAAGGTGTTACGATACGGAGAAAATGTAGTTGGCAGTCAACAGAACACATATACTGTACTTCTTACCATAAAGCGGCTGAAAATAGCCTATCCCCCAGAGAATCCATATTTAAATTGGCAGGATCCAGATTTTTATTTCTCTCTGAACCAAATTGAGCACAATCGTAGATACCAATACCCTATTTGTTATTCCCTGGGAAATTGCTGGAAATCTTAAAAACGCTCCCAATTTTGAAAAAAAAGGATTTGCCCCTTTGTCCAGTTTTACACCAGATCTTTTGTGTATCCTGCTGACAAACAAACCACTGTTTGTCCTGAATAGACAGGAGTGAAAACATCCTGTTGGAGGTAATAATATAGGGTTTGGCGTTTAATCTTAAAGCTATATTCTCCCTTTTTTAAATAAAATGTACACTTACAACAATATCTTAAATATCAACATATTATTGTTTGGTGGATTCTCACACACTGTTAGGGTAATAGTATTTCAATTTCAAATGTTTTTTGTGGCTTTCTGTTCAGAAGAAAACATTGCTCCATCTGTGCCAGAAGAACATCAGTTATCTTCCTGTTTTGTGCTGTAAATTTAGACTGCAACAAAGCCTGCAGATTGTCTGCAAAGCCCAACGTGCTGGCACACTGAGAGATACAGGCTGTATCATCCTGGCAGTATTCTGCTTCGTTTCAAGTAATTAAACTAATAAAAGACAATTTACAATGTTATGATTTATTCACATGTACCTAACTTTCCACATCCATGGTTTCCTTTTTTTCCCTCTCTGGTCTAAACTTTGAAAATATTTGCATTTAGGCCTGACCGGTTCGAAGAAGAAAGAACATATTCCCATGGTGTACTTTTTTCTAAATCTGGCATTTACAGTTCAGCCTGGCTCGTCTGTCTCTGCAGATGGGCTTCGTAGGAAGCGAGCGGGCTGAGAGTCCCTGGTGGTCAGGAAGCATTTACAGACAGGCAAGGCAGCATAATAATGTATTGTAATGGGGAGGCGCCCTCCATCCGCAACCTATACTGCCTCTCTGCTTCTGTCAGACTGGAACTCTTAGAGTAAAACCCCCTCAGCTAAAGAGTGAAGACAAACACAGTCATGCACAGAATGTGCATATGTCACAATACATTGACAGGTGGTGGCCCTAGCTCCTGCTTAAAAATGTATGACTTTCCATTCGGATCATGCAGTATGGGATTTCTGCAGGACTGGACATTTTATGTGACACATTCTGAAACGTTCCTGCCATCACTCACATTCATGAGGCGGATGTCCCACATGTGTGTTGTGTTTTCAGAGGGCGCTGCTAGCCATGCAGCGGGCTCAATGGCAAAAGAGCCTCCTTCAGGCCCTGAGGGAGACTAAGACCATCCTGGCCAGCACAAACACCAAGGACTACAAGTTCAACCTTTATCCCTACCTCTGTGTGCTGGAGGATAGAGAGTATGTGGACATCATGATACAGGTAATGCAACACACCTAACCCAGACTGCCGCTCAATAAAATGCCAGGAACCCAGGATTTAACCAAGAATCACCTGTGTTTGAGTCAAAGAGATTTGATTGACGGCAGCTTTATTTTGTTTTTACGTCAATAGAAGACCTCTGCTGATGTCACTGCTAAAACTCCTTTTTTTTTCTTGACATTGCTGTTGTGTAACGACCAGTGTGTCAAACAACAAAACTCAAATCAAGTATCAATCTGACCGTGATGACATCACCTAGAAAAGCATTGCATTTGATCGAATACCTCTGCTTTCCGCATACAAATTGCTGATGTGATTTGTGAAGTGACCATTCAGACTTTCATTAAATAATTGCTTGTTCATTAAACTAAATCTTACAGAAGTATTAAACACCCTTTTGCTGATGTTTTCATCTTTTGAACTGTGTCCTGTTCTTGTCCAGAGTGTGGCCAACCTGCCTCCCAGTGGAGATTCGCTGAAGATTATAGCCGGAGATCTGGGCAACAGGGTCTATACCAAATATTCTGTGCGACAGAAACACCAGAATCAGATGGTGGAGAAGCTGAGCAAAATCTACTGCAGTTACACGGACTTGCTGGCCAAAGATACCAAGGTAGAGAAATGCTATGTCTCTTAAAGATGCTCCAGATGTATTTTTCTTTGTATTGCTGCTTTTATGTTTTATACTTCCTCACAGTGCCTCATAAGCATTACATATATATTGAATTGATGCTTCTCTTCAGTCTGCGAAAAGGCATCAAGATTCTAAGTAGCAGGAGCTGATTATACGCCAGCAGCTAGACCTCAGTAAATGTGTTTTCTTCATGGAAATTATTTCACATTCCACCTCTGTAGTTAAATGCATGCTTATTATGTATTTTTTTTTTCCATTATTGTTATGACAACAAACTGAGTTCATTAACATTTTTATTCATCCACTATGAAAGTTAAACACTGTAAATGTTTGACTAAACTGCCTCTCACCTCTGCTCAGCCTTATTTATTGTGGCTTAGAGTTGTTGTACTGCAAGTAACTGACCCTGTGTTGTTCACTTCTATAGTTTCTTACACATTCAGCTTTCACTTTGAACTGGTTCCGTAGAATACAATTTAATTTAGTATGCTTTCTCCTGATCCAAATCATGTTTAATATAATAGCTACCTGCCTACCTTGCTTTTCTTCATTCCTGTGGGTTCTTTCACTACAGTATCTAGTCAGTTATTGTAAAAATTCCAAGCACCTGTTTTGACTTAATTTAGGTTTTGATATTTTTTAAGCAAAAAGTCATTATTTTCATATTATAATCTGTTCTGCTTTTCTCTGTGTCTTATCTTTGTGAGCAGAATATATTGTTATTAGAAAGTTGACATAATACTTTGACTAAACATTGGAGAAGGTAATCACCACATTGTTTAATAATGAAAGCAATGATTAGTTTTAATCTGGGCTTTTACAATATCCATTAAATATTAAAATGCCACCTACCTACTGTAGTTAAAGACTTCATGGCTTATTTCAGTAAGACTTTCACTGTCTTTGCTTTTTGCAAGATATTAGCATTATCATACTCCATAGTGTTTTTCATATAAGGGAAATATCTAAATCACAAAAAGACAAGAACCCACGTCTGATTGTCTCCCTCTAGGAGTATGACGTCCTTCCCAGGGAGCAGTGGTGTAACCTGGAGATGGAGCTGACTTCAGGACCCATGTTGCAGGGGGGCGAGACAAGCTGGCCGTACATAGTGACTCTTGACCTGGGCACTTGCTTGGTGGATATGATGGTGAAGAGCCTTAAAATTAATAGTGACATCCTGAACCCAGCCCAAGAAAGGAAGCGCATCCCCATCCTCTACCACATGTACACCTTCCGCAGCATCCGACAGGTACATTCACTGAACTAGCTTCTCTGTTATCTATTCTGCAACTTTGGAGTGAATAGTCTTTTCATCTGAGATTTATTTGGACAAAATAGTTCTGGTTTAGTCATCAGCAACTCCTGCAAACTACGACTGAGGATCTATAAGTATTTGAAAGGATTACGTTTAAAAAAAAAAATTAACAAAGCAGTTCATGACGAGGACCCTCCATCAGTCAAATTATAATTCTTGTGACATTTGAAAATTATACACAGTTAATTAAAAGACTGACCATGTAAGGTATAAGTACAGTTGACATGTAATGAGGAAAGAAGCATAGCAAAGTAGAAATGAGGAAAATACCTGAAAACACTTGACCTTCCCTTGGACTGGAAGAGTGTCTGCCCCTCTAAAGCCTTGTCTATTTGAACAGGCTCCTATCCAATGTGAAGCTCCAAAGAGTGTGAATTATAAAACCATTTCATCCCTGCGTGACTTGGCAGGGGGAACAGTTGAGTAAGATGAATAGGCTCTAGCCTAATCCCTTTTTTAGTGTCGCCTTAATTGGCTCACTGATTTATTGCCACGGGACCCTCTAGGAAGAACAGAAGCAGAGCGAGAGCAAGTAGTGGAGTTTTTTGCACTGACGAAGGAAATTCAGGACCAGAATTATGTTCTTATGTATTTTTTCAATCCACTGTTATTTCCCCCTCGACTTTTTTCCCCTCTCCGCAGAGTTTTGCTCATCAAGGGAGCATCCTAATGATTTTACAGCACAGCATGACAGTCTGACTTGTGTAAGCAATTCTGAGGTGTTTTCATTTTTTAGTTTTTCTTATAATGGTCTTAATGTCCAGTCGTACAGACTCCATGTTTGTTGCATTAGAGCAAAGACAGTAATCCCCTTTTATCGAATTTAAAATGGTATCAGAAGGTCAGCATGTGGGTTTTCACCTGCTACTAAACAGGATTTGTAATAATTAAAGGTTCAGTGTAGAATTTAGTGAAATCTGGTGGTGAAGTTGCATGTTGCAGCTGAATACCTCTCACCCTCCCCTTCCAAACATGAAAGAGAACCTGTGGTAGCATTCAAAAGGTGTTTAATATGTCCAGTCTGGGCTGCTGTAAAAAAAATTGCTGCCTCCATAGAGGGGACCCCCTTCCTGTAAATATAAAAGTATTTAAATGTAAGGGGCCCATTCTAGGGTAAAGAAAACGACAATTTCTACAATTTAGATGAAACACACTATTCAAAACGTCACTAGGATTATTTTGTCTAACATTTCTGCCAATAGATCCCTTTTATTTAAATCTTACACACTGGACCTTTAAACATTGAATTGAAAAGAATTGTCGTCACTGTTTATGAACAATTTCTTTTGTGTGGCTGTTCATTTGAGGTTTCTTATTTGATTTTCCCACCAGATCGGTTTCATCAAGATCCACCCCATCCTGTCTCAGATGCAACAGGAAGCCATGGAGACCAAGCTGACCTTTGACTCATCGGTGATGCCGATGCTGTGCCCTCCTGTGCCCTGGACTTCTATGAAGTTTGGAGCCTACCTGCTGACACCGGCTAAGCTGATGCGCACAGTGGACGGGGCCGTCCAACACGAGGCGTTGCTGGAGAAATGCCAGAACCTCCACGCAGTCCTGGACTCTCTTAACCAGCTGGGCAGCTGTGCCTGGAGGATCAACAAACCGCTGTTGGATATAATTATCTCCATCTTCAACGACCGGGGAAATGATAAACTAGACGTCCCTCCTCCACTATCGGAGGCCCCCAAAGCACCCCACTTCAATCCTCAAGATCCCAATCACACATCTTCTGAGAAGGCCCATCTGAAAAGAGAGGTGATCATGGCCAAAAAGAAATACACTGAGATGCACAGCCTGCGTATGGATGCCCTCTATAAACTCTCCATCGCCAACCACATGCGGGATGATATTTTCTGGTTCCCTCACAACATGGACTTCAGGGGTCGTACCTACCCCTGTCCTCCACACTTTAATCACCTAGGGAGTGACGTGACTCGGGCCATCCTTTTGTTTGCGGAGGGGAAGCCCCTCGGTCCCAAGGGCCTTGACTGGCTAAAGATCCACTTAGTCAATCTGACAGGGTTAAAGAAGAGGAGCTCACTACAGGGACGGCTGGAGTACGCCAACACAATCATGGAGGACATACTGGACTCTGCCGACAACCCGCTCAATGTCAGTTAAGCACAGTGAAGCACACACACACACACACACTTCTTAAAGAAATACAAAGACTTATCAATTCATGAAATATTGAGATTATATTATAACCAAAATAAGGATATAAATTTCTGTTAAAGCTTGTAGTAAAAATCCTTCTCCATCTGTGTACATGTATGCAGAATAACACCAGGTGCTTGTGTTTGTCTCTCTCAGGGTAAGAAATGGTGGATGAATGCGGATGAGCCTTGGCAGGCTCTGGCATGCTGCATGGAAATAGCCACAGCTGTGAGATCTCCTGATCCAGCACAGTTCATCTCCAACTTTCCTGTTCATCAGGTACAATTATAATTTAGCTGTTTACAAAGATCAATAGGGATTTGAATGTCCCGTCTCCTCCTACCAATGTGTTCTTTAATAAGATGTTTGATTGAAAGCCAAGAATGTAAAGGTACACTTACACTAACTGTATGTTGTTGAACAGACGAAATAATGTGAAATGATTTTTTGTATCTTGCATTACCTGAGGCAAATTGCAGTGCTCTCTGACATTTAGTCATGAGTAAAAGTGCCGTCTTAGAGGACTCAAGATCCACAAGCCAAGACTCCCCGAGCCACGTGCAGCCATTTCATGTCTTCTGTCACAAGCCTGCAGCTGAGATCTTACAGACCAGACCACAGCTTGAGTCGTCATGTGTTGAGGTTTGGCATTTAGGTGCCTGCCTGTAATATACAAACTGAACAAACAAACAAATCCTCTACAAAAGAGTCTATGTTGAACAGCCTTATGCCTGGAATTCAGTGATTTACATCTTTTAAAAATAATCTTTAGCCTTTATAATTTTTTTTAAGTAATTGAACACAATCTGCACCACAGGGCCATGCTTGTTTTGCTTGTATTTATAACTTGTCTCTCCTTTTATGTTGCTTTTATTAATTCAAAGAGGGATTTCTACTATAGTGATTTATGCTAACAATTTATTGAAAATTATCACAGAAAATCATATTATAACACAGCAATAATTTTCTGGGATTCCAACATATTCAAAAGAAAAAGATAAAATAAAAAGCATCACAACAAGACATACTGTGCATCACAGCGTGAAAGTACTGAGCAGTTCACACAGAAGTGAGTGTATTCAGTTTGGCTCAGGGAATTTACACATCTTCCTTCAACCTGCTCAGGGACTGGAGATGAACATCTAATATACTTGCATCAAATGAATGTGTTAATCAATGTGTGTTGCCCCTTTTTATAGATGAATAAATCAAGGAAAGGAAATAATTAGCCTAAATTAGTCAGTTTGTGTGAGGCTTTTCAATGCAGGTGCAGAGCTTAATTGGACAATGCAGATTCATACATCTGTATTCTGAATATCAGGTCCATAATTCTTTACCACAGTAGAAAGAAATAAAGATAGATGGATAGATGCAAGTCAGATATTGTTTTGAATGTGTTCATAGTATGACAATACATGTTTAAAAATCTCTTTTGCATCTTTTCCTATTTGTCTTTCTTCTCTTCTTGTTCTTCTAATTTAACTTTCTTTAAATCACCTGTTCTGTGTTATGTTCACCTTTCCCCATCCTCCCTGTGCCGACCTCTCCCTCTCTGCACTGACCTCTCTAATTCTTCTTGCTCTCTCTCTTCTCCTTTCCTCCACTTCACTGCTTAAATCTCTCCTCCCCTCTCTCCACCTCTCCTCTAGGACGGCTCCTGTAATGGGCTGCAGCACTACGCCGCTTTAGGCAGGGATGTGATTGGTGCCACCTCAGTCAACCTCATGCCCTGTGACATGCCCCAGGATGTGTACAGCGGAGTAGCACAGCAGGTCAGTACCTGAGGGTAGCTTTTGTGGTTTGGATAATTTTTGTTCCTCTTCTTTGAAATGCTTGTTGGAAGGTGCACAAAAGAACTGAATCCGGGCTGATTTCAGTTGCAAGGCACGTTGCACTTGCTCAGCGGTTAATATTAAGATGACTCACTCGATCCCATACTGAGTGACAGACAGATGACTGAGAATATATCTCAAGTTTCCCACTTGAGGTGTCACTTTTAAAAGTGCTTTGTTTCTCAGTCACTGCATAAGAGCTCAGCGAGAGACAGACTACCACATCAAAGGGCTCAAAGGGCAAGTGTGCACACAATGATATCAAAAGGGCCCAGCAAGCTGTGAACACGCTTCTTTTATAGAGAAACAATTTTAAGTTAACTCTGGTGTTCTGACATGTCAGTACAGCAGGAATCAGAGAGCTGAGAGGCAGAAATGTAGCTTGGTGTCATCAGTGAGTGCAGTTTGCTACATGCCAATATTTTACTGTCAGTATGTCTGTCTGTCTGTCTGTGGAATGCAAATTTTGAAAACTATTCTCACTTGGCATGTGCATTGTTAAGGGCCCAAAGAAGTGTAGTGTCAAATTTGGTGCCTTGTGAAATGTTCAATATTAATAATAAACTTTGAATAAACAGATGACCAGCGCTCTGTAACAGCCGGTTTACCTACAGTCTATCGACCGAGTTGAACTTGTTCTCTTCTTCATTCTCGGAAAAACTACAACAGTGGTCAGTGTCTGGGTCAAACCGCGGGTCAACATCGCCACAAGATTTTGATGAATCATTTTTTTTTATGTCACCATTTCTGATCTCTGTTGTGGCAACAACATTCATAGAATCTCTTCCTCTTATGCATTTTTTCTAAAAGCACGACATACATTCTGTTGCTGCAATGCTGCAAGGCTTCATTTATATATTCAAGTTGTGAACTTGGTTCTGAAGATTGTGTGGAATGCATTACTGACCTGTGGAATGTCTCACTAATGACAAGGAATAATTCAGAAATAGGCCTGAGAGAATTAGTACAGGACAAGCAATCAGGCCATTCCAAACAGGCAGTTTTAGAATGTGCATTGCTCTAGTATTTATTATTCTGTCAATCATCTCACTTTTGGGCCACGCTGTCACACATCTTAATCATTCTTTTCATGCTGATTTGGTGACACTTGAAACCTATGGAACTGTAATGTCATGTTTCTCAGGAGATATGGCTAGTTCCCACTTTGTCAGCCCACATCTCGCTTAATTAGGATACGACAACATTTCAGTTCCATGGGTTTCTCGTGGGATCAAATGCATCAGCATGCAACATTTTCATTAAAGATCTGTGACGATGCATCCCAATGACCGATGACCCATTCATTTTGAGATAATTATGTTAATTATCAGACTTCTGAAATGGCAAACTACTGTTTACGTGCAACGTAAAGCCGTACAATAAACAACACTGGCAACTCATATTACTGAAGAATGTGGGGAATAAAGTTCTCCAGAGAAGGAGACGGGTCTACCTGCAGGGCTCCTCTTTGCATGAATTTGCTGTCCTGACAGTGTGAGCCTGCACCGGAAGCAACCCCACAGATGTCGTCATGCAGAGAAGCCCAGTGTGAGATCAGGGTAGATCTGAAGAGAAGCAAAAACTAAGGGAGGGGGCAGTGTGAGCGTGCCCGGAACCATTAGATGTAGAACATAAGCTGTTTGAACAGTTTACAGACAGTTAATTACCCAAAAGCAAATATTTATGAACGATAAGGGTGTGTAGCTTAACATCATTCAGTTTCAGCTGCCTCTGCCGTTTTAAAATAAAAACCTATAGGAAGTTATTTGCCTTGCCCCCCCCCCAAAAAAATGTCTGGACTGTGGACTGTCATAAATCCATAAAGTTTTACTAGCCCTTCAGGTTCTTGTGTGCTTCTCTCCCTGTGTGCCTCTAACCACATGAAGGTGATGCTTGTTTGTCACAGAACTGAGCTCATTGGCGATCACAATTAAATAAATGCTGTTTGACATTCTAGACTAATGCAAAAGTTCTGCGCAGCAGCATGAACTCTATCCCACACTGATTTAATGAATCTGTCAACCGAGAGACCGAATATAACAAATTGCTGCTTTGATAATTTATTAATTCCATACAAATTAGATATTTGCTGTCATTTTTTGGGGTTTTCAGAGATACAATTAATAAACAATTATCAAGCTAATCAAGAAAATAGTAGGCTGTTTAATCAACAATAAAAATGTTGTGTTTCAGGTGGAGGAGTTCCGAGCCGAGGATGCAGCGAGTGGTGTGAAGATCGCCAAGGTCCTGGATGGCTTCATCAGCAGGAAGGTGGTCAAACAGACGGTGATGACTGTGGTGTACGGGGTGACACGTTATGGGGGACGCCTCCAGATAGAGAAGAGACTGAAGGAGATTGATGAGTTCCCCAAGGTAAAGTGGTGGCGGTGGAGGAGGACGCTGATGTCTGTGGCCGAGGGGCTTCCCTCGCACAATGTATTGTTTTATTTTTAGCACGGCATCAGTGCGGTTTGATGGACTGGCGTCTTAGCACAGGAACTTCTCCATTTGGGGCTCATGTTACACCGTCCTCTCAGGCTATGCATCCACACACACACAGTGAGCCCAGATGGACTTGTATTGAGGCACAAGGTCTCCTCTACTGAAGTCTATCCTCCTTTCATATTATTGCCCTATTGTCCTCTTCGTCGGCTTTGAGACATTTTGAAGGTGTTCCCTAAGGAATATTAGTAAGTTTTACCTTAATGTTGCATATTCATTACATTTACATATTATAATAGTTCAATAGTGAGATAAAGTATTTCATCGTTGAATAAGGGAGGCCTTGCATGTAATACAGCCATATTACATAATGAGCAAATACTAATTGACATCCTCTGCTTAGCCTCTCAGGATCTATTTTTGGTTCAAAACCATCACACTTTACATTTTGGTTGGACATAAATTATCTGTTGATAGACACACCCATTCTGTCAAATGACACCATGGCATTTCCTCATCTTACAGCACTGTAGTGCTTATTACCAGTCATACAGATATACAGCTCCTTATAATAATCTCATTGTTTGTGTAGATGGGATCACCATGGTCCCACTATCCGTGTATCTACCATCTCGCAGCCAGACTATTGTGCTAAATGACTTCTGCATAATGTCCATAATTGTTTAAACAGGGAATTAGGGGGAAGTGTAATTGTGACTGATTACCGGGAGATGGATGAGGGGGTGAGGCAGCTCCAGTGGAGGGGGAGATCATATCTCTGTAATGATATGAGAACTGTTCCTTTTCCATTGTGTGCCGTAACTCTTATCATTTACTTTTGCATTACACATAAGTCCTTGATAATAGCACAGTCAAAATAGGATTCAAGTTTTATATATTTAATTGTTTCCCCTGACAAAGAAAAACAACGTGTGTTTATAGTATTTGAATATACAAGCTTAATGCAGATATTTTTTTTTTTTTTCAGGAGCATGTCTGGGATGCGTCCCATTACCTGGTACGACTGGTGTTCACTGGCCTAAAAGAGATGTTTACAGGGACCAGAGAGATCCAGGTGAGTTAACTACAATGGCACTCAGCAGAGTATCTACCAGCACCAAGGCCCAACATTTCCCTCAAATTAATTTAAACCACACCAAATTGCACACACTCATTAATATCAGGCCCCTAAATATGTCGGAAAAAAATAACTGGAATTTCAAAATGTAAAAAAATACCCAGAGCTGCACCAAAATTAAATTGCTTCTTTCCTGTCCCATAGCGCATCCTTCCAACTAGTGTTAAGGTTATCTGTCTAAAAACAGCAATATCCACTTACACTTGTGTGTTTCTAACTGCATAACGGAAGTGATATACAGTCACTCTTCTTGTCTCTATGTACCCACACATGCATTAAATATAATTTTTTATTGAGGCATTAAACAAACATAAAATCCTCTATCATGAAACATGATACACACTTTTTTCCATGATCATGATTATGGACTTGGTCAAAACAATAACAAAAATATTATATCTTTAACTAATATGGTTCTGAATGTTTGAAAATGGTGCCAGTGTAAATCGATATGCCTTACGCTAACATTCATGTGGAATAAAGTGTGACGTGCTGAGCACACATGGATCTGATTATCTACAGAAGTTTCCCCTGACATCAAACTCTCAGCAGAGAACTAACCTCTTACTGACATTGGAACTTTTCTTTTCTAATGAAAACCAAATTTTCTTTTCCAGAAAAAATCTTTTGAATTATTAAATCATCACACACCCCTCACACACCATTTCTTACTACTGACCTAGTACTGCATATAGGATGTATTTTTATGAATGACTACTTCACTATTACCCCGCCAACAACACCCATTCATCACGTGACTCCATTTATAGATGCAGGACGTGCACCTGGTATGAGATTGTACATTAACTCCACAGGCAGACTGGTGCGATAATAGAAACCACTGCTGGTTTGAGTGTCCTCTGGGGAATGTGTGTGGACAGACTTAGACTCAGTCTCAGACGAAAAAATTCCAGCCCCATCATGCCTCAGTGCTGACCTGAAGTTCTTGTGTGTGTATGCACCTGCTGCTTTTAAATGGGTCACATCCTCTTGCATGCTTTGTGAGTAGGGGGAGGTAGGTAGCTGATCGGTTGGTGGGGCTGACCTGACCTGACATTTGCTCCCACATTGATACACAGAGGTTTATTTCCATCTTATTCCCTAAATACAGATATTCATTCCCTACAAATCCGTCACTGTCCACACTATACTCTCCCTCTCTGTCTTCCGCTTATCAGTCTGTTGATTGATCAGTCTCTCCAGCCATCTCTCTATTTAATCTCTCTCCTGTTTCTCTGCGTTCACACTATCTTCACTTCATTGTGTGCGGGAATATGCGAAAGGCAGGTGATGATGAATGGAGCTGCTTTGGGCCAGACTTCTACCTAGAGTTGATAGGATGTATTTATCTTCCCTGCAGCTCAGTATGAATGTGTGTGGGGGGGTATTTTTATAGTGTGTGAGGACGAATGCACATGTGGGACATTAATAGGGCGTCTGTTCTTCGAGACAGACTGTGCCAGACATGTCTTCTGTACTGTTGCACTTGCAATTTTTAGAGCAAGCAACAAACTTCTCACCTCTTCCTCAAGTTTGCAACAATTGTTTGCAGCAGTTTTAAGAAGCCGCAGACCTAAATGCATCAATCATCGGTTGATACTGTGGAGGTTCTAAAATGTATCCATGTTCCAAATGCACCATAGTGTTTTTATATTTATAGCCTAATTTATTCAATCCTTGACCAAACACAACATGAACGGTCTGATTTGAGTGACTCTCAATAAGCAGAACACAAAAGGCAGGTTTTGACTCTGTAACAGTGAAGTGCATTGAATATATTGTATATCCCGCAATCAAGTGTGTGTCCTCACTACCTGCTGTCATCCTCCTGTCGCAGGATTGGCTGACAGAGAGCGCAAGGCTCATCTCCAAGTCCGGCCACACTGTGGAGTGGGTGACACCCCTGGGTTTACCCGTCATTCAGCCTTACCATCGCACACGCAACCAAATGGTAAGTCGGCATGTACTGGTTTTCTTTACTAATCTCTCTAAAGTGAAGATTAAATACATTTGTACACACACTGTACGTGTGAATTATTTTCCTGGGCTCCAGGTGTGCTGTCCTCCCAGTGGCAAATACTGTTAGTAAAGTAATGAAGAAGAAGGGTTTTCTGGTAGTATAGCATTTACCAGTGCTAGGTAAAAAGTCAAGAATTAAGGAATGTTTCATGCTCTAAGGTCTAACCAGTAAAGCACAGCATGCATTGTATGACTTCAGCTTCAAGGGGTGGCACTGGTGTTAGCAATTACTACACTAACATTCTCATAAATCAGATTTTAACTGGAGCCAGGCCATACAACAATGATAGCAATCATCACTTCCCTATAGGTTAAGTAGCAGACAGCTGTTAAAGGACATGCGTTTCTTTTTTGGAGGAGGTTAAAATGCACCGATATGGAATTGGTACTCGCGATTGGCCAGTACGCAAATTCTATGTATCGGAAACATTATTGTTTCAAGTCTTTTGTCATTTGACGTCCATGTCCCATCCACTAATATGGATGAGGCAGGATTTATAACCTATTTTGCAGCTGGCCACCATCTTATATCACGTTGCCCATCTTTATATACAGCCTAATGTGTGTAGAATGAATCTCATGGTTTAACACATAACAAAACTGTTTTGCTGGAGTTTTAGTTCATAAAGCTGAACTATTGGTGTTATCTGTTTTTTCTTTTAAATCCGGACAGTTGTTAGAATTGATATCAACAGTCTGACGCACCACGCACAATCTTTGCATGTCCAGCATAGTTTCCCTCAGTGTATGATAGACAGCTTGGCCAATTATAGGCCTGTCTATATTTCTCTGTATTTTCAGAAATTAACCAACTGACCTTTCTGTAGTTCTTTTTTTCTATCTTCACTTGTTTCTCGTCCGCCTATCAGCTTTTCTCAACTCTCACAACATGCTCAATATTTCCACAGCGGACCTTTTCGTGGCTCACGTTGTTTCCACTTTTTTAACTCCCTTTTCCACAATATAAGCAGTACTCATTAATCTCTCTTGACAAACTGACCAATATGTGAAACCTTTTGTGTGTTCAAGTCTGGTGCTTTCACATAATATGTTATAGATTTGACTTATTATTTCCATGAGGCAATGAGGGGATTAAGAGCATCACTTTAACTATAATTATCATTCCCAGTGCAATTTCTATTCATTATGTTTCATTGGACTTTGATGGAACTCTGATGAAGCTGAGGGTGGCTGGTTTCATTATAAGAACAGGCATGCTTCTAATAGCTGTCAGCTAATGAGAACAAGATTTTTGTCTCCACACAACCAGCACACAAATGTTGCTTCATTTTTATGCACATGAGGTAGAGCAGGTCATCCACTAACCAGAAGGTTATTGGTTTAATCGTCATCTCCTCCAGTCTGAATGCGGAGGTGTCCTTGGGCAAGGTATTGAGTTATAGTAAATTGGCAGCTGTTCCTGCAGAGTGTGAATGGTGTGTGCAATAGAAAGCATTGTGCTGTATGAGTATTTGTGAATGGGTGAATGTTTTTTGTAGTGGTAAAAAAAAACCTCCACACCAGGATCTCTAATTGGGAAAATAATTGGACTTAAAAAAATTGTCCCCACTAATGTCTTCAAGTAAACACTGAGCTTCTGAGATACAATTGATTGTTGTTTTGGATTCAGAGTACTCAAAACCCTAACAACTCTGTTCTTCCAAAAACTATTATTAAGAAAACCTAAAATAATTAAATAATCTCCTTCCTCTCTATCTTCCTCTGCATGAGACCTCCAGCTGCCTCAGGCATCTTCTGAAGAAATGTTGTAGAAATGTAGAAATGTTCAGTTTGACTCAAAGATAAATGTATACGTTTTTAAAGGTGAAAGGTCAACATTTATGTGACCTCACTAAACACATTTAAATGGTCTGTATTCAGATAATGTGTTTCTAAACATGATGACCACTCAAAGCGCTTTATAGTACAGTTTTGACATTCACCCATTCACATTCCTACAGTGTGCCGCATTTTCTCTGGGTGCATTTCATGAGTGTGGTGATGTCATGAATACCCCTTGGGAATTTTATTAAATCAGGCACAAACATTCAACTGGACTCATGGATGAGTGGGTTATATTTTAGTGGTCAGACTCAGGGGGCAGGGTCACTGTGTCCTTAAAAATCTATTTTTTCCTTTCACTAAGACTCACTGAGGCACTGATTATAATCGGGTGGTCAAAGGTCAAAGCCGGGAGGGTCGTCTCACAAAACATGTTTTTGGCCTCTTGAACAAATCTCAAGTCTGCCTCTGGGGGATTTTTTCAAATTGTGACCAGTTGTCACTTGGACTCAAAGATGAACTGATTAGATTTAAGTGGTCAAAGGTCACAGTGACAAAATGAATGTATACTGACACTGCACTGGTGGAGTCAGACAGTTTATATTTCTTCTGCTCCACAGAAAATCCAACCAGCTAAAACAGTTTTTGCCTCAGTATTCTCAATGTGCCGGATTATCATGGAGCCTTAAGTGCCCGATGCTTTACATGTTGAACGTCCCAGCTGAGCATTCCAGGTCTCGATAGGTTTGATGAAGGAGTGCACCACTGATTAAGCAGTGTGATTGCTGTGAGTGGCCCGACTTTAATGGAGCTGAACGACATCTCTGGAGTTGTTTGTCACTATGGAGATCCTGACAGTAGCACGTCTCTGAGATAACGTGTCTGTGTGCCAGCACCTCTGAAGATACTTTGACTTCGTGCCTGTGTACATGAATAGAAAAAAGTGTACGTGACTGTGTGATATTATATAGACCCAGCCTGACCTCTGACATCCTCAAGCTCATTAACGAAGAGAAAGGAGACAGACATATAGCATATGATGCCAAGCACTGCAGACGTGTAGTTTGTAGGCTGACCCAGTGAGCCGCCTGCTCCGTCAGTATGACATCCTGCAGAAGGTTAGACTGGAGGGATTTTGACACCTCAGAAGCAGGTGACAAAGAGCGAGGGTGACAGATGGTGGATCCCCTCAGTGTCAAGCGCTCCCTGTGGATGTTGCTTCTTTTAATAAATGAATGAATGACTTCATGGGAGAATGAGGTCTCAACTTGCGTCTCACTGATAGCTTTTTTCATCCCATGCAATAATTCTCTAATCCAGTTGTATCACTGAGCAACAAAAATGAAACCAGCTCCCTGAAAGGTCACCCTTTCCCTGCATAGCTGGATTAAATTCAATCTCCCCGTCTCCTCTCTGCCTCTTAAATCCAAGGCCACGGTGCCTCTGAGGGTCGTTAGTAATTAGACTCGAGATCGAGTGGTAAGATGAACTGGGATGTGCGGCACGAAAATCAAAAAGTAGCTACAGTAGCATCACATAGTCAGACAGGAGTGTGGTTGCATGCGAGTGTATCTCTGGGTTTTTGTGTTGGTTGTTTCCAGTGTGCACACTCCGACCTGTGTAATGGAGTTTTTTCCACAGCTCATGCGAGGTGAGCAAATTAGAGTAGGATGGAGTAGCTGAATGGAGCATGAACATACATCAGGGAGGATGCCTAACAGGATTTGGAGATACTAATCGGATCAGAGGTCACTCTGGCTCAGATTCCTTGTTTATTTTCTATCCCCCCTCGCAGGCAAGGTTACAGTGAAATCTGGCTCTCAGCGGATGGTGACACACGGGAGTCATCAGCTGGATTGGATAGATTCGACTGGATTTGTGAAAGCTTGTGATCTAATGTCCTCTATGTGGAAAGAATCACTTTTAGTTACTTTGGGTTTTGTTTTGTAATTTCCCTGGACATTAAAGCTCTGTAAATATTTTTCTTATTTCTTTTAGTTTAGTACTAAACAGTGACTTATTTGCTCGTGGCCTAAAGCAATTAAAATATAGGGCACTGTCAATATGAATAAATAGTTAACTCCACTGTGTTAAAACACCTTAGAGTTAATGTAAAAAAAAAAACAGGCACCTGTGCAAAAACATGAAAAAGACTAGTTGAGTCTGCCAAATCTTTTGCTATTTTGGGGTTAAATAATTCAAAATGCAGTTTGAATTAGAAGGTAGAAAAGAAAAGTTTGGTAGAGAGGTCTGGAAAACGCCAGTGAAACTGTGGCGATACTCAAGGGTGCTGTGTGTTTGACTGTTCCAGCTGTTTTCATCTTTCTCCTGGGGGAGAAGGAGAGGTAGAGGACTAGGTGACCCGGAACAGCAGAGAAAAGGAGGAGTTTGAGGTGTAGATCAGAGCTGTGTTACTAACCACAATATGATGGATGGGGATTCCCCTCTCGACAGCATGGCTCACATGTGGTTACTGATGGCTTTTGTATCTGGGACCATCTGTAAACTCTCAGGTGATGTTGACTGCAAGAGACTATTCCCCACAGACTCGCAGTGGGCTGAGCCAGGCTCTCGTTCATCACAGCCTCAGGGTCTGAGTAAGAGCTTCTACACAGGTCATGCACATATTCATTATAATGAACAGGACTATAGCATAGGGTAGTGACCTCAATTACACCAAGGCAGTCCATTACTCACATCTAAGGCAACATCTATTCCTCTCTCACTGCTTTTTACGTTGCGTTCTCTCCATTCCCACCATCCAGCCGATCCGTTAAGGACACAACTTTAGGATGTTAAGAACCAAGTGATGGACAGATCTCCTCACAAGCCCTCCCTGAGCAATGATGGAGGAGATAGCAGCCGTGGCAGGATCTAATGGGGTTTCTCCACACTACGCTTCTATTTTAAAACCATCTCTTGATAATTGTGCGATTCTGTCATTCATCACACAGCGACCTTCAGGCGATCGACTGGAACCACTAAACCAAATAGCTCACCAGCTATAACGTACTTCCATCCATGTGAACACCTGTCACTTTAATCCCTTTCTAGCTGTGCCTTCTTATATACAGTACATGTGGCTATTAATATCTGTTTGAGTTTTGATTTTACAAGTTGTGTGTCACACAGTTATCTGTTCCAGATGTACATTCATGCAACTTGAATATTAATAAAGCTCGTCTTTTAGAAGATAAGGTGTTGAAAAAAAATATAGTCTTTAACATCATCTTAATGCAGTTGAGAAAACACTTCTTTATTCATAGGGCATTTTTTACTGTATAGTTTTTAGCAGCATGGCTCTCAAGATGGCAGCGGGAGTTGATTGATTGGTTCGTCCAGACTGAAACACAACATGCCCAAATTTTGACAGATTCCTGACGATTTATCCTATTGACTTTGGTGATCCCCTGGACTCTTGTTAGGCCTCCGCACAGCCAGTGTCCAGGGGTATTGTGTTGGTGGGTTGTCTGTCTGTCGATCCCTCCGTCCCACTCTCGTTAACGCGATATCTCAAGAATGCCCTGAGGGAATTTCTCCAAATTTGGTACAAATATTGACTTGACTAAAGGAATCCTTTCAAATTTGGCACAAACCTTCCCTTGGACTCAAGTATTAACTCAAACATTGAATGTGATTTCTTAAGATCAGCTTAAGGGAATGTCTTCTATTTTGGTACAAATGTTCACTTGGACTCAAAGAAGACCTGTTTAGATTGTGGTGCTTGGAGGTCAAAGGTCAAGGGCACAGTGACTTCACATACCTGTGAATTGGATATATTAGGACTGACCGTAGGAAGTGCATTACATCTTGTACAATTCACCTGGACCCACTGATTGGCTGATTCGATTTTGGTGGTCAAAGGTCAAGGTCACAGTGGCTTAAAAAAACATGATTTTGGCCTCTTGAATATGATATTACAAGAACGCTTAAGGGAATTTCTTGAACTTTGATAAAGTGATCACGTTTCAGTGGTCAAAGGTCACAGTGACCTTGTATAAATCTGAAAAAATTCATGTAAAAATATGTACAGAGAAACTGCAAAGTTTAACGAGCGGAGGCAAGCAACCTCATGTGGTAAGTATAGTTTTTGAGTTAAATGTTGAAACCATTGGATAGATTCAGACATTAATTGTCTTCTCGCGATGGATGCTGTAATATGTTAAACGTTTGCAATGTTTCTGAATGGTCTTAAAAAGTCTTAAGTCTAAAATCATTGGAATTGATTCAAGACCAACATGGAACTTATAACTGACAGCCGACCAACACCCTTGTCAGATTTTATTTCAGTTCACTTGACTTGGCTGTGGGAAAAACCATAGATACCTACTCTGCCTGTAGTTTGTGATATAAAGTGGCTATTTTCTAACAGACTACTCTTGAACTGTGATATTCCATCATATCTGTCTTAGTTGACAATCTAATTCATAATGACTTGTAATTTCTCCTTATTATCAAACGTTCAGTGATACCATCGATAAAAATGGTTGGTTAGGCTGTATTTGTTATGTCTCTTGTTTCATTGAAAGCCAGAGAGAGAAACTGGACATTTTCTTCTGTGTTTTGTCTGTATTTGTAACAGTAAACCGACCTTCGAGCAAAAGTGATGATGAAACAATTTTGCTTTGTGTTGTTCTTGCAGCACCGCAGTAAGTTTCCCATCCCTGTTATATACAGATTATCTGAAGATGCTCCACAGACACAGAACAGTGGAACCACCATCATGAAACCAATGCTGTTGTTACAGTGAGATAGAGAGACATTAACTCACAGCTTCAAGCCTTGCATTCAATTAAAACTCATTTGGATGTTATACCTCAAACAAAGGTCGCTCGCTGAGGGACATATTGAATGTCAGTGGGCCACATTATACATTGAGATCTTATTGGCCCGATTTCCAGCTCCAGTTTTCATCTATGCTGACTTTACTGAAATCAATAACCTGAATCATGTAGTCAAGAGCACGTCCCGCATGAAATGTTTGTTTTCTGGCTTTCTGGATGGTCATCACAGACCCAGAATGAAGCTGAATGGGCATTTGACGGGGTCCTTGTGTCCTTACTGTTCACCCAGGAGTGTCAGATTGCAGTAACAGCAACTAAATCATAAAATGAGTTAGTCTGTGGCTGACAAAAGCCAACCAACAACTGATATGAGCTGAACCAGACACTTTCTTCCAAGCTATAGTTCCCCAGGTCATGTAAAACCCTCAACTCTAACCACAGAGCCACAGTGCTGCTCAGTATGACTTATTTCCCCCAAATACAAGCAGCAGCAGACTTTTTCTTTTTACAATAAAAGCACTTTCATTACTCAGTGTACAGAAAGATCTGTTTGTAGAGCAAGTAAAAAACAGAAAATGCGTTATTAGAGACGTGCACTCTAGTTTTGTTAGTGCAAACTGAAGGAAAGCAGACTAACTAAAGCAATGTGCTCCCTTAACAAGCGGTTGGCCGCCTGCTGCCAGTCATATCTCGTAGATAGTAGCTCGTCGTTCCCACCCTGGCAGGGTTTCAGGGGTCAGTGAAAGAATGCCCCCCCGCTGCATATGCCTTAGCTCTGCTCTCTGAGTGGACCCCTCAAAGTCTGCGAGATTAATGTCTTCTCTCCATTATGACTTACTGTAACTGTTTGGGTGTCGAGAGAGAACATAAAACTGTGTCCTTCATATGTGAAAGACAAACAAAAATAGGTTCCAGTTCATGTTTGAAAACCCCTACTTTTATTCTGCAATTTTGTGGCATACGGCTGATCCTTCAGCTACAACTTTCCCCTTTGCCCGCCTCAACCTTCAATCACTTTCCTGTCTGTGGTGACAGTGCATCACCAAGTACTCTCTCTGGCTCCTGTCCTGTTCATATGAGAATACTTGTGAGAGGTGTGTGTGGTTGCTACTACTTTGCTTATACTTTCTCAATGCAATGCAGTTCTGTTGTAAACTGTCAGGGTGTGACATAGCAGAGAGAGGGATCATTCTAAACTGTAAACCAATGGTATAGGTTAAACCAAAAGTAAGGGAGAGGTGGGGGTGGTCTTCTCTAGGTGTGGTTCAGTTTACAATTGTGCATCATGAGGTCACCATTACAGATGCACTGGTTTTCAGGTGACAGACACAAGTGTCAGTTTTCCTGGAAATCCCCATTTCATGGAATATTTACAGAAACCAGTAGAAAGATCAAGTTTTGTTGGGTGTGTCACTGTGAAGCTCACAGCAGAATATTTACTCCAGAACTGTTCACAAAACTATTCACTCAAAGTACAATGCAGTTCCCTCAAGGGCTGCTGTACAATCACAGGAGATAAAACGATTAAACCTATTCCAAGAGATGCTATGACATTGGGTAGAATTTCAAAGAAAGTATCTACTATAATCCACTCAATCTACAGGCACTATACAACCACAGCTATTTGCTTTCGTGAAGCAGAGTTGAACCTTTGAACCACGGTCTCAGCTTTGAGGGTTCAAGTCTCCTGCGTTGCGTTTCAGTGACACCTGGCTCCCTGTGGTCACTGACCTAAATAAGCATCTGGTAGATGTAACATGGATGGATGGATAGGAGGATGGATGTTATTCTTTGGTTATCCAAGCATGATTTGATAGTAAATTAATTTCCTTTTCATTAGTTCTCAGTAGGTAGGCTGAGAATCCACCATGATAATTATAAGTCAGTCATGACATAAGAATACTTTTAATGTGATACATTTATTTGGGGACTCATGTCAGCTGTGGTTTTATAGAGTTACATTTAGTAATCTGCTAAATGCAAAGTGCATCTTTAGCAATGAATAATAACACCTGTAGTTGGGAATTCCTTTTATTTGCTGTGTAATTTAAGGCCTTGTTTGGAAATTGAACTAATTAAAACACAACCATCCGCCAAAAAAATTCAGATTTAGTACAGTTCCTGCTTTACGCAATGTATCTAAGCAATCGTCATAATCTTTGGGTTTGTGTGCGTCAGATACAGTATATCATACATTTTGTAAGACATATCAAACATTATTTATGTCTGGAACTGGATTTACTTGTGGATTAACCCTCTGTTTTCTTTGTCTCTGTTTTTTCTCTACAGATGAAGAGTAGCATGCAACATATCAACCTCAAAATCAACTATGACATCAAAGAGTGAGTCCTTTTGGCACCCGTCTGTTTCTATCTGCATCTGTATTCTCACACTAATAATGACCCACAGGAGATTCAACAATACCACTTCACTCTCTCGTGGGCAGTCATTGACATTTTGAGTTGAACTGTCACCAATAACTGTCACGCGTTATTCTGATGTAATGAAACAGAAAGGCTGCTGGGAGAGAATAGTGCTTTTACAGCAGGCCTTTCATTTTTCATTTATTTGAGTCACAAGTTTTAGAAAAAGTAGCTTCAGACCATTCGATAACTTTGTGTTTGGCTTTTAGAGGAGGATGAATGTAGAAAGTGGAGCTCTCCTGAGGCAATTAGCTTAATTCTCAGGAACTTCAGCCGCACAAAAAGCTTTCTCCAGTGGACATTTTCGCTAATTGCCTTCTCAAGGTCGGATGTAACTTTGCATTTATCACAAATAAGCAAATGCGATCTGAAAAGTTTCAAAACTTTTGAAAGCATAGTTTCACACTTCCAGTTGTGTGACGTTAAACTGAGGTTTTGCTAACAGGAAAGAGTTTAGATAGGAATTAGGGGCAGGCCAATAAAGCTATACTGATATCATAATTTTGTCGACCATGTAGGAATGAGTGAAAAATGAATTCAAGTATTCTCTGAGAATGAGAAATACTTTGTATATTAAATATGTGTAACACTAAATTAATAATGGGTTCAGTTACAGCTTTGCAGTAATTTAGATATTTAGATTAAAAGATTTTATTGGTGACGGCAGGTTTAATGTCACTCCAGAGCAACACAGGCTGTGCTCTATATGTGAGCTTGGTAAAATTGAGAATGAGGATTATTTTATGTTTTGTTTTCCTTTTTACAAGGATGTACGGGATGTCCTCCATTTATGCTGATTTCTTTTGGTTGGATTATTATATGGAAGAGAAGTTTTATTTCAGCAGATTTTGTTTGCAAGGCTTGGGAAAGAAGGCTGAATTTTTTGTTTAATAGTTGAAGAACCACTATAGCTTTATTTGTGGTGTCTTATAAACCCATGAGAATTGGACACTTCTGTGTGGACATGAAAATAAAGAAACAATCATCAATGACTGACAGTTAAATAGGCATTTGTGTTATTGCAGACTAGTTAATGTATCGCAAATGACAGAAATTATAGAGTTACACCCTTTATTGCCAATAGGTTCATCAGAGCGGGTTGAGATTTAACATGTAATGTGAGTCAACACATTTCACAATTCACTTCTTCTTTTTTTACACCAGATCATCAGTGTATGCACCTCCTGTGGTTTCCTGAATATCTCATTACTTGTGTCATCTGTAGACGCCTGCTAATCATAGTGAGGCAAGACAGATTTAAAAGAGGAGACTAAGTCAGGTCGACAGAGGCTCACCTCTGTCGTAGAGAACAAAAAAAGACAGAATGAGTGACAGGAAACAGAGATGACAGGGACTATCAGCCGTCCTCTTCAATCTGACATCCACAGTGCCACAGGACCAGCAGCGTGAATACTGAACTGCCAGCCAGTAACGTGCAACGAGGGATAGGGGATTTTACAGTGGATGAGAAGGAGAGGGAGGACGGGGGGGTGACTCTCACAGAGGCCGACCTGTCTGAAATGTAAAATTTGTTGTCAGAGAACGTATCGATGGCAACAATCTGAGCTAAATTTAACACAATCGGGCAGCTGTGGCCGAGGGGTAGAGCGGTCGTCCCCTAACCAGAAGGTTGGCAGTTCAATCCCAGTTTTCCCCATCTGAATGCCTTGGTCCTTGGGCAAGATGCTGAACCCTGAATGGCCCCCATACTGTAGAAAAATACAGTGCTGCTAATAGATGCACTTTATGAATGTGTGTCTGAATGGGTGAATGGCAAACTGTAATGTAAAGCACTGAGTGGTCATCAAGACTAGAAAAGCGCTATATAAATAATGACCATTTACAATAGCCATGGCTGATTTTCTTCTTTCCTCAGAGACACACAAATGGAAGCAGCCACAATTTGACCTGCTGTAATTAAAATAAACATAGTACATAGCTTTTAGTATTACTTGTTATATAAAGTGAAACATCACTCTGCTTAGAGGCTAGAGAACAGTGACGCTTCAGAGAGCTTGTGGTTGCGAACCCTTAGAGAACTGACTGTGCACCTTGCTAGTCTGTTGGGCCCATGGGATTTGAAGGTGACATGTTGCTTGGTGTGTCTGTGTGAGACAAAGGCAAAGAAAAGTGGGGAAAGACAGTGTTGTTGAAAGCATCTCTAGCCGAGTGTGCTTGCAAATATATTTTCAGGAATCTTGTTTTTGTTCATCTAAAGCCCAATGCAGCAGCGCTAAAAGCACCCTGACGTGAAAAAATCTAACTTTTCGAAGCAAACAAGACTGAAAGACAGGCACTGTGTGGGTGTGTGTATGCATGGTGTGTGTGTGTGCGTGTGCATGGTGCGTATGTGTGTTTTAGCTTGGCCCGAGCTCTCTCCGCTCCGTCTGCATTTCCATTAGAGCAGCGTTCTGCTCTGTGGCAGCCCAGAGGATTTGAATGGCACAGGCTCAGTGTAATGGGAATATGGGAATGCAGATTGGCAGGATGCTTCTTTTACTGCCAGCTCCATCAGCAGCAACAACACTGCATTTATATTACCTTGTAATATTCCTTTAATATCACATCTACACTTCTCATATTGACTGTTGTTTAGAAGATGCGAGTCGCCCAGAGGTCACATAGTAGAAGATACATATTGATGTTGAAATCCCAGCACGGCGAGCTTTCTGACTGAATGCAGGGAAAACGGATGCAACTTCATGGTGCAGCTGTTAATAATACTGGTATTACATTTGTGCTTTTCCTGCTCGTGTAATTACATTTGATTTGTTTTATAATGAAAGATCCAAAATAACAACACAGAGTGTAATCAAGATTCACCATTAACCACTGACCTGAAAATTAAAGGTACACCCGCGGATGTTTTGACCTCGACAGCTCCATATCACAGTTTATTTGTTTATTCACAGCCACTTTTTTTATCCAGTTACATGAAAGGATTTGATTTAAATCCATCTCAATAATTCCCCAACGAGCATATTCATTTTACTTTTTAATTTATCACAATATGGTTGATGAAAAAGCTTGAGCTTCCATTTCATTGTTACTTTGATGTTGCCAAAGAAAATAATAAATAAACACTATGTGTAGCTGGTAAGTTAAGATATGATGAGATATGATGAAATAAAACTTAATCCAAAAGGAAATTCTGAATAACAGAGAATAACGCAATAGTATGAAAATAATATGTGTAATGAGGAGAAGTAGAGGACCACCACACTTCTTAGGAAAAAAGAAAACTCTTTATCTGGGTATATTAACCGTAACATTATCAGACTTGCTTTCTTTTTTGTATTTTATGTGATGTATGCTATGTGAACTTCTTTCTTCCAATTGGTCCACAAACCAGTTCTCAAACCGAACTATTAACTGTTTCCCTGTGAATTATCAGCACATAATGAGGCCACTTCAGACTTCAGGAAACTTGGCTGACAGCACATTATGTGTCTATTAGAATGAATGATATGACCACAATAGTTTTATTTTCTTTGTTTTCTGTCCCTTCACAGGCGGCCGGACACGGTCAAACAGAAGAACGCCTTCCCGCCAAACTTCATCCACTCTCTGGACTCCACACACATGATGCTGACTTCTCTCCACTGCTACAGGTATCAGTTAGCATGCTGCACTTGTTACACAAATGTGTTCAACCAAGAGTCACTTTTTCTAAAGACAGTTTGTGATGTGAGACCTCAGATTGATGCATTACTTAAAGTCCCCTGTTATCTGAAAGGCAATTATCACAGATAGATATGGTATGATATGCTTTAAACACAGTGAGCTCATTTTTACAGACTCAGGTTCTTTACAGGTTTTAGCAAATGTTGTCTTCAGTACAGTCTACTCGTTCTTAAACCTTCTCCCTCTGTGTTCGATCCCAGCGCTGGTCTGACATTCGTCTCGGTTCACGACTGTTTCTGGACCCATGCCCTCACCGTGGACACCATGAACAAGGTATTGAATCATAGAACAGCCTTTTTTCACTCCCCCCTCTCCACTTTGTTTCACCGTTCCTTGTCCTTACCATCATCCCCCCACAGCCATATCCATCTGGTCAGATCACATATCATTGGGGGTTTGTATCTCCTCTTTTTGCTGATTAATTGAAGCTAAAGGTGTCATTGCACATTTTTGTTAATCCGATCCAGGCTTCTCCATTTATTTTTAGCAACAGAAGAATGATTGTAACACTGATCTCATTGTAGCACTTTTTCAAGTGGATCATTTGTGTAGCTTCTATTAAGGTAAAACAAACTTTCTCCCTCCCCGGCCTCACACATTACCAGGCTGCAGGTAGCACCATCACACAGAGCCTGTCACGTCGGATAAATGACTGTCTGCCGCTGCCTGCTGAAACTAGCTTGTCAGCAGGCCTAGACTGAGACGCGGCGCCAAATTAAATGGACCGAATTACCATAAAGCCCCAATTTTCTGTGGAAGTAGCTTCAGAGCACTGTAACCATGTTATGTCTTCACCCAATCTCAGAGGAGTTACAACCAATGAAGCAGTTCCCTTTATAGGTACATTTATTTTCTCTCTTATTCTCTTGATGTGTATGAGTGTACGCCTCCAAAATTACACAGCTACTTGAATCAGCAGAGGGTAATAAATAAATCTTTAAAAAGCACAGGAGGCATCTTATTTTAATGGTTACTCATCCAACCCTCTATCCTCTGAGAGTGATCCAGTTCCTGAGCAGCTGGAGGAGTTGTTGTTCCTCGAACTGCACAAAGCACAAAACTACTGATTGGAAAACATTCAAACTCCCTGTTAGTTGTACCGAAGTAGGCAGAGGTGAAGATTTGTCTATAGTCTTTTATCTCTTTTAGACCAAAATTAATGACAACTTTTAAAAATGTCCATATATATATGAGCTCTTCTTACATTGTAGCAACATGTATCTATCCCCTGCTCAGTGCTCATCTTTGAGTGGTTGCTAATGGGGGAAACTTCACTATAGATCCTGATCGTGTAGCTGGTACAGAACGTATTAGCACTTATCTTTCCCAGGACAGTTGGACTCTCTCATGTCGTTTTCTCTTTCTTAGCTGGTCATCAGACACCAGAATAGTCTGAGATGATCAAAGTAACTAGGGGTACAAACTTTTCTTCTCTGCCTCCTGTCAGGTCTGTAGGGAGCAGTTTGTCGCCCTGCACAGCCAGCCAATCCTGGAGGACCTGTCCAACTTCCTGCTACAGAAGTACTGCAATCGGGTCCAGTGAGTTCACACACACACATTGGATTTCACACACACATGCACACACAGTCGCACTTACACAAGTCTCAGGAGCAACGCTGTGCTCGTCTACCAGTCCTATGGTTCATTTTGTAGCATCTCCTGTTCATCATCGAGTTTCTGTATGTCTATATATTAATTCAGATATTATAAAATAGTTCCATGTACATATCTTTTACACGTTGTCCCCCCCACCTGCAGTCTGTCCCTCTGGCTCTGTTTGGATCGTTCTTATACAATGAGCCATCATTGCCATCAGTCACTGTGTATGTTAATGCTACACTGTGATCTGTATGAACTTTTATGGTATTGACAGAGGCTATCGTACAATGGACATGCGATTCCCGCATGAACAAACATTATAAAACAGTCCAAACAGAAGAGCTCAGATTGTTTGACTATAAAAGTTATATTAGCGTAGCAGAGATTTTCCTCTTGTTGTCTCAAGCATCGGACATAAAAGGATTTTCTCCCCTTCTCTCCGTGTGTCTGTGTTAATGGCCTCAGGCTGGGTTATGCTCATCATCTAACTGTGTTTTTCTCTCTTCGGGATAATTGGACACCTTCTCTACTGCATGAACTCTACAGGAGCCCCTGTTCTCTGTCTCTCACTCTCTCACACACATTACTCTCTCCTAAAATTCGCCAGTATACTTATTCTCTTTTACACCAGAAAAAAGGGACATGTGGGATCACAGAGACATCTGTCACAATATGAAACTAAACAGATTTCTTGCCATCAGCTCCATTTTATTCAAGAATATTGTTAAAGTAACAGCTCAGTCGATGCAAATGAGTTTTGCTTATTACGTCGCTTCAGTGTTTGGCACTTTATCTACTGACAGTGAAACTTTATTCGTTCTCACATGCTTAATAGGATTTTGTGATTTGCGGACATTGTGGTCCATTATATAACTTGAACAATTATCATGTGTAAACTTATTGAATTGGATATTAGCTCTTATACTCAGTAGTACATCTTTATATATATTTATAGTTTCTGGATTTTTCGAAAAGGTAAAATCGTGAAATTGTGCTCTTAACAGGTTTAACAAGGGGATTCCATTTTATTAAGAAAAGGAACATGAGAGACACATTTTTAATCAACACATTAGGTCCCATAATTAAAAATATGTCTGCAGGGGTCCTTTAATCCAATCATGATTTAATCCTCTGCCTGTGTGTAAATTAAAACAATGATTATGTTTGGCATTTAGATAAAGTATGTGTGGACACATGGCTCTATTACAAAGTCAGACAGATTTGAAGCTGTGAATACACCAGGCTTCCCTCACTCTTGTACTCCTGCAATGTGTACGGTAATTTTTTGATGATTGCAAATTCTTCTTAAAGAACCACCTCAGTGACAAAAGGATGCGTTAAACCTGTCAGTAAATATAGAACATGTGTGTACACCTACCACTACTACTCATATATGGTGCATTCAAAGGACATTCGAAGTCGAAAGGTTAAATTGACACTTTGGAGTCGTTGAATCCAGTCAGCACCCTAACATGATTTTCTTTCCAACTCACAGACATTGGCGTCAGCTCTTATCACCACTAACCCGCTTGACATCTTTGTTGGTGTACTCTATCGCTCCACTTCTTTTCATTTTCGCATCAGTCGCGTGTTAGAAGCGTCAGTGCATGTCTGAAAGCAGCTTTAATGTGACCTCCAAGTGTGAACAACCCAGTGAAGTTGAAAGTTACTTGATTGAGGGCTAAGAAATATTTTAAAGTCCAATTCTCTTCAACTACTTCTATAAAGACTGAAACATTTTCTCCTGAGAGTCAATAAAGTTTTAAACTTCTATTCTCCTCCTTTGTTGCAGGACTGAGGCCAAGAACAAGAAGTACCAGGAGTACAGGAGGCTGCTGCTGCTTCTGGGCAAAGTTCCCCAGACAGGTCAGTGTGTGTACACCTGTCTGGCTCCTTAACACCTGAGGCCTGTGCTACAAAGCAGGTTCAACATACCCAGGAATCCTGTTGTCTCAAGGTTTCACTGAACCTAACACTGACCATAATGAATAACCTGAAGTCTGGAGGTTGTCAGCCTGCTCAGTTAACTCTGGGTTTTCCTGTTCAGCTACGAGAGCGTTCATCTGGAAGATTCATTAATTACAAGCAACACTGTCACCACCATGAATAACCTAAATAATATAAAATGAGAAAGTCCTGTGATACCTGTAGGTAGATCTGATTATAGCGACAATCAAAAGTGATATTCTGTAAAGAACGCAATATCTCAAGAAACTATTGAGGGAATTTCTTCAAATTTGGTTCAAATATTCACCTGGACTCAAGGATGACCTGATTAGATTTTGGTGGTCAAAGGTTAAAAGGTCAAGGTTGTTTGACCTTGCTTTGTTTTGAACTCAATATATCAAGAATTAGACTCAAAGATGACCTGAATAGAATTCAGTGGTTTGTTGCCAGTGCAAGTGTCTCTCTCTTGTTGTTCGGGGTGGAACGACTGAACAGAAGCAGCGTGTCTCTCTCTGTGCATTAGGTGAAAGCTTTGTTGTTTTGTGACCTCTCACTCCATCTGAACACTTCAGTGTCAGCTGGGCTCCGACAGCTGGTTGTATAATTTCATTACTGTTAATTGTGGCCCTCCTCTGCATAATCAGCTTAGGTGGCAGAGATCAGTCAGGTGTGCTCCTGAGGGGCGTGTGCGTCTAGGCTAAAATCCATTATAATCTTCACTATGAAGGATCCTGAATTTATTACAGTGATTCGGTTTTAGTTTGTATCCAGCAGGAGATCACATGAATCAGGAGCAGATATGAGCAGAGAGCTAAGGTGGACGACACTGAATAACTCAACAGATGTTATTGTTTGATGATGATGATGATGATGAAGAAGATAGTACAGTGGCAGTTAATGAGAGATGGTGAATGTATCAGATCAGTGTGCTCATGTCCTTCCTCTAACATTTTTATTTTGTGGCATTTAATTCAACAAAGGAGACTAGAGGCAGTTTTGTAATCATGGGACCATTCTGTCTTTTGCCATGACTACATAATGTTCTTTGACAAAGTAAATTCTGAAGAATACAAGAAAGAAAACAAACTACAGAAATCTGTTTTATCAAGTAGACTGAAGTTTCGAGCTGCTGCTTTCAAGCTCGGTTTTTCTTTTGTAGATTGTAGCTCTGTCTCCTCGCACCAGACTCAGAATACGACAGAACAAAAGTCCAAGCAAATTCCTTCATTAATCATTAATCACATGAAGGATGAACAATAAAGCAGTGATTGTTCAAATTTATCAGAATAAATAAACCTACTGTATTGAATATACATTAAATATAGTCATGTTCCCTGCAGCATGAATCTAATTAAATCTGGTCAAAATTTCAGTTTTTCCAAACGAGTAAACTAATGATATTCTGTTCTGATCAGCCTCAAGGTGTACTTTGTGTGCAGCATGCTAAGAACCTATACCAGTCTACTACCAGCATGTTAGCATCATTATCCCTGAAGGGATAAAGCAGGGACATGTTCCTCATCTCTGCACCATTATTTCTTCAATAGGAGGGTCCCCGTCTCTGCACCCACGACAACCAGTGAGCGTAGACATCATGTTAATGAGTTGTCTGTGGTCCCTTTCTCCAGAATATCTCAAGAGTGCCTTGAGGCAACTTCTTCCGATTTGATACAAATGTTCCCTTGGACTCACGAAGGAACTGCTTGACATGTGGTGGTCACTGTCACTGGAACCTTACAAAACATGTTTTTGGTCTTAAACTGATTGTAAAAGGTCAAGGTGACCTGTTCTTGTGAGCACTACATCTTAGGAACACCTTCAGGGAACACAGCCAGATTTGGCAGAAATGTTAACTTTGACTTAAAGAATAACTGATGAGATTTAGAAAGTCAAAGGTCAAGGATCAAGGTCACAGTGGCCTCAAAAATCATGTATTTATTTTGGTGTCTTGAACATTAAATGATAACATTTGAGTTGTCAAAGGTCCTGCTGACCTCATATGAGTCTGGGAAATAAAAAAAATATGTCGAAACAGCATTAACGCCATGCAGTATTTCTAGTTTGCTCATGCTGAACTAGCTGTGTTGTAACCCTTCTGACGGTCTAGTAATGTTCTGCTCTACAAGAGATGTACTTTGTGTAACTGCGAACCACCGATGTAAACCTGCTCTGACACCTTGCCTCTTTTTCTCTCCAGGTGATTTTGACCTCGAGCAGGTGAAAGAATCCACTTATTTCTTCAGCTGAGTGATCGGTGAGGGCGAGTCAGCGGAGGGAGATGAATGGAATTGACAGAGAGCAGCAGGAGAGGGCTGCAGGCTCCGGGGTCTCAACTGGTTTTGGCTCCCTCGGACATCAGCGCATTGATTGAGCCGCGCCTCGGCCCGCCCCCTGGCCCTCAGGCTGGTTGGAGCTGACAGAGCTGCTGGAGGCCTTCACACTCAGTGAACCTGCCTGATTAAGTGACTGGTGGGTTGATGGGAGGGAGTGTTCCCACTGGATGGGAATGTTAAGACTTCGCTCAGTGTAAAGTACCTCTTACAATGGACACTTAGGTCATATTCTGGTGTGTGGAGAGAGATAGTGTGTATGACCAAGACTTACTGAATCACATGTGAACTGTGTTAATTTTAAGCCGTGTGTATGGGTGTGTGTGTGCGTGTCCTGCTGGGATAACCGCAGAGCGCTGACCCGCCTCTGCTACATCCCACCCAATCATCGATCCCATCACTTCCAGGCTGTCAGGATGCTTTCTGACACAATGCTCATTCATTAGAACTTTTTCTGAAGAAGTTTGAAGAGGAAATGACTGATAGACTGGAAGGAGAAATGTGGAGGGATGAGTTTCGGGGCTTTTCCACAACATCGGGTCCCAACATACTCTCGATTTTTACCTTCTTGCAGTGACTAAGCACTTCTCAGTTGCCTAAAAATAAAGATACAATGTTTTTCTCAAAATGCCTCCTTATTCATTCCATGGTTCAAAGAAGTAGACAGTATTCTTAACAGGTTATTTAGTTATATCTGCACATTTCAACTCCATAGTGTATGATGAAATGAAGGACTCCTTTTAGATGCACCACAACGGCTCTTGCAGGCTTCACTAATCAACTCAGATCTTATTTTTCTGGGCCAGCGCCACATCTAGAAGTAAAAATAGCAGAAGCGATATCTGATCATGGCTGGAAACGTTGCCGCCGTTTCAGACAAAAGGTGCCGTTGATGTTCAAAGGAAAATATCGGCTCAGCCAAACAAAGCTGGCTGAGTGACAATGTAATGAAACGGAGATAATCTTTGAGGGGGCATAAATGGTGAGCTGATTAGACTGTAGGTTTTCAGATGATTTTCATGGCAACACACATACTGACACTTCATATTCTAGGACATGCATGAGATTGGAATTGAGAATTTTATGCTTTATTATTATTTTTTGTATGATATATCACCTTAATGATATGACAGCTGTTGAGAAATTAAAGGTATATCCACACACTGAATGTGAAAGAGAAGGTTGAAGGGTGTGTGTGTGTTTTCTCACCTGAGAATATAACCTGATTTCCTTTCATGCCCTTAAAGGAAAAGCATCAGAAATGGCATCAGACAGCAACAATAACTGGGATGTAGCTGTTCTCTAATTAGAATGGAGACGTTTGACATCTTTACCATCTTGCCTCACACAGTATAAAAAGACATCACTCACATATCACATGAGGAATAAGTTAGAGCCTGCAGATGTTGAATTTGGGTTTCTTTAAAAATAAAGTCCAGATTTATAATCAGAATTTTAGGCCTTGAAAAGTCCTAAATACATTAAAATATTAGGTACAACATATGCAAGGTAGATCTTGCATATGTTGAGGGAGATTTTAATCATGTTAACATTCATTTTACACTGTCTCCATCTGTTGTAGTTCTTTCTCAGCAATGCAAATATTAGTTAACTGTAATTAAACTACAAATAAGACCAATATTTATGTGATAACTGAGTCTATAAACACCCTGGTCAGAATGGATCTCTGTACAGTCAGCTAAACTCGGGGCAAAGACTAGAGATACCTACTGATATCCTGCAGTTTTGAGGGTTATTCTCTACTTTTCTACTTCATCTTATCTTCAATTATGAAGAAGTATAAGTAATTCAGGGACTTTCTAATTTGCTTCACATCTGTCATACTTGACATAGGTCATTAATTTCATTCATGAATGTCCTAAAAAAGTCTTAGATTGAACTTGCTGAAACCTCCAGAAACTCGAGTTTTGCATAAGCACTCGGAGGAGGGAAATATCTAACCTTGGTCTGCCTGTACGCAACAAAATATACCTACTATGTAAAAGATTGTGAATTTTGTGGAAGTTTTGGGTTTTGTGCAGAAATGCTTCTTTGGTACAGGAATGAGGGCATCATGGAGTCGGGCTGTTCCACCCTGTTTGTGACACAGGTCACAAGCAGAATAGATGGGACCTGAAACTTGGTAACATTGTGACTCCTGTAGCTGCCAAGCTACTGTTAACTCCATCATCAGCAGCCAGTCCAACCTCCATAACATCTGAATGATGAAGCAAAGTCAAGGTGTCCTCCCAGCATGCGTCAGCCCAGCGTGTCTCTCCTTTCCCCTCATCTCTGTGAGGCCACTTGTCAAGGACAAAGCTTTATGCTGTAAAGTGCTCTCAGCGTCTCACACACTCAACACATATCACATTTCACAACTGAACTCTGACGCACAGCTGCCTGAGAAAAAACCCACCTCTGCACTACGTGACCCACTCAACACCCAGGAGTGGTCATGGAGGGATGGATGGATGGTGGAACTGGGAAATGTTGTGTGTATAAGTGATCAATAGCTGTGACTCACAGCAGAGGGAGGGTTGGAGGGTTGGACGGTTATTAATTAGCTTAAGAATGCCGACACCACAACACTTAAAATACCTCAGGATGCAGAGAGGAAGGTCAAGGATGGAGGAGGCTCACAGAATGTGTGTTTTTGATGATGTGTGTGTGTGTGTGTGTGTGTGTGTGTGTGTGTGTGTGTGTGTGTGTGTGTGTGTGTGTGTGTGTGTGTGTGTGTGTATGTTGTTGGGTGTAAACTACAGTTGACTTTGACCGAGGGAGTAAACAGGATATCGAAGATGTCCTTACAGCTGCCGCATGCCTTGATGGGTCTGTCTCACTTTCCTTGGGGTGATTCCAAGGATGTCTGCTGTCAGACCTCCGAGCTGCACCAGTCCGACCTGCAGTAAGGAGCCCAGGTTGTGCTGTAGCAGGAAATAATCAGATTATTGCCATTACCGGACATCTACAGAGAATAACACACACGACCTGCTGATGAGGATTTAATAGAAGAGGAACAGAGCAAAGTGATGGATGTGGCAGAGGATGTTTTTTCTTCTTCACTTTATATCCATGGTTATACAGGATGCTGATATTTAATGTGACTTCTACTGATGGTGGGGTAATCTGTCTGTTTAGAAGAAAGAGATTGTTTTCACGTAACACCATAATAATATATTTTAAAATCTATGTAATAACCTTTATGTTTATGAAATGAAAAAATCCATAAAATAATACGAATCATATTGTATGAGCCATTAATATTTTTTCTCTTTTATCTCAAATGTTTACCAGCACAGGCTCATTTTATTCTTTTTCATCTGTATCTCTCTTTCATCTATGTATGTATGTATTATGCCTCAATGAACAAACTCATGTCCTCTTATTAACCCATTTAATCTGCTCTCCTTTGTAGCCAAACTATCCTACTCTATCTATTCTATTGTATTCTCTTCCATTCTATATTCTAGCCATCCATAATCTACTTCCTGCTCTTTGAAGGTCGTGGGGGGAGTTGGAGCCAATCCCAGCTGTCATTGAGCGAGAGGCGGGGCACACCCTGGAGAGGTCATGAGCATATCACAGGTTCAACATGCAGCGAGTCATGAGTCTAATATCTTCATGTCTATTCTATTCATCTATATTCAAATCTATTCAAATCTATTCTATTACATTGTATTCAATAGATAATTCATGAGGAGTAATTTATGAAATCAAAAAAAATCCATATTTAACATTTGTAGGTTTTGGTTTGTGATCTGAAATCGTTGGTCTGGATCCATCACACAAGGGAAACTTCTGACACCAGTGCAGAGACGAGGGTGTGAATACAAAACGTCTCTCAACCCCCTGGTGCTGAATGCACTTCATTAGCATTCATACTTCTAGTATGGGGAACATCTTGATATTTTGCTGTTCTTCCAGCTGCATTTTCAATAATTTCCTTGATTTCATTCTTCTTGTAAAGTTGTAAATGAAGCAGCAGTGTGGCTGAGTGATGCTGGATCGTTAATTTTCCATGTGGAGTTGTGGTTCGTCCAGGAAGCCTCCGATCAGGTCAGGGTTTTCACCACCACCCGACCAAAGCATGCTGGGATATGGTCCACACCTCTATGTAGAAAAACCTGTTATCTGGTGAAAAAAATAACAATAACAATGTATTGATGAAAATGAAAACTAAAATCAGTATTTACAATTGCAGGCATATAAATATGGAATGTGGCTTGTTGTCGATGTACCATAAAACAACATGACTGACATGTTTGCTGATTTGATATGTGAATGTCCTGTATGTCACTGACTGATGTCACACCAGCTGCAGTAAGTGTCTCACATGTAGTGCAGACCGGAGCGTTGGGCTTTTAGCGAGCTCTCAGCATCAAAAGAGAGAGAGGACACTGTGGAAGTGCCGGCCGCTATCTGCCAGGCATGTCCCGGAGCTGGAAGCCTCTCCCCGATAGCTGGACCACTCAGGCTCACTCGGAGCACTTTGATTCCTGTGCCAGGCGGCCCGGGCTCTCCCGGCCTATCTCCTGCCGTGGTGTCGTGAACGGCCGGCACTCAGCAGCACAAGCAGAGGAGCGGAGGAGACAATCCTGGAGTGGAGGGGAGGAGAAAGGAAGGAAGCACCGTACGGAGGGAGAGCGGGAGTGTGGGAGTTAGGAAGGAGACAGGGGGGAGAACCCAGCAGTGATCCTGCACAAACACATATTTAGTCAGTATTTGTTATGTCTGCTGTTTCATGCGGGTCAGAGATAAGAACTATACACTTTGGAGCAGTATGTCTTTGTCTGGCTCGAGGTGCTCAGCTGCAGAAACCAGGCTCCATCGCAGCTTCTCAGCTAATCGGTTCTTACAGATCATCGTCTCTGTGAGGAAGCGTCTTGGGTTTTTCACTGTTTTCACGGCCAGAGAAACTCTGCTGCCGGACGTTTCCACATGTAATGATGTTTCTCTTGTGTCTTTTCCATCATTGTCTCTGCAAACCTGGAAACAACTTGATGCAGTTTAGTTACAACATTTAACACGTACATACGTACAGCCGAAAGGGATCCACACTGAAGAACATGTTTCTTGAATAGTTTTATTGTTTTACTGCAGAAACAAATAAAAAAGAGGGATATATTATGTATTTTTTTAGTTGCTTTTTGTGCTTCTGATTTGTATAGCAACCATATACAGCCCAGATACTGGAGGTTCTACAATATACTACTTCCCAGTATAGTCTGTTTACATGTCCCTGTCACATGCTGCTCATCAGGTTTCTTTGCTCTGTGACTGGGACCATTGTCCATTCCAAGTCTTGGAAATTGAAAGGGAATTTTCAGTGAAATGGTTCCAGAGCAATCTACAAATGCTAATTGTTCTGGCAATGCAAGCTCATGTCCTTGTTTGGAGCTAAAGATGGATGCGCAGTCAACCATTTTAGGTCTTCATGTGATTTTATTCATGAATATAATTTCAAATATGAAGCAGCCATGCTAATTGTACTAAAATAATTTCCAGGCTATTTTGACGAAATAAAAACAATATCATTATCAGGTGCCCAGGTTTATAGTAATTGTAACTATAACATTTTTTCTCATGTTCTCTTGGACTGTTTTTTAGTTGTGTTTGAGAAAGTAAAAACATTTAAACGTAACAAAAAAATATGGATTACTTGTTAAATGCACCTAATCTACTAATTTCATTCTTGGCCTCAAATTCATCATTAAAAAAATGAATGTTTGTGTAATTGATTTAATTTAAGTTTCTGTCCGCTTTTGGTTAATTATTTAACCAAAAATATATCGGAGAATCCAAACCAACCTTTGTTTTCATCTGATGAACTTTGATTTGTTTCCTATTCTATCAACTGCTAATTAATAAATCAACCACTTATCATATTTAATCTCCTCTGTGATTTGGATAATGTTTTGTTTTTTTGCAGTCAAGTTTCATTCAGACAAATTATTTTCTTTTTCTTCTCCATAATTTGAACTGTTCGCAACAGGAACAGTGACTAAATGTTTCCCCATTAACGAATTTAAAAGATAATAAAACATCAAAGTTTGATAAACCCAGGAGGTCTTTACCTCTGTTCTGATGTTTCAAGAATCAGAAAAATACTGAGACTTCTAACAAAGTAGATGAGTTTTGTCCACTGCAGTTCAACAATATTAATCATCAACCGTCATCAAAACGCATATCTCTACAAGAATCTGGATAAATGGAGGAATGGATAAATGAGCATGAGGTAACTCTAAGACACAGCACTCCACGTCGGTTTGTTTTTTTGTTTGTTTGCTGATTATGTAAAATTAAAATTGGATTTCCATGTTACTTAGTAGAAAGAGCATGGAAGAAAACTTGACACTTTATTATGGATCCAGAGAAAAATTGTGGGTGCAGGATTTTTTATCACCTTTTTAAACATTATGACATTATTTATTTTTATCATTTACGTTTCTTTTCCCAGGGAATAATTCCTACATGCTTGGATCCTGATGAAATATATCAAATATAATTAGGGGACTTATATCTACGAGATATTTGGTGCATTCAGTTATTCAACATATAAACCAATTTTATCCAATTTTACAGTAGCAAAATTACAATCCCTGTATTTAAAAAACAACACTGAATCAGTAAAAAGATCCAGAGGTCAGTGTAACCTTGACACATAACGGCAGGCGGAGCTTTCACCATCACAAGCCGTCATCGCTTTCACAAGTTCAGCTTCTGTGAAGAATGTGTAGGTTTAATAAGTGAAAACGTTTTTTCAACCAGCTCACACAAAAGTAAACAGCCTTAGCATCAAGCAGTGGAATCACACTGTATTCAAATACAGTTTATTGGTTTTCCTCTGTACATGTATTGCAGTGGGATATAACCAACAGTGGTGTTTGCATTGTGAGGAGCTTGCATTTATTTTTTTACAGCCACACACACACAGAGAGTATAGTACATGTATGTGGAGTCTACGATATGCTAGGCACTATAGGAAACAGTACATTATAATGGGAGGGGACAAGTGTCGAGCGGCTCGATAAAAGAAAATCAGGTCCCTGACCCAGAAACTCTCGTGCTGCAGCGTCTGCTCTGAGCGCCTGTGATCGTCTGTTGGCTTCTGGGGGATTCATGGTCAGCGGTGAAGAACTCAGAGTATGTTCCCTGCGCACATACGTCTGTAGTGTTAAGGTATTGATTGTTTTCGGTCTCGGCTTTTTACCCTTATCATTGAATGACATTACTCCCTACAACGTGTCTGGGATCGAAGAATGTACAAAAACAAATAAATAAATGCAGTTTGGTATTGACTCATACTGTATTATATTCTGTAAAATACATAAACAACTAGTATAAAAAGTGCATTATATATTGTTTTCGTGTTGGTGTTCCTCATTATTGGCCAATGGAATAGAAAAGAATCTGAACTCATGAGCATCAATGTACATTTGTGAGATAGAGACACAAAAATCACATCCTCGCTCAGTTCGAATGAACAGCCCTTGTAAGTAAACATTTGAAGCACTTCCATGTTTTACTGCCATTGATGAACCCAAAGACACGTGTGAATGAAACGTTGGAAAATAGCGTCAAACCCGGAGAAGCTGTGGCATTGAAGACAGGAAGAAAAATGAATGAGTCCTTTGAAAACTTGGCGAACACAGATGTTTGTGTTGACCCTGCTGTGTGTGTGTGTGTGTGTGTGTGTGTGTGTGTGTGTGTGTTTGTGTGTCTGTGTCTGTGTCTGTGTGTCTGTGTGTGGCACAGATGTCATCCGCACCAAAGCCTGCAGGGCGAAAAGCTGAGTTGTTTACAGCATTTACATAACATGTTTGTAGCGTTGCAGAAAAAACAGGGAAAACGTGTTTACAGAGTTCTATGCAACATGCTACTCAGGTGGTAACGGTCGAGAGAGAAAAGTATTTCAGAGAGCAGCACTGGTCAAAGGTTCAGGACTTTTCAAATGCACCGAGGTGTGAGATCCGAAAAGAAAAGAACACCCAAACAAGAGAAGAAACCAGGCAGACCTTACAGTGGCACAGGACCATACCCAGACTGGTGGTACTGTGAGCCACTGGTACTGTGAGCCACTGTGGAGACAGAAGAAGTGATGCATCCTCTGTAATGCAAATAGTTCCGCTCTGATTTAATTACTATGCTCAAGAAATATTGGTTCATTCAAGATGATAATATCCATTTTGTTAAAGATTCAAAAGATTTTTCAAGCTTGTGTTTGAGTGTGTCTCTGTAGTTACAGTAGATCAATGTAGTCCGATGTCAGCACGGGGATCATGTATTTAAAACTTGGATACCCGCTCGTACTCTTCCAGACTTTGAACAGATTCTCGTTAAAGTTTGAGAACTCCGTCCATGACATGAAATATTGCATCTCCATTAACACCTCAAGAGAAAAATCATTGCATATAGGGACCACACTCTTCAGCTATTGCTTTGTGTGCTGTGTGTTAAACTTCACTCTCAGACAGTCGGAATGATTTAAGGGAATTACTCTATAATTTGTATGTTAGCAACAGTAAAGAGTTCAGTCTGTGACATGTTGTCTGTATCTTAACATCCTGAAATATTTGTATACAAGAAAATCCTAGGCCTTGAAACTTTGGTATCATTGGGTTCATTTGTCATTTTGTATCGTTGATGTTTAAATCTAGGGTTGGTAATCTTAGAAAAGCAAGCAGGGAACAGGCTACACTTTGGAAATCTGCAACTGATACATCCCTCACCCCCCCGCATCATCCCTCTCAACCAAGCTATGCCGCCCAAAAAAAATGAATGCCTGACAAATGCTAGAAGTCGACTTCTCTGTTACAGACACCGGCCTTTTTCTTAGATGAGTTTATTTATTAATGGCGAGAAGATTTCCACACATGAGATAAAAAAAGTTTCAGAAACAAGTGTCCGACCGAACCTTTAGGTTATTAATATCTGATTGTAATTTGACCGAGGTTATTGACCAATTTCTATCCCGTCTTCCTCCTTCTCACCATCTTCTTCTTCTGTGAGCGACATTAAAAGTTTATAGAGTAAATTTGTATCCATTTGTGCCCTGAGACAGTTCCTTTGAGGAGACAACGTGGAGTTCAGTGAAACACTATTCTCATAACAAGCCTCTGTATTAATTATGCTGGAGCCTCCACAGGGCATCATTTGGGCAGAAAGAGTAGACCTCAAAAACACTGTATAAAAATACTCGACTTTGGACTATGTCCCATTAGGAATCTAAACCGAAACAAAACACAATGAAAATGCAAAAACGATCATGCGAGAGGATTATTGGCACAGTATAATGAAATCCAATGGAAGAGGAATGGTAACAGTTCCAAACAGACCAGAGAAATTCCAATTTCCACTCTCATTATCCAGTAATGGCTCAGGCATTTAGTGAAATGAGGTGAATAGAATGTCAGGTCCGGGAGAAAAGGTTCTCTTCCAAATGTGTTTGGACGCAACTCAGCAGCGTCTGATGAACTGTTACTGGGGCATTAATGATAGAGGCACACTGCAAAGTATCTGCACTGTCCTTGGCTGTTGATCAAAACTCTAGCGTTTATAGTGAGGTCGAGCTTTGTAGGAGTTTCATTATCTCCACGAATTGGCTTTGGCATCGCGACTGCCGCTGCCAGAAATGTGACATTCAGAGTTGGAAAAGAATGGATTTACATTTTGATTATGTGACTTTGAATGAGTTTACATTTAGACTGGTATAAAATGTCTTGCAATTAACTGGCAGTATATTATTATTTCAAAGAAGTAATACTTTCACAAAGTGTGAGATATAACTAATCTATTCTAAAAACATTTCTGCTGTTAAGACAAGGTGTCGTTTACTCAGGTATAGCTGTTGAATTTTTAAAGCTACATTAATATATATTCACCCACTTGGAGGCAGAACTCCAAAACAAACAGAGACACAGCTCTGACAATGAGATCAGCAACAGAGTCGATACAAAGACCTGAATCGATACGAGATTCAATCCTCTCACGTCAGAACCGCGCAAAATTTGCCTCGTTCACTTCATCCTCTTGAGTTGAGTAAGATTTGCACAACACGATGTTGCTAAAGCTAATCGGTGATGTTAACTGTAATGGTAACATTATTTGCTTGCTTGATAGCTTACAACTAGTTTCATGTTTTTATCCAAGACAGTTTGAGTTTAGGCAAGTACGATAGCAATTAGGCCAAAGACCAATTGCTATTGCTGTCGCAGAGGGTGCGACGTGTCTCTGGGTGTCTGGGACAGACACGGAGACGTCCCCTCAGTCTTTTGGGTTGACATACCAATGCAAAATCATTAACTATCAATTAAGTGCCAATGAACGAATGACTGCAGAATAGTAACCACTTCTCCTCCTTGTTAGTTTACTGTACACTATACAATATAAACTAGGACTTTGACTTTTCTATTTGCAGATTGACATAGTTTAATGTTTCCTGTTTATTTGTGATGTAACTCCCTCACCTCTTGTCTTCTCTGTCCAATTTTATTAAAAACATTGATGATTGATCATTGAAGTAAAATTCCCATTGAATTATAAGTATAATGTAGCACAGACTCAATTTGGGATGGTCCACATTCAGAATAGCTTAGATCGTATTTCGCGATGTTCTTTATGGTGAGAATAGTTAAAAGAGTAATTTTGGGTCTAGATGAGCTATATGAGGCTATAAATAAGCAGATTTGAGTGATCACTCACATTGCACTCGTTTGACTAACTGTCACTTTAAAAAAATATATCGATTAATGCAGTTTTAAATTAAAAAAAATGACATTTCCACTTAAAATCGATGGCTTGGCAGGAACAAAACATTTTGTCCCACAGATGTTATTTCAGTTTGAAGGATATTCATCGATCCAACTGCCTCACATATTTTTCTGTGGGGACAATCAGAGGCAGGGAAGATTTACAAAAGAGGCCAACTAGATTCAGATTGGATCTACATACAGTACAAACATTCATATCAATGACCTTAAACAACTGGAATAAAGGTGGCGAAAAGGGAGTGATATATATATATATATATATCACTTTTGTGCTTATACATTTGCTCTGATGTTCTATTTGAGTTGAGAGTCAACAACAGTTAAACACACCTATTTCAATATCGAAATTGTTCATGACTTTCTATGAAGCCATGGATTATTATGCCTTTGTGAGAAGAATAATGTGGTAGATAAAGTAGTTAAGACACATTAAAGTGCCAACTTCTGTTATCAGGTCCCTGATTTTCTTTTAGTCCCATCTGGCCCCAGATTTCCGTTAAATGAGCGGAATGAAATGGACGGTGAAGCAGATATACCCATTTGGTTTTAACTACTTACTGAAATACATTAAATAAAGGAGGGGGAGTTCGGCAGATGCTACGTTACCACTACTGTTATGTGCATCTACTATTTGTGTGAGTAGAAATGTCTTGATGCTGCAGATTCACAAGTCACCATACAGACTTTATTATATTAGAACAGTCATCTCTAAGATTATCCTCGCAGCCACTCAGTCAACATTCATACATTCGGAGAGTCAAACTGGCGTGAGTAGAGAGAAGAGGAGCTGTAGGGGGGGACAGAAATCCTCCTGTGTCCGTGCAGTGAACTCCCCCCCCCTAACTGAGTCCCTCCTGCAAGAGTTTGATTACCATCACAAGTTTGATGACAGCCTGGATCTAACTTTGATGTGGTCTGTCTCAGGAAGGCTCACAACAGAGTCCTTCTTGGGTCGTCCCGAGTCCGCCAGACCTGTTCCCACACCCCCGACTGCCAGTCCTGCAACAGCCCCAAAACTCTGTGCAGAACCAGGCAGCGATGCTACAGGGAATGCCCCCACAGACATTTGGTGGGGCAGTACCACCCTGAGTGGTATAGCGCTCCGAACCCCTGTGTGACCTGAGGGGGTCTGGGGGGGTCCAATGGAAGTAGAGGAGACTCGTGTAGAATGGGGTGGACTAGGAGCTCCTGGTTGGGCCCCCTCATGAGGCAGTGAGGGCTGAGAGACTGACAGGGCTCTGGCGTCTTGGCTCAGGCTGCCCATTTGCAAGGAATGGGTGCTCTTATGGGTGCTGAGCCGGTGTGCAGGGCTGGCTATGTGCTGCTGGACCAGTGAAAGCTGGGAGCCTGAGGTGGGACCTGCCAGTGCACTGGAGCCATAATGGAATGACCGTCCTCCAACAGCCAGCGGGCTCTGGATAGGAGGGCTGGTCAGGACCGGAGCAAAAACACCAGAAGCAAGGAGCTGAGCCTGCAGGGGAGAGGCTGAGGCAGGGCTGGATACACTTTGCACCACCTGGAACCTCCTCACCATCCTTGGAGACTGAATGTTCCCTGCTCCCACTGAGTTCCCCTGCATTGGGGCACAAAAGTTCATGGCGACTGCCTGCTGCAAAGTGGCAATTGCTGAATTTTGAAGCTGGTTGGAGGAACCCGGAGGAGTAAAGATCCCACTATTGAGAGAAGGTGTCATGGACATGGCCCGTGGTCGTGGTACATCCACCTGTTGAACCATCTCCCGATCATATTTCACTATCTCCTGGATCATCTCATTCTCATGGTTGTTGAAAACACCCGAGTTCAGATCATGTTGAACTTTGTGCATCAGGATCGAGTTCTTCTTGCCTGAAATGAGACAGAGACAGAAAAGAGTACTGTTGCTGAAGTAGATACTAATGGTTCTAAAAAACGTTAATATTGCCTTTTTTTTGCTTGAAACAGAAATTAGAACTTCATCATGTACAGTTTTCTATTTCATTCCAATCCTGGTGATACTGCACACAGTGCCCTACACATAACCTATATTTTCCCTGACATGGGGACAGAGAGTCCGTGTTTTTGTAGCTTTACCTCAGCAATGACATTGTGACAGAGTATGTCTGCTAATTTGTGCTTCTTCATATGAAACAGCCGATTAGGTGATGCATTTGTGTGTGTGTCTGTGTATATTTACTCAGATACTCTGCATGCACTGGCCCTCTAGTAGAAAATAGAAGTTACCTTGGTGTAATTCTAGCTCTATAGGTATGTATGCAGCTGTGACCGTCCTTGTGCTAGAACAGTTGCAGTATTTGAACTTGATGGCATGAGAGTTACTAGATTACCAGCATCACATGGGCTCCCCTAACCCCCTTGTAGCCACACACTCAAAAATCTGAAAAGAAGTACAGTAGATTGTGTAGAAGTCTGATACAACAAGAATTTCACAAACCTGTGGATAGGCAAAGAACCCAATCAAGGTCAAGGAAGAACCACTTTTTTTAACTTCTCTTGTATGGATTCAGAGGTCTATGGCAATCTGATGTCCCCTCCCAAGCATTTTCAGTTCACTTCACGCTTAAAATCAGGTGACTGATGATCTCTCATTACAGCCACACCACCATAACAAGTTAAAAATTACCTTGACAACTCTTGTGTGGCATCAAGGTGTGAATGACGCACCCAGATTTAATTGACTGTGACTTTTCACCAGTAAGTGAAACTGACGAGGAGGAGGAGGTTTGTTGAATACCCTTGAATGCAGATGACCGATCATCGAACTGCAGAATGCTGCAGAGTTTAGGAATACCTACAGTACAATCACACTATCAAAATGTAAATCAATGCAGCATCGATAAAGTTGTGCAGACTTCAGGGGACTCATGAGAAGGGGAATAGCCATAAGCAATAAAACATACTGCTGCACCCACTACACGAGTCATGATTGAAACATCATAGAAGGGAAGAGTGTGAGAGAGTCTTCACATCTGTCCTCACATGGTTTATCACTGACCATGACTGTGCCAGCAGAAGCATGAAGAGTTGAAATTCAATCTTTACTGCTGACAGGAAAGTAAGACGAGTTTGTTGAACATTTTTGTGTCTTAAATCCGCTCTAATAATGAACAAGAACAGTGATGGAGGAGGTAAACAGAGACATATCTCTTCTTAATGAACAGAGACAGGAAAACGCCTATTTGGCAAAGGGTTCTTTCTAAAGAGTGAATTACTTGCACAGGAAGAAAGGAAATAATGACAAATTGAGGGAGACAAACCCTCATTATGCAGCTTTCTTTTATTCAGTTAAGGAGAAAAGTAGAAAATACAAACCAGGAGGGATGATTCTCTGTGAAAAAAACACAAATAAGATCGCCACTACTGAATCGGATGTTTCAGATGATGGATCAGGATGCATTCATTTGTTGGACAATACCTCCTTTTGACCATTTTTCTCTGGCAATTTAAAGGATGGATGGGCTGAAGTGTTGGTATATCCGGAGCAGCCAGCCATTGATAATGATGTTAATGCTAAATGACAGCCACAGGGTCAATTCCTGCTCAACAAATGCTGCTCTGGAACAAGCTTGGGATGATACAACATCTGTTGTACCTTAAGGACAGGGAGGGACTTGAACATGTCGAGACGTGCGCATGGGCCTAGGGACAATTGAAGTAGTGCATATAGCTATTCCGCACCACCATCATTAGCAGTAAACTTGGTTCTCCAATGCAGAAGGTGGGCTAGAGAGTCATACCTACTTAAGGAAAAGGTCTCCAGAAGGAGAGGGATGGGAGGAGGCAGATGTTGACTGTGATGACTCTTCTGCCCTCCTAGCATGTTTCATTGATTCCAGCTGTGCCAAATATACAGAGATTACAGCATGGGCTTCACATGTGAGGAGCCAGGTCTTCATCATAGTTATGGTCTGAATCTATACTTCCTGGAGAATGGTCAGTATAAAACATATGGTACAGGCAACGCCTCAGGGTGAGACTAACTTGCTGATGGAACTTGAGGGTGGGCTGAAAGAAAAGGGAACAGGGCATCCACATGGGGAGATAGGAACACAAGTTGTCCCAGGTGCCACTAGAGGTTAAAAGTCAGTTATAGATCAGAATCCATAAGAAACCAAAGCAAGTGATAAGCTGAAGCTGCCTCTGTAGCAGTCATAAGCAAACACAGGTACAACACATCCACTATAATTCCAATGTAAGACCTTTGTAAACCCTTAAATCACTGGTATACTGTTTCCTGATATTAGGTGACACTGTGTTAACAAGCATATTCTCAACTGTATGATCTAATGACAAATAATCCTCCAGCTTCTTCTTCTTCTGTATATGAGTAAGCTAATATTATTTGATGTTTTATAGGGTATGGCTGACGTAGGAAGCCTGGTTTCATAAATAACATGTGTAATCATGCATCAGTCTGAACTGTTGTGATGTGTAACAAAAAACTCTTGTCAAACATGACAGAACTTTGAGATATGAAGGTTTTAGACGAGGATAATGTTGGAAGCGCCGGATTTATTTAAATTTTAAAATTAGGGGTCTTGTCAAGTTGCATCCATCACTGTTTACAGTTCAAACGATATGTTGAGTCATTATTTTAGAGTGTGTCATTCGATTTTATATTCTTACAATGACTTGTGATAACCCCCACTGTGTTTGATCCTTTTTTCTGGAGGAGAGTTAATTAAGATCCCGTTAGTGGTCATTAATATGTATTAAGTACACATGGAATCAAGTGGGGATATTTAGTTGGTGATTAGCTCCTGAAGCAGAGAGGTCAGTTCCCCCCCAAATACATGATCTGACTGACTGAAGGCTGCTCATGTGTGGAATCTGGCTGCTATGGCAACAGCTGGCAGATGCAGGGCTTTTGTTAACATGTGAAGTGTGGTCATGTGACAGGGGGATGTGACATCAGCTGCATTGCTGACCTTGGGGGGGCATAATGTCAGAGTACAAAAAAAAATAGCACGTTTTGTTTACCCCCTTACAATGAGCTCCCAAGGCTCCAGTAAGACAGCCGTGTGTGTGTGTGTGTGTGTGTGTGTGTGTGTGTGTGTGTGTGTGTGTGTGTGTGTGTGTGTGTGTGTGTGTGTGTGTGTGTGTGTGTGTGTGTGTGTTTGTTTGTGTGTGTGTGTGTTTGCGTTTTTGAAAAAACAAAGCAAGGATGGTCACTGCTGGGCATTCATTCGAACAAATTAGTTAATGCATCTAGAGAGGGATTAGAGGTACAGTAACACAGGTGACCTTGCTCAACGCATTCTGTCATATTTCAGTTCTCACACACACACCTTGTTAAGGAACTGTTTTCCACAGAAAACATTCGGTTCTATTACACAAATAAACCCAATATATGAGTGATTCACAGCCATGAATACACTTTTACACTCACTTCCTTTTCTCCGCCCCACACATTGTCCCTGTCAGCACCAGTCATACATCACAACACAGCTGTCAGACATAGACATCATGCTAATGAATGGACACATTCTCCTTATGCTTCATTTCATCATATGAATGAATCATCCATACCTGTGGGTTGTATCTGGAAGATATGATGCCAATTTTCCAGGAATTAATCTCTTTAATGCATTTCATTTATTAGTTCAGGATGGAGGGTTTTTTTTAAAATGTTTATCCGTATATATACAGTATATTTATGGAAATACAAAAAAGGACTTAAACATAAATGCTTCATGGGCTTGTGAGGTGTTTGCCTGGACAATAATTTGACAAATTTCATGCCAGCAATTTGTCTGAGTAAAAATGTATCTGACATTATGTTGGATGGGAAAAAAATCAAATTCAAGTAATTAGGTAATTCTACACAATCCGAGAATAGTAATATAACTCAGTTAGCACCTGAATTTAAAGGATCATGTGAAAGACATGTGCCCGAATAGACAATATGGACAAATATTTTTTTTTAGAGACAGATTGTTGCTCCGATGTAAAGGTTATGGTGTTAAAGATTGAACAGAGAATTACAAGCGAAAATCATTCAACAGATCTGAAGTTGATAAACTGTGTGTTTTATCTCCTGCTGACAAAATATATCAGGATTATGTCAATATATAAAAATATTGTGCATCTATTATATTGCTAATGATGAAAATTGTATTGTGCTAATTATTGATATTGTTATATTGCCAAGCTCTAGCCCAAATCCATAAGACACTAATGAGCAGAGTTTGCAAAACCTTGTCCGGGTTTCCTTACCTATTCTGTCCAGTCTGTCAATGGCCACCGTCTCAAAGGCCCTCCTCATCATGGGATACTCCTCCAGCACCTCGTTAAAATTGTCCACAGAGAGGGAGTAGAGGCGACAGTAGGTGTCCGCTCGCACGCTGGCCGTCCGTCTACCTCGGGTCAGCAGGCAGATCTCTGATCGGGGGGGAATAAACCAGACAAGGGGCTGTTGGTCAGATTTTAAAGAAAGGCCAGGCCACAACACTTTATATTGTAGCAACACTGTTACAATAAAAATAAAAAAAGATCTTAAAATGTGTGTGGGATGTACAAAACTATGTGAAAATGTGCGATCATAGTGAAAATGTTTAATGCAGGCAGTCGCTGTGTGGAGTCAGGATGACGCACTGACAGTAACACTGAGTATTTCCTGCAGCACTGTACAGTTATGTTAAGGAACTAAACTATATTTGGAGATGTGGGGCTAAGCTTCATTACATTCAGTTGTTCTCTCTTTCCCTCCCTCTAGTATCTTAGCTTTCCTCATCTATGGGCTGGGGATGACTGTTGTCTTGACAACCATATGCCCTCCTTTCACCTCGCCTAAAAAGGTCGACCTCTCCTCACTCTCTGGGGGGGGGGGATGAAATACAAGGAGACTCCACTCGTACGTGCATGGTGGCACTGGACTGAATCAGTCTGTGCATGACTATCTGTAGCAGCAGAGCAGGGAAAATGGTTCTACTTCCAAATAAAAAAACCCTAATAGAAATTAAAGAATGCAAAAATTGGGGGGTCGTTTGAGACTTTGGAGAACATGCATATTTGCTTTTTTGTCGCGAGTTGGCAGATTAGATTGACAACACCTGTTATTTTGGTTTGGACTAAACTCAAAAGGTGGTGCAGAAAAAAACCCAAGATAGTCTCTTTCATTTGTCAAAATGTTTTTCTTTCTTTAATTTAAGTTTAGTGATATGATCCAGGCCATGGCCTATAAACCATACAGTACATTCACATGAACCACATACACTCACGACTCAGTTGGTTTTTATTCAGAGTTTTTTTTTTTTTAAGTGCGACCTTCAGTGTGACTATGTTTTCCACGTATCTAATAAAGGATTTATATTTCCCTGGTATATTAATGTTTAATAGCTTACACAGAGAGAAGTCACTGTGCTTACAGGACATGAGTGGTTAGACGTCTTACGGTCAACTGCTGTAATGAAAGTTTAAGCTGTGGGATGTACTGTACAAAGACAGAGCTGTGACAGGCAGTCAAAACATCAGTCTGTCTGTTGATAAACAGCTTATTCATTACATATAATCTGGTCAAAATAGCTGAGATGTCAGTGGACAGACATCTTGACCAAACCATTCTCAGTTGTGTTTGGAAGGCTAACATTTATTATTTTCAAGGTTTGTACGAATTGTGGAAAAACTCTCAATAAAATGCCGAAGACATCTTTTCATAAAGTGTCTCTTGGGATTTTCCTGGTTACGCATAACACATGCATTTGCATATTTCAAGCATCATTACAGTGGAAGTGGTGAGTGCTGGGAGAGGATGATAATCTGTATGAAGAAGCCGCTGGGGCTGAATTAATAAGCTGTTTAACACCACGGGATAACCATTTGCAGCTTGTGGATAGGGCAGCTGTCATTCTCAAATATCATGAAAAATGCAGAGAAATCAATGATGGGTGAAATGTATTCTAGCATTTATTTGAATAGTCCAAACAGTATGGCATCATGACACCAATCATCTTTTTCCTACAGTCAAGGCACTGTTTCCTGCCCCTATATTTTTAATATATAAAATTATCCTTTAATGGTCTATTTCCTGATATGTTTACTGAAAACTCTTTCTGTTTAGTACCAATATTGACATGTTCTTTCCTTGATCGTTCCTTGGTTCTTAGCATGGCATGCAACAAAATCTGGCTATATTGCGTGTCCCAATTGAAACTGTGATCATTGTGGTGATGACCATCATGGCAGCACCAAATCTCGGACCCGCCCACCATTAATTGTAAACAAAATTCATAGAAGTGAGTCCAGTATTACAAGACCCACAATATTATGTAACACAGCCTTTTGGTGGAGAGCTATTTAACCTCAATCAGTGCTTGCACCTACTTTAACTAATTCAAATTATAAGAATAAACTGACTTTAAGGCAATGTATTGTGACAGCATGGTCTTCACCATAAATCTAAAAACCAGAAAAATTGTTCTAAATCTTATAGAATTACAGCACTGCAGTTGAATGCCTCCGCCGACCAGGGCAGTTTCCATGTACATACTGTATATCTGTATTTTTTCCAATTCATATGAGGTCAGTGTGACCTTTGACCACTGAAATGTAATCACTTCATCTTTGAGTCTGACAACAAAAGTTGAAGAAACTCCCTCAGGCAGTCTTTTAATATCACATTCAAGAGGCCAACAACATGTTTTTATGGCCACTTTCGACAAAATAAATCTCATCATTGAGTCCAAGTGAGAATGCGTCAAGTTCCCAGTAGAGGTTCCCGGGATATTACATTAAAAACGAAAAACCTGTATTTGACAGGGATGCAAGGTCAGTGTGACCTTGACATTTGACCTTGGCTACCAAAATCAAGTGATTTAATTTTTGATTCCAAGTGAATGTCTGGCCAAATGTGAAAGGTTTCCTTAATGGCATCTCAGAGATATACTTTTAATAAGGCAAAACAGATATTTGCTTTGTGAGGTCACTGTGACCTTTGACCATCAATATTGTATCAGTTCATCCTTGAGTCCAACCGCATATTTATACCAAATGTGAAGAAATTCCCTCAAGGCATTGTTGAAATATCTGGCATAAAAACAGATCCAAGTGAAAAATGGAATTCTAGGATGGTAGTACTGAAATATGATGGGGGAGATGATACCTATTGAACCGTATGATCTTACTCAGCCTGTCAGAGAGGAAGTCCTAATGTCAATCTGTAACATGTATAAAACATGTAACCCTAAGTCCACATCCAAAAGCGTAAGAATAGCAACATTTTATAAAAAATGTAGGGCTTGATAGGACTATTTGCTGTTACTTACTAATTCAAAGATTTTACCACAGACACTCACTGCTGCTGCAGTTAAAGTCAGCTGTCCCTCCAATCCAAGCTCATTGCTAGATTTATGTATGAAGAGAGACCTGCGATTCCCTCCCTGGTGGCAGGGGGTGACATTATAAATGACCCCGTCCTCACTGTTCTGTGCTACTAATTAGCTGTTATTAATTGGCTGTGTGATTTGTGTGCCATGCGTCCCTGCCACTGCAGCCTCACCCTGTGCTGCCGGCACATCAACGCTGCTGTCAGTGAACTTTAGTCAACTGCAGAGGGTGAACGGACGCTAAAAACCCCAGCATAACTTAAAGTTGCAGCTTGTAGAATTTAGTGACATAAAGTGGTGAAGCAGCATGTGGCAGCTGAACACCCCTCACCTCACCCTCCCCTCCAAACATGAAAGAGAACCTGTGGTAACCTTGAGTTTTCATTAAAACTCAAAGAGTGTTTAGTTTGTCCTATCTGGGCTCCTCCAAGAAACATGGTGGCTTCCGTAATGAGAAAAATAGACTAAATTATTTCCCCTACCTTTTTTAATGCAATCGGTTTCCCATATTTTTTAAGTAAAACTAACTTGTCAGATTTGACAGTAAACAGCAACAAACCTCCAAAGTAGGATCCGTCCATCAGCTTCATCCCAATGTTTCCTTTGGTGAGGATGCTGACCACGCCGTGCTGGATGAAGTACATCTTCTTACCGATGGTGCCCTCTCTGACAATGTAGTCTCCGGGCTGGAAGACTTCAAATCTCAGTTTGGTCAACATGGCGGTCACAAAGTTGGGATCGGCGTTGGCAAACAGCGGCATGGACGCCACCAGTTTACGACAGTTGAAGTTGACGATTTCCTACATTATGACAAAGACATTGTTTTTTGCTTCAGCATCTGAAGAAGCACAGCTGATGATGCAACCATTGATGATGTGGGTATCTTGAGTGTGAACTACATGTGTGATTGGTAGAGTTCATTCTTTGATGTAAATAAAATTTGGCTCTTTAATTTGAATATTTGGGTGAGTAGGAGAATAAAGTCAGTGTGAAAATTACCTTTGTGTATTTTCAGTGAAGACTGTTATAAGCTGCAGGTGACTAAACTGAATATCTAGAATATGAGTAAATTAAGAAGAAATAATATGTAAATCCATACATGTTTTTGTCTGTTTGTCTGGATCTGGACCTTCACACCTAAAACTGACAAATCTAAATCTCCTGACCAAACAAGGTAGGTTTGAAAGTACTCATGGGTCCTTACATGAACTTTGTAATGAATTTATTCTGATCCACTAACTGGGTTGAGAGCTGTGTGTCTTTGTGAGCCACTGATCACATTATAGTAGGTGCTGGGTGTTGGATGGTGTTGTCATACCTCGCGCAGAGGCTCATTGAGCTCCTCCAGGATGCTCTCCTCATCAAACATCTTGCCCTGGTATCTGTGCTCGTAGTAGTCGTGGATTTTCTGTCGGAAGTCGGCCGGAAGTTTGTGGAAGGACATGTACTGCTCCACTTGTTTGTACTAAAGGATAGAAGAGAGAGGTGTGAGGGATTGTGAGTGTTGGTGGCAACAGTTTCACAGCATCATCATTGTTTTCATAATGAAACAACTCGTCAATGAACTGTTAAGTCTAAGTCCAAAAGAAAGACACAGGTAAATAAATAAAAGGAACCAGTGAGCGTTTATGTTCCTGAGCACTATTCTGAGAAAGGAGGATGTTTGATATTTATAATGGAATTGATAAATATGTAATATATGTAGCTAGAAAAAAGGAGTTGGACTAGATGGAGTAGATGAATGGCTGCAGCAGATTGATTGTTCACTGGAGGATCAAGCTGAAGAGATTCACACCATCACATATCCACATATTCACCACAGTTGTGCTTATCTCCATCACATGCGGCCTGGCTGTCCTCCTCTCACAATTCATTATGACGCTCAATAACACAGTTAATGTCTGGATTCCCTGGTAAATTGAAGAACTGCTATAAGATAGAATAGCATTGCCCTCTGCCGATTGGGGAATAAATCTTCGCTGTACACAAATGGCTTTTGGCTTTTCTTTATAGGAGGATGGGGGGGCATTCTGTATACTTTCACGCATCACCACCTTTCTGTAAAAAAAAAAAGCATAAATATATATATAAATACACTGTTACACTGCACAAAACAACAGCCTGAGGGCGAGAAAATAGCCACATGACTTTTAGCACGATAGGGCAACAAGATAACCCTTAAACTAGAAATATCCATGTTGGAGTTGCTTTAAATTTTATATATGGCAATTTTCGCTCCCAAGTGTGTGTGTGTGTGTTCGTTGTGCGTGTTAAACAGTATGAGTCATCCCTCTGTGGAGTAAACTGACAATTGGATGAGTAGTAGATTTCAAGTAAAAGGTCAAGGGAAAACCTCCGCTGTCCGACACCACACTTGAAAAATACAACAAGACACATCTCAAATCGTCCACACAGTTCAAATCTGTTTACTTGGGGGAGGATTGATCGTTGATAAAAAGCCTCGGATTGTGAACATTTTTAATCTTTATCGTGACATCCATCGTGTTTTAATTCCCTTGACTTCCAAGGAGAGCTGTTATAGCTCATCTGTTCTCATAGTTTTAACTTCTACCTTGATCACTCTGTAGTGTTTGTCAGCAGCGGACCCCATATGCTAAAGGTCTGTGCAGACCAAATCTGTGCTTTTCATCCGAAATTGTCTCATTAAAAAAAAAAAAACCTCAGATAGTTTCAATCACGTTTATACACCGACTCCGAAACCTTTGTACCTCAGAGATGTTTGACATGTTCAAGATCACAGAAATGTGGTTTCTTCATTTATTCTCAGTGGTGGCAGTTTATCAAGCTATCATTTCACATCTCTTTGATCAGAAGATTAAATCATCTTTAGTTGTTGCTGACAGCTTCTCGGGATTGGATGGACCCGAGGTTTTTCTTTTTTTACGAAGTGACAGGAGCACAAAATAATCCTCACTGCGCGACTCCATTGTATCTGCAGCAATTTCTCAGAACAACAAAATAAAACATCACACTTAGGGCCTGATTTACTAAAGGTATCCGCGTGTACAAACGTGTGCAAACTTGATTTCACCTGCAATAAACATGCAAGATGATCTACTAACCGTTTGCATGCAGAATAACAGGCGCTGTCCATTTAGTCATTTGCAATGAATATGCAATATCGGGCGTTTCTACCCATTCTTTTTGTTTTACCCACAGCATTTACTTTCTAATAAAATACATCCTCTATATAGGATGATGTGCTGAAATTAAGACTCTTTTTTCAGTTAACTTGTGTTTTGACTTTTTGTCAAAGAAATCAAATGCTTTAATCATGGAGAGTGTTGATATCTTTCTGCCCTAAGAGTCAATGTCCTGAACTGACACAATCATGATTTATGATGACACGCCTTGTACGGGGGGGCAGCACAGGCGTGGACCGTGACCTTGCTTGTAACAGTTGATGACTCGCATGAGGTGGGATGGCACAGTGTCTAGGAAATTACATTTTGTCACACTGTACGGTGACATATGGGTTAGAGAGAGAAATGGAGGCTTGACCCTAAGTGCTGGACTGACACAGCAAATCACAATACCCTTAATAGGGCACATACTGGCTGTCATGGGAGGATGATATTAATATTGCTTCTGTACAGGAGGATTTTCTCTTCATATATAAAGCGCTGAGTGGTTCTTACGAAAGGGAAAACCTTGGGCTTATATAAGAACTCCAACGGTTGTGATTAAGTATGACATTTGTCCCTATTCTCAGAAATTTAAAGGCATTTGTTGATTAAATTCTATTTAAATTAAATCTAAATATTGTCCTATAATCCCGTCCTGCACACTCTTTCTTTGTGTTTCTCTTTCAGGCTCTTTTGCCCAATTATTATCTACTAGCACACGCTTCTCCAGCGTGACGTACATCCTGAGGAAATAGATCCTTTATGTACATAACACACACAGACATAAGAGCGTGACCTTATACATGACAAGACGATGATCAGACTGGATCACTCACTTTAATGAACCACATAATGAAATTACATGCGCGAACACAATTTACCGCATGTTTTTCTTACTAACTTAAACCAATTTGAATCTAAACATCATTCAGGCCTTATTAACTGCCTCAGGTCATGGTTCATTTAACGTGAACAGTCACAGCATGGCTCTGAATGAGGATGTCTTCCTCAGCCATCTTTTTAAAACTCTAACACGTCTGGCAGTTCTCATTTCAAATTATAAAGACGAAGATTGTTTCGGATGTTTAAGGGTATTCCCCCCCAACCCAATAATCTGTGCTATCCACACATATGTAGTACAAAAAAATCAGGATTAAAGTTCTCTCACTTTAACTTGATAACAACCCTTCACCATTTTCTGTCAGTGACAATAAAGACACAGCTGACTTCGAGAGTATCCAGCTCATTCAATCAAGCATAGACTGGGAGGCTCCCATTAAGTGTTTCCTGCCTGAGGATTCAGTGTGTGACAGTCTCAATTAAACTTAACTGACATCTCTCTCTCTCACACACACACATATACCCTCTCTCTCTCACACACACACATATACCCTCTCTCTCTCACACACACACACCTCTCCCCTTTCGCTCTCCTCCAACTCTTCTTGGTGAAGGAGACAAGTTTTATTAACTTTCTGATTTTCTCTGCATTAGCCGGAGAATAGTGGCCATGTCAGACAAAGTCGGCTGACAATTGTGTCATACTTGCAAAGTGTAATAATGATAAATGATCTGCAACTGCAGACTGAACTACAAAATATACAGTCCGACACAGTTGTCCCATATACAATTTGGGTTGGAAGTGCATAATGCACTGGAAACACTGGATAGATATTCTATCTGAATTTCCAGGTTTTCAGAAAAAAAGTCTATTTATTTTGTTATAAAGTCCCCACAGAAGCAAATGCATTCACATTCAGTTGACATAATGCAGGGTATGTCTTATAGAATCAGTCTTTATGACCAGGAATGCAGTTAAGCCTGGACTCAGATCCTCCGGCTGTATTTGTATACAACTAACAAATGCATTACATTTATGAAATCCAATCTATTCCTTTTAGCCATTCGACTTAGTTAACACTGAGCCAAAACAGCCCAGAGGTTTTTTATAGGACATAAAGCCCCAAGTTAGTGGCTTGGGCACATGATGCATGGTTGTCACTGTAAGCTGCCACAGAGGGAGAGGAGAAATTGAATTGGCCGATCCTATTAATGGGCTGTGCCAGGATGTGACAAGTCTCATGCTGTATCTGTGTGTGTGTTTATGTGTTGATGTGCTGTTGTGAGGGTGTAAAACCCAAGTTGACATCAGCTGAAGCTTTAGCTCTCGAAGTGGAGAGCGAAGACAGAGAGATAAACACTGACAATCAAATATGCACTCACACACTCGCAGCTCCCTGTGTGACGTGTGTGTGCAGAGTCTGAAAGGTTAACGCCACAGCATTTGATGTCCTTTATTAAATAATGCATGATCACAACAGCAGATATGAAAAGGTTGTGATGTTTATGTCGGAAAATGAGTGATGTCAGTCAGCTTTTTCTAAACTTGGATCCATTAAGTCATTATGATCAATTTATTCCTAAAATTAGAAAAAGACTTACTCTTTTCATGAAGTGCACTAATGACATGAATCCAGATAAAAACATCTCGTATTGATTTCTCAATTAAGTATAAATATCACAAAAAGGGAAAATAGGGTGAGAAAAAGAAAAATATGGATTTAGGAAAAGGTTATAAGAAGGAAATATTAGTCAGTGGATTTTAAATTGGCTCTCCTGATCATCAAGGTCAGGTTAGGTCTGGGAATACATTTGTGTCATGTCTTTTGTGGCTCTGGAGGAAGACTTCCAAAGTCTAACAAAGAATATTTTCATTGTTTGACCTTGGAGACCTTACATTTTTCAGAAAAAGAAGGTAGGGTTGGTGAGAAGTACGCGATTGGTAGTCAGGGACAGCCTAATCAAATATGTTATCCACTATCGAGTTTTACTATTATGGGAAATGTATGATGCAGATTATTTGACCGATGTTGGTCTGGATTTGTTAGCCTCAGCTATGTCAAATTTGACTATAATCCTAACGTTATGGCAATACTTAATCCTTGGAGTAACCCTATAGCTATAAGAAGAACTATCTGAACACTGAACACTGAGAATGAATAAGCTGCAAGCAACACCTACACTTCATTTCCACCAGTTTTTCTAAAAACTAAAACTCAAGCCTATTGAAATAATTTGAAAGTAACTGTACTTAAACCTGTTGTATAAAGAGGAAAGTTGATAACTGAATTGTCTCGACAATTCAAGAGAACAACCCTGATTCAAATATATTTCAGATCAACCAAAGCATTCTTGACCTTGAAAACAAATAAAATCCATTTCTGACTCTCAGGGATGGATTATGGTTATGAGCTCCTCAAAGAGCAAGTAACTTAAGTCAACCTTGAGTGAAATTCTATTTGTTGTTAAACTCCAGCCGCGTTGTGTGTGAGACTCAGGTCAGGCTTTATTGAAAATGAGCAGTTCCTCAAGTCGCTGCTTGATGTGTCAAGGCTGAGTGGAACAGTGGCCATCACCAAGGGCCTCTGGGGTCACCTCTCCCTCGTCTCACAGCTATTCGGACACGCTGCTCTGTTGCTCTTGAAGGGATGGGAGTGCAGTTACATAATGGCTAATGTGTGGCGTCCGCTGGCAGATGGTGTATTGCCCAACAGTCAAGGGCGAAAGGATGGAGGGTGAGATGAGATGGAAAGTGTTGTGTAGAAATATGGGTTTACCTCAATGTGAGAGGGAGTGGCAGGTTGTCACCACCGTGTCATCATTTTTACTGTAGTGCTATTTGTAGAGACTGTGAGTAATAGAACAAAAAATCTGCCACAGCATCACGTCAACAACTGTGTGTGTGTGTGTGTGTGTGTGTGTGTGTGTGTGTGTGTGTGTGTGTGTGTGTGTGTGTGTGTGTGTGTGTGTGTGTGTGTGTGTTTACATACTGCACTAGAGTGTGTGAAAACCGAAGACTGTATATGACGATGGACAAAGTATCTCCACTTCCCTCCACTATCCAGAAACAAAGCCAAAACACCCTGGATATGAGCGCCGCCATCCTGTGCATTTGGAGTTAATGCAGTATCGATTGGCCGATGGAGCCGTGTGAGCACACTCAACTTGAAGAAACAACTGTATGACAAGAACTACCAAAAATGGTAGAAACCCTCATTGAAACAAAATATTAGACTTGGTCCATATTTTTGTCCATGTCCCATCCACTAACATGGAAGAGGCAGCGTTTAGGACCTTTGCTGCAGACAGCCACCAGATGTCGATCAGGATGCTTTGGCTTGTACCTATAATTAATGTATAAACATGCTGATTAGCTAAATGGATTCATTGTTTGAATAGCCATAAAGCAAAAGAGGGTAAATAATTGGGTAAAAGGTTAAAAGTTAAAGAAAAATGCTGATAGTGACATCAAATGAAAGAGTGAAAAGTAACAGATAAATGTTTAAAATGGGTAGATAGAACTATAATAAAGAAAATAGCATAAAGTGAAACATGTCAATATTAGATCAAACTATGACTATAACAATGCATTTTTGAAATTCGAGCTGCTGACACTCAAAGTGGTAGTAGTAGTGTCGTAAACTCAACCTTAAACATTGACACAATATCTTAACAGTGATTACCTTTTTTAAGTGTTACTTTACATACAGATCATTTGAAGTGAACACATCATGATGGGTGATGCAGATGCAGGGGTAGTTAATCCGACGGGGACGAGGGCGTATATCAGTTCTACAGTGTTTGTGATTAACCTGCAGCGTCCCTGTGTTATCTTACATTTACTGTGTGTGTGTGGTTCTCTGTTTAAATCGTGTCCCCGGACGTGCTAAACACACAGCTAACCACACAACATGTGTCAATTCTGATAAGGCTGAAAAAAAAATGGGCAAACTTTTAAACCCACGGTTAAACAGTTTGATTTCACATCTCTCTTTGGTCAGTGGGGTCGTTGCACATATACACTCTCTGGAGAAGATGCTTAGCGGCAGAGCTATTATGACATTTCTGTCTCAACACTGAGCACGATGCCGGCTGTTTACTCTGTGTTGTGTCAATAAAGGTTCATGCTGTCGCGAGTGGTTATACAAAGAATCTGTTTCGTCAGGGTGGCAAGTTCCAACTCACAGCTCTGTTTCCAGTCTGTTATCTAACAGACCAACCGGGGACGGCCGTGCAGCACGACTCAGTTCATTGGGTAATGATGAACAAACAGTCATGAAGTTCTGGATGTTGGGTCTGTTGTCTTAGTCAGGCAGGCTGTTAACACTCTGTTCAGTAATTCACTGCTGTGCATCATGGAAGGAAGAGAGAAGGAGAGCAGCAGCAGGAACTGACTGCTCCAGACGTCACATCACTGACAAACTACAGCCACACACAACTGACACAAAACAGAGACTCCAGCACAGAGTGGGAAGCTCGTTTGTCTGTTTCTGTTTGCAGCTCGTGAAACTGTGCCTGCTGTTAGAAGACATACTTTAGACCCATGGCATCAATGCTATGTGCTAAATTTGGTATAGACTGACTGACATCTTTAGGAGTGGTTAAACAGGTCTTTAACAGTGGTTAGGCAGAAATAGATGACCTGTGTAGATCATCTGGCTCAAACCAAAGAAAATATAGGAAAGAATAAGTCTTCTTCTGAGTTAAGAAGTAAATTATTTGTATATACCAAAAACCTGGCTCTGGTATTATATTTAAACCCATACCAACAAATAATCAAACCTGGATAAAATTTTCATCCACAAATTCCAATGTAATTCTTCTGTCAAGGAGGTTGTGTTTTCTTTAGTGTTTTTGTCTGTTAAATAGCCGGATTACTGAAACATTCAAGGACAGATTATCGTTAAATTTGATGGAACGTTGTGTAAAGTTCAGAAAATAACCCATTCAGTTTTGGTAAAGATCTTGTAAAATCTGGATAAATCTGGATGTAGATATTTTGAATTTGGTTTCAAAAAGGGGCTTCTGAGTGTTGGCGGAGGTGTGCGCTGTCTCAGTTTAGTTTACTAATAAGTCTGTGTGATATCTGCTGACTAACAGACAAACAGACACACATGGGACTGATAGCAGAAGCTTCCACACAGTTAATAAGGACCAAAAAAAAGGGAAACACTGGAAATAGCACTTAGTAAAACAAGGTTAACTAAAGGAAAGATTAACATCAAGAAGGAAACACTAAAAGAAAAATTAATAAATAATGAGAGAGAGAAAGAGCATTTGGAGAGCTCATACCTATGCAAGGGCTTGTTGTCATTTTAAAGGAAGCAAAACAAAAACAACAGTGCTGGATCCACACATTTATCTGGATAACCCAATTTCTTTTTTAATAATTTGGTGGGTTACTCATTGTGGCCTTAACCAGCCCTTCACAAAATATCGGTTCAGTAGTTTTTGCATAATGCTTACTAAAATACAAACTGATGAATGCCAAGCAATCAGAATAATAAAAAATAGATTAAAGATTAAAATTACATTAAGGAGCAACATCCCTGATGAGAGACACTTTGAAGGGCTTTTTTTTTCTGTAGTTTTAGTCTATGGATCGTCCACAGTAACAGGTTCATTGTCTGTGCAAGAGATGTTTCTGTGAACAAAATAAATTCTTGTGCGGCCGTAAAGTGCATATGCACCATGTAGTTACAGTTACAGTATGTATGCTCAGTGATTATGGATGGTGTAGCCCAGATCCATTGATAATGAATCCAATTCCCTATTGTGTTTACCGTGCTCATAAATCTGGCACATACATACAGTGGCTTCATTACAATTTAAACACCATCAGAAGCCTCCCCACATGAGAACGGGTCTGCTATAAACTCGACATCATCATGGATACTCACTATCATGACCTAGAAAATATAGCAAGATGGTTATCGCTCCAACGTGATTCACGGCTATGCCACAAGAGTCCGAAAGTTAACATTGTAGAGCCACATGCTGATGACGACTCAGACGAAAACCTCATCTTTTGGGTAAATCCCTCCGATGTGTGTGTGCGTGTCTGCATACATGTGAGTGAGTGACAGATAGCACGAGGCATCCCCACATCAGCCAGGATCTAAGGAAGATAACAAGACCCAGAGCAGTGGTGACACCGTGGCCTCATAAAGCAGGAGCGTGCTCCCTGGTTTGCAGACACCCGCAGCTTTGATCTGCTGTTGTCTGGAGATGACAGACGACAGACGGACCGAGGACACCGAGCTCCAGCCATGAATAAACAGCTAATAAAACAGATGCTGTTCCTATCAAAGTGTGTCGGAATCAATTGAGAAAACCTTCTCTGTTCATATTGAATGTGATCACCTCGTCTACAATGTTGTAAAGGCCGAACACTGTAGATTAAATATCCTCATGGAGTCTCCTAGTGGCATCAGGCTCCACTCTAGACAGTGGGGCCATCTGGGTACCAGTAAGGTAATCCTGGATCCAACAGCCTGAATTATATTACCTGTGATCTGCAGTTAGGGTCTAGTAAATCTATCTGTTTTCTAATTTAAGTTTTATCTTCATCTAAATAAAACCTTTCTAGTGCAGTTTAAGATTTATGATGACACCGCAAAGAAATTTTGTTTGTGGTGCTGACCCCATTGAGAATTTCAAATATCGAAAACATCTTTTATCAGAAAAAAAGGGTCCAAGGACCTTGATAGAAAACACATTCCACAGTTTTTGGAGGAAAGTAGTTCTACTGATGCCTAACAGCACAGTCTGTGGATTATTTGGAGAAACCAGGACCATTACTTCTGAAAAGAGATTTATCAAAATAATTGTTTGATATTGAGCAAATCCCCTTTGTTGCTTTCCTTACTCTGTGTTGAATGAGAAGATTGATACCACGCTCATATCAGTCCATCAAGAGCAAAGCCACAGCAGCAAGTTAACAAGTGAAAGCTGTGGAAAACTGTTCTTACAAGTAAAAATACAATTTGTCATTGCTTCTTTTGTATCTGAATACAGAATATGTAAACACAACACTCAGTGAGCTTGAGAAGTGCTAATGGGTATGTTGCTCGCTATCTCCTTATCTGGATACTCATCTAAACTGACTGCTGGTGTTCTGTCGGTTTGATAACTTAACATAACGCTTTCATTGTAGGTGATGAACATGTTAAATATTGACCTTTTCCTGGTACTGCCGCCTCGACGAGTCCAGAGACTGGATGAGCGCAGTTGCATGGCCGATGAACATGGCGTAGCAGGTGGCTCCAACGATCATACTCAGCATGGTCAGCCAGATGTCCGACATACTCTCCGGGGCTTGTCTTCCATATCCAATACACAGCATGTGGCTCATGGCCTTGAAGAGGGCGAAGGAGTAGAGCTCGCTCCATGAGTCGTTCTGTGGGTAGAGGGAAGGGGAGAGACGTTTAGGATAACAAACTATTAGGACTAAGGAAAAGACAGTAGAGGAATATCAGGGTTTTAATGGTCTACAATCCTTTGCTCACTGCTAAATGATTGTGTTTCTGGACCTGATAAGAGAAAGATGGCTTTTAAGGTGGATGAATACTTTTGTCATATTACCCCTGAAGCTTTACCTCGAGAAATATCTGGCAGTTCGATGCCACACTTGACATAAGATCCTCATCCATCATGCTGCTACCTTATGTTAAAGGTTCAGTGTGTAGAATTTAGTGACATCTAGTGGTGCAGTTGCATGTTGCAGCTGAATACCCCTCACCTCCCCCTCCCCCTCCAAGCATGAAAGAGAAGCTGTGGCAGCCTTCAGTTGTCATAAAAACTCAAAAGGTCTAGTTTAGTTTGTCCAGTTTGGGCTACTGTAAAAAAAAAAAAAAAAAAAAGGCGACCTCTGTAGAGAAGACCCGCTCGCAACGTAAATATTAAAGTTGCCCATTCTAGGGTAAAGAAAACCACAGTCTTTACATTTTAGATGAAACACAAATAACTAGGATTATTTTATAATCAGTTTATGCCAATAGATCCATTTCACCTAAATCTTACACGCTAAACCGTTAAACTGTTTCGCCTACACATGAAAGAGACCTAATGATAAAGACATGTGGCCAATCAACAGGCAATAATGCTGGTTTATAAATGTAGCTCCATATTATTAGTTTGAACTGAGTATAGTTGAGGATGGATTTCTTCAAGATAAATATATAATCCTAAGAGTGCCCACTCTGCTTACTACTTTGCATTTTTACTCTTCTGCTTCAGTGGTTTTGACCTGATGACCTGAGCCTGTCATCTCTGCCCAAGGTAGTATACTGTTAAGACACATTGCACTGAATATATGTGTGGGGATAGACATAGTGAATTCCAGAATGAGAGGGATAAAGTGTATAAGACAGTCCTGATACATATGAAGGCCCTGTGTCTGGTGATTGTTGCAGGTTTGGTGGAGAGCCTAATCAACATCACTGTGCGGCCTCGTCTTGTCTTGGACAAGCAGAAGGAGATGAGGGACACAAGTGAGTGTTAATGAGAAGCTAGTTCATGTGCCTGCTCCAGTCTGCCTTTGATTGATGCTCAAGCACTCAGTCAACTCTAATTCCCCATGTTAGAGTCATTAGAAACTCTGCAACACAGCTGAACCTCACATCCCCTCTCAAACAGGTGTGGCTCACACACTGTCCGAAGTTCACCAATCCGTGTTTGTGAGTGTTTGTCCTTGGACGAGTGGCGTCCTCAGCCTCTGATTGACTTGTTAGGTTTTCATCTGATTTGTTTTTTTTCCAGGGTCATTTGCATTTAATTTGAGATTCAAATTGAGTTGGTTTTGGAGGAGGTGAAAGAGGGCCGCTATCAAGCGAGTATTCAGAAAGAGGATTTGATGAGCCGCAAAGACAAAAGAAGAGATTTTAAAGGCACTCATCCTTCGAGCAACAGCACAACCGCAAACTCAGTCCTGTTGTCAGCCTGTGAGCTTTATAGCTCAAGTCCCAAGCATGACTCATATTTACATGTCGTGTTTTGAGCTGTCAGCTGGATAGATTGTTAAGGTTTGCTGGAGGAGTTAAACTCGGCCTGCTAATCCTGATTAAAGACAGAAGATCAGTTTGAAGCCTTTAGGATTTTAAGCGCCGTCATAAATCTACAGATTTGTTGTTACAATGATGTATCCTTGAAACTGCAAGGTCACTGTATCCACAGCCCCTGGAGGCCATTATAATAAATCATATTTCATATCATATATTGTATTTCCTACAGACCCTGACAGAACATTTAAACTCTGGAGCCTCAGTCTGAGCCTCATCCCCTTTGCCCCAGGTGGTGAACGGACCTGGAGCTGAATCCCTCCAGGTAGCATCATCATGCTGGCCACATTGCTGATGGATATACAGCAGGAGAAAGCCCTAACCCAGAGGCAGAGCACAGAAATAAATACCTTTTTCCACATGGCTAGCTTTCTCTCACACTCACAGTGTTGATCAGGTCATGACCGCACCATTGATAAAATCACGAAATACCCTTTAGTCTGTCTGGGATCTATACAAGTCTTGATAGTAAACAATCTACTACTGCCATATGCTAGACTGGCATTTATTGATGTTATTATTGTTAATCTGTGGTAACCTACAACTGAGACAGTACAACACTGCTTTGCAGATGCATGTGACAAACTGCTGGTATAAAAAGGTATAAATCCCTTCATCCCACTGTATCCATAGAGATGTTTTTGTCAAGGCCTTTGTTTTATACAACACAACCTTAAAGCTTTTTATAACATCAAATAACTGATAAAACCAAAGTTACTAGAAGCCTGAACACTTATCCGTTGGATAAGACCTACCAAAGATGGCAGAAGTCACCTTTGAGAAGAATTTATTTTATATATAATTATATACATTGACTTTTTAGACCTGGAGGAGGTGGGGTTTATGACCTATACTGCAGCCAGCCACCAAGACAGTTTGGCTTCACTTTTGAGGATCTGTCATAATGTCCAACTTTATTTCCATTATATGATCTTGCTAAGACCACACAAATTCAAGAAACACACAATTGAGATGTCATGTGATCACTAATGAGTTCTGGAGGATCTGGTGGGTGTGGACAGAGACAGGTTAGCTGTTTCCAAGTCTTAAGCTAAGCTAATTGGCTGCTAGCCCACGGAAATATAAGTCAGTGGTATTGATGTTCTAACTGCCTATCTCTCGTGAGAAAGTACATTACAGTACTGTATGAGCCGAACAACTCATACTGCCCAGCTACTGTTTATCTGGTCTGTAAGAATTTATCTTTGAGATAATAGATTATTAAAACTGACAGTGTACAGCTGTCTCGTACTATTGAAAATTACCACTTTCGCAGTAACACAATAAACTAATTCTGCAGAGATACCACCCTGAGTGAAGAGGGGAGAGAAAACTAATGAAATCAGCTCTTGTTTTCATTTTATTTTCCATCGGTCTTCACTGAGCAGTGTGGATGATAGCTAATTGTACATTATATTTTTAGTGAGGAACACAAAGGGGGCATGGGACATCTATGATGCATGATGGCGTAATTATAGAACAGTGAATGTACATGCATGCTGGCACTCTGGGCATACATGGTGTTTGACTCTCAGCTTGTATTTGAGTGTGAGCGGGTTTTCATGCTGCTCAGCATCTCTCTGACAGGGTGCGGTCGCTCTCTGGCTCTGTCGTCTAAATCTGACACGGGGAGATGGCTGATTTGAAAGTAGACCTACTGACATTTAGATGACATTGACATCTAGAATTTTAAGTGCCAGAAAAGAGCTTGTTAGCAATGAATGGATTCATTATTTAGAGCCTGTGGGTTTATGTTTTTATTCATTATTTAAAACCAAGTGACAAGAGAAAGTTGCAAGATGCTTTGGTGTCTCCCATAATTACTTAACAATGTTAATGAAGAATGCTTTTACCTTTCCTAAAACTATGACTTTATTCATTACATATAAAAATTCCCTGGAACTTTATTACATATCATTAATGTTCAGGGTCACATTGAATGTAATGTTGAGTTACCGTGAATAAATCAAATAACTTGAGAGTGTATTCATTAAATACAGGTAAGCGTATGTATGTTAAACACACCATTTCAAGTGATTTGATTTATTCGAGCTAACTCAATATGATAGAAAACACTGACACCACCCCATATTTGAATAATGCCTGCTCAGCGGCTAGTCGTGGTTGTAGCCACACCAACATGGGCTCTGTTCTTCAGACGATCCAGCATCTGTGCTGAGCCACAGCTGTAGATTTCAGACAGCCGTTGATGTGCAACCATGTGCATATGGAGAGTATGTCTCTCTGATGATTGCAAGCTGCGGCCATATTACTTCAGCTGAAACCATCTGTTCTGCTCGTGACAATTAGGTGTGTGACAAAGCTTTTGTAGTAACATTAAAAGAAGAAGTTGTTTTTTTATCCTCGTTAAAAGTGGGATTCAATTGGTAATATCGATCTGTCAGTCCACCACTGGAATGACAGGCTATTTATACACTCATTTCCCACTCAGGATCCTGTAAATCCATTGTGAAGTGGGAAAAAGGTGGACAACACATCTCCATTTCCTCCCAAGGTACCAAAACGATGGCAACATATCAGGTTCTGCATCTTGAGCAAAAATAAATTAAAAATAACTCAGATAATGAACAAAAATAAGGACAAACATCACTGTAATAAGATCTACAAAAAATAACAAGAAGCACCTTTACGAAAAAAATTGTTAACATTTACTTTGATCCCTGTCCCATCTGCTAACATGGATGAGGCAGAGTTTAAGACCCTTGGCAGCCAACGACCAGGAAGTGATCATGATGATTTGGATTCACTTTTGGGGATCTGTCATGTCGTCCATCTTTACGGTCAAAGCTACCATGCCATTATCATCAGCTGTACCTTGTATTTGTCTTGTTAGACTACAAATCTTAGCATTGTTATATTGCTAAACTAAGATGATGTACGAAGTAAACATTTCATATGCTAAACATCTGCTTGTTAGCAATGTAACCGTGGGGATGTAAGTATGTCAGAGTTAGCATTTAGCTTAAAGTACAGCCTCACAGAATCACCTGTATCGCTTTAGACTTGAGTCTTATTAAAAAGTGAAACACGAGAATCCATAAAGGTCTCTATTCTAGAGAAACTATGTTTTAAGGGTGAATTTTGATTTTAAATAAGTCTTTTGTATCTGTGAGTAATGTTTCTTACTTTTAACAGAGTTTATAGATGTTTTTTATTCTACTTATATAACAAGATATAAAAACAAAAGTACAGAATATTTTACCCAAAACTGCATTTGCTACAGGCAGGAAGTGTATGGCTAAATAAGACAGTACAACTTTTCTTCTGGAAATGGGGTTGGTCTCATAGGGGCAACTTGACCCACAAAGACGGCCGCTCCAACCAGACTGAGAGGCTATTTTATTTTTATCACATGGTTTAGTAAATAGCAACAATAAATGCAGATGGAGCAAAAAATAGATATACAGGTGTAACCTCAACCTCAGTTTGGTTAACTTAGATTTAAAACACTTAAAATAATGGAAAAACATATACAATTGTACTGTAGAAGAAGCTCCTCTTCTTCTACAGAAAAATATCTAAACATTAAATATTGAGACATATTCATACTAAAACAGAGAGAAGGTTGGGAGGAAGAAAGAGGCTTCATTCTCTGGTTATTTCAAATATTTCTCAATGGTAAAATAAAAAAAGCCGACTTCACGTGAAAGCAGGTATAAAGGTACAGTGCCTCTTAGCAAGTGAATGAATCATGTGTTGTTTCTATACAAAGGCAATCTGGCTGCATTTCCGCAGCCTAAGTACACAGAAGATGCAAAACAGAAAAAGCAGGGTGGGGTCCAGGTTACAGTTGAGCCCAGGCCGACAGCCAGAGGAAGAGGCACGAGGAGGAGGAGGAGGAGGAGGTGGAGGAGGAGGAGGAGGGGGAGGAGGAGGAGGAGGAGGAGGAGGAGGAGGAGGAGGAGGAGGAGGAGGAGGAGGAGGAGGAGGAGGATCACGTAACACAGCTCACTTATCTAAAGCCATTCTAAAAAAGATCCCTGAGAATGATTGCACCGATATGGCAGCAGCACAGCACACCAGGCGGCAACGCCCACAACCCACACAGGCGCTGTCCAGAATTGTGACATCGATCTCGGAAAACAGCACACAGGAAGAAACAACACTAATCAATCTGAGACAAGAGAGAGAGAAGTGAGCGTAAACACGCGGAGGAGGAAGAGGGAGAGACAAGGAACAAAACAAGTCAGGAGGAAGAAGACGGGCCGTTTGGATTAATGCATTCATGGATGAAAGCAGAGAACAATGTGTCTTCTCTGCATTCACTCCCTTTGGTGTTTGTCAACATTACAGAAATAAATGTCAGCCTGCTTTATAGAAACTCCTCGTGAAAACAACAACACAACATGTAGCTGTAAATTGGGGTTTAATGCTAATAAGAGACTACCAAGTATGATAGTCTGAGGTTTTCTGCATCTGTATTAGAAGTGTAGTTAAGAATTGATGGACAGCAGGGCTCTACACAGACAGGAGAGTCATGTGTGTGTGTGTGTGGGTGTGTGTATGTGTGTGTGTTTGTGTGTGTTTGTGTGTGTGTTTGTGTGAGGGTAGAAGGGGAAAGTGAGAAAAAAACAAAGATGGTCAGGGATGAAGTGAGAGGAAATGGAATGAGAGAGAGCAACAGTGATGATCCCCTAGGGGTCAGTGGGTGTGAGATCCATCTGTTCCTGAAGATCTCACACACACACATCCAAACACGCTTGTGCACGCACACCACGTGTCACAGTTTTATCAGAGGACTATTTCCGAGGTCTGGAAGTCAGAAATCTATGTGCCAAATTTAGAAAGTTCCTTCTCAGCATATGAAACTTTTCTCGGCGACAGCGGTGTTAGACTTCTCAGGAAACAGCCGGCGCCTGACAACACAGAGACACAACACAAAATGTGGCTTTCCCTCCGAGAAGTAGTTTGAGCAATCACACAAGCCAAAGTTATTTTCAACTTCTGATCGTACAGCAGTAAGAAGCAGTCAACCTCTTGACTCTGTCACAGATTATGTTAATGTCAATCAGGAAACTGTATTTTACAGCTATTTGTCCACGGCTTTATCCAGCTCTACATGATTCTCTCTCCTGTGAATGCAACCTGTCCTCTCCAAGTCCCACACCTCATCCTGTTAGTGCAGCTCTCTGTTTCTCTGGAGTCACACCCAATCTTCTCCCACAGCTGCACCCAAATTAATTAAAACCTGATTTTCACATTGTACGTGTGAAAACCTCAAATCTTCTGTATGTGTCGCAGCCCATCATCAAGTTCTCATCAGCCCCTCCTATGACCTCAGTTCATTATAATAGTTCACTGGGACATTTGACCCTTGACCTACAATCTACTCATTCAAATGCTCATCAAAATTTGAAGAAATTCTCTAAGGGCAGACTTTAGATCATGTTCAAGAGGCCAAAAATACGTTTTGTAAGGCCACCATGACCTTCACTTTTGACCTATGGCCACCAGTCCGTTCATCTGTGAGTCAAATCGCTCTTGCCAAATTTGAAAGGAATCTCTTGAGGCATTCTTAAGATGACGCAGCTTGACCTCATCTCAGTGACATGAAGGTATCAAAGGCAGATTTTAAAAGATGTATGCACTTATTTGAAGTGACAGAGACAATGTTTAATTAAAAAATGTCTGATGTTAAAACCTTATGTGGGACAGTGTAATAAATAGAAAATAGGAAACGCATGATGGTCAACATGATGATGAATATTAATCTCACATGAGGAATAAATCAAACAGAGCAGCAAGTGCCCAGGGTGTGAGAAATAGCTCTGAAAACAACATCAGCACTTACATTTGAGCTGGATTTGTTTGGTGTAGTTTTTATTTACACATGACATATAACATATGCCGAAAGATTAACTACCCCACTTAGATTGCTTTTTTAAATTTCAAATGTTTAGGAAAAAAGAGTGTACCAGGCTTAATGCTGTATTTCCTGAAATCCTTCTCATATCGATGAAAATTACCCCTGTTAAACCTATATAAACTGACAACTTAATGCATATGTGATATTATTATACAATGTGAGTTTAACTGAAAACACAATTCTCCTGTTCTGCAAAATCCTTGAAGTGTGTTATAAGATGCAGGACGACCAAAACAAATGTTTATAATGTTGATTATTAATTAATTATCTGGCAAGATAATTGTTTTTCACGCAGCTTGAAGGTCGCCAGCACTTTCTCTCCAGAGAGTTCTCCTTTGCACGCCAGCAATAACTCTATCTGTCTATCAGCAGACGGTCAGAAGATACCTGCCATGACTGAGAGGAGGCAAAAAGGATAAATAAAGACAAGAACAAGCTACATGACATGAAGAATGAACCGAGTGGAAACAGGCTCATTTTATCATCCTTCGCTCCTGCTGTCTGTGCCCTGCCATGTCTCCTGGGTTTTACTGGAGAGGACTTAATTAAGGCCGTTTGTGTGTGTGTGTGTGTGTGTGTGTGTGTGTGTGTGTGTGCACATTGTATGTCTGTGTTGTGTGTGGGTGTGTGTGCAGACTCAACTTTAAATAAATCCCTTTTCCCCATCTGCCTACAGCTCACTTTTAGC